>NC_046333.1:148714672-149022022 GCF_000738735.6 Corvus cornix cornix | reverse complement strand
GGTGTTCTGGTGGAAATCAGGGACTTCGAGGAATTCATGACCTGTGAGGAGGGTTAAATTGTACTTTCTTTCCTCCTTTTTCCTGATTCCTCCAACGTCCTCAAAGGATGATCTAATTTTCCCAAGGGTGGTGCTGGTTCCTTGGTAACACCATTGCATAGGATTATCTGTGCTGCACAGGCATCCCTTAATGGTGTGGGAGAGCTGGGATTGCCATGCAGCAGGAAGGAGGGCTATGGGAGATCCCCCGGCAGTGTGACAACCTGAACCCATCCCATCTGGGACACTTTCCCCTCCTGCAACATGGGATTCTTTATCCCAGACTCCAGGCTGGAACCCATGTACTTTATTGGGGTCCTTCCTCAAATATTCAAATTGATCCTGTCTGTGTGATAGGTTTTCAGATTTTGCCTTAGCTCTTTGCTGGTAGGTTGGGAAATGCAAGAAAGAGTCAACATCTGGATGTAACTCTGAGAGGGAGGGAGGGAGGGAGGAAGGAAGGAAGGAATTCGGAAGGAAGGAAGGAAGGAAGGAAGGAAGGAAGGAAGGAAGGAAGGAAGGAAGGAAGGAAGGAAGGAAGGCAGGCTGGTTGAAATTGCAGACTGGATTTTTTGCTTGTAGAAGGGTAGAATCCTGTTTTGCTTTAGCAGTGTCTGAGCTTTTCAGAGGAAAGTCTGTACTAAATAATCACATCCACATGCAGTTCTCATGCTTAGTCTAGTTACCATTCCTGTGGCTAACCAATTTGCAAATAAAGATGGGAATGAAACAGTAGAAAGAACTAAAATTTAAAAACAGGTATAGATAATAAATATTTAAATAACACTTTAAGCAGCAATTATGGGATTAGGATTATAGAAGATGAAAACTCAGCTTGATATTGTGTAAAAATAAAAAAAAACCAAAACCAAGCAAAATATGAGCACTTTTCAAAAGCACTAGAAATAAAAAAAATGGAATGGGAAAAATTATTCTTCCATCCTTCACTTTCTTCTAAATTAGGAAAAAATAAATAACAATTATATGTAGATTACCATAATACTACTGCAGTGAATTAAACTTTAATTTAATCAATTTATCTTTTTTAAAACAACAATGTTGTCGACATTCTACTTCTAGAAAATGTTGGTTAAAGTATATTGATAACATATTTAAAATAATTTTGAACCATTCTAGCTTCCTGCTTCATGCTTTAAAGCATTTTCTTAATGAAAATTTTGCAGAACTTGACAGAAAAGATCTAGCATTCAAAAATAATTCAATTTTTTACTTGAAACTGTAATTTGGTATTTAGTAGAGAATTAAATCCCTGCTATTGAATTCCATGACATGACTCAGACATTCTACAGAGAATAAACTTTTTCTCTATTAAGTGTCCTTAGGTTTTTAGAGTAATTTCTAGAGAACATCATTGATTAAGTCACAATTAAATTCTAAACTACTTTACCACCAGTGTAAAAACAGTTAACATGAGGCAGATTCTTCACTGCCTGGCATCTCATGCAGAGTGAATGAAACATTCTTATGATGTGACATTATACACACATTTTCTATTTATTATGCATTAATGTAGAGGCCACAAAGTGCTCTTTCCTCTTTTTTTTTTTCTAAAACTCTTCATTTTCAGGCTCTGTAATAGTGTCTCACATGTGGTGCTCTCTAACACCTTTATCGTTTCAGTTGTGCTTCACTGGGTTTTTTCAATAGCTTGTCAATGTCCTTTGTGTACTGCAGGGACTCATCTGTGCCCTCTACTTCATTGCCTGCTATGCCAAGGGAGGAAATGCTGGACACAATCCTTCACATCACACTCAAGTAGCTCCTATTAACCACTTTTGGTGGCGTACTCAAAGAAAGTTTCTAGGAATTGTATTGGATTCCTTCTGATCACCTTCCATCTGTTGAGCACTGCCTTTTTATGTTTGAGTTTAGTTAACTAAATGTAATTTGGTCTAATACAAGGAAACAATTCAGGTTACAATGCCTGTCCTGAGTGTATCATGACTGCTGCTACAGGTCTTCTACAATGCTAATTGGACTAAGAGGCAAAGATTGTTTACTAAAAGGAGAGGATTGAAGCAAAGCATATTTAGCTAGTCCAAAATTTCCCAATCTACTTGGCAAATATACATTTGGCACAGCCACATAAGATAAGCATCTTTATCTGGAAGGTAAGGGTCAGACTCAATACAAAAAATGCCGGACTCTGAATTTTTTTTTTCTGCTGAAAGTAGTTTTATAAGCAAAAAATATTACTTTATATTTTTGATGAGGAAGACTATAAATGTCTAGAGCACATGACAGCAAAGTCATTGTGGTAGCAAAAAAAAAAAAAAAGTAGGGCATAAAAAGAGCCTTCTGGAAAATGTCAGAGGCTTGATGTAACATTTTATAAATTAATGTCATTGCAAAACAACAAGATTTCCCAAGAATTCTGAGTTCTCTAAAGATTTTTCAGAAATCAACATCTCAAATGCATTTTATAATATTTTATTAAAAGCAAAAGCCAGAACATTTATTTACATGACTCTATCTTAATCCCTGGAGAATTAGCTACAGTTCTGTAAAAACAGACTACAGTGTCCTTCTACTTCAGTTCTGATAGGCTGGTCAAAAAGTAGTTAAATGGTATTTTGGAAATAAGTATGTTTTTTGAAGGGTCTCTTCCTAAAGCAAAATTCCAACTATTGATTAACATTCTCAAATCTGACTTCTGGTCTGTTTTACAAGATTTCTTGTTGAGGATAATTTAAAAGTAGGCATTAATATCTCAAGAGAAAATGGGATGCAATAATAAATTTTTATATACTTACAAATTACAAATAGGCCTTTAAGGTGTCTATAAACTAGGACAAAAAAATTCTCATCAATTTGGTTTATACTTTCTCTGCAAAGGTGTCAAAGAATTTTATTTGCCAATAAGAACTCAGTAGACCAGTACATATACCCATGGCAAACTGTACACCATGTACATTTTCATGCTATAATTAACTCCAAAATATTCATACCTGGGTCTGAGACAGACAACTCTGACAGATTCCCAGCAAACCTTGAGAGCTGCCAGTCCACCTCAAAACAAAGACTGAAACGGAATATTTTGAGATGAAGACAAAGAGCTTTACAGCCAGGACAGAAAACCCAGCCCACCTAGAGATCAGATGTAGAAACAAGCACACATCTGGTGTGAATTAGGCAGAAGCAAGACAAATAGCCATTTACAGCCTGAGGATGGGTCACCATGTCTTTTGGCTCCCAAAGGGCTGCAGGCCCTACATATATAAATGAAAATTCAAATATTACTTATCTTTGGTGTCTTTTCCATTCATACTTTTTGATTATGCTTCTAAGGTATCTCCGAATTTTCATAAAACCAATTCCTGGATGAGAAGAGGATCCTAACCTTCAGTCTCGGATGGGAATGTTGGTGTTGAGTGCTTTTAGAAATCTCTGAAATTTGTGACATGGGATGGAGAATTCAGGCTTAAAGGGCAAAGAAATGCAGAGCTGGAAGAGGCTGGACCTGTAAGGCAGGTGGCCTTTATTCCTGTTGCCATGGGGTGAAATGGGACAGCTATTTTTTATATCGAAGAGTGATATGTAACAAGAAATCAAATAACTGTATAAAAAATAAACAAAACAAGACCAAACAAAAATGCCTACTGAAGGAAACAACTCAATTAGGTTTCTGCATTGCACAGAACTCTGATACAGGACTGAAGAATTTAAGATGGAAGAAGGCAAATATGGGAGTGAAGGGATGCATAAGTAGATGTGTTTACAGTGAGACAGATAAATGGATTAGATAAAGAGAAAGCAGCACTTTGATAGAGCTAGGAGTAAAAACAAAATCAGAGAGACTATTTTTCCAACCCCTTATTTTCTTCCGCCTTGGAAAAGCAGCTCTGCAAGTATCCACTGTATTATCACACCTGCTTATTTAATTTTGTGAGTTGCATCATTTCACCCTTTATTTTATTCTTTTTCATTTGTTGGAAAATAAAAAAATGCTATTTTGGTAGTAGACAGAATTGTGAACTATAAGAAATAACATTGCTTCAGGAAAATATCATTTTCTCACAGTCTGACTGCAAATTGGAAAGACCTAGTGAACTGTTGCCTGTATATCTTACAGGATATATACTATCTTATAGTGGAAGAATATTTTATTCAGATAAATTATTATACATATATATATATATATGTAAATGTAGATGTGTGTGTACATGTGCACTTGCATAGATGGAATGACGCAGAGGATAAGGAGAAGTGATACACCATTTAAGGGAAAGAAAATAAATCACACTGGAAAAAACTCTCCAGTCTTATTACATATTTCTGTCCAGGCCTGTCTAAGGACAGCTAAATCTGTCCAGGTGGAGAAAACTCTCATATCACCCCTTACTCCTCCAATTTCTTTACCCATGCCTTCAACTGAATTTCATAAAGAATTTTCTGTGGACATGAAATAACTGTCAGTTTCATTATCATGTGCTTTTGAACCTGGGAAAAAAAGAAAAAAATCCTGCTGGAAAATCTTTATCTGTGGTATTTCTGGTCATCTTTAGATTAGGAAGTTCCACCAGTTTTTAAAGAAAGGTTCAGTTTATGATATTTAGTAACGTCCAGAGGCTTGGGTGAGTCAGATAAGCTCCAGATAAACATCTGACCTTTGCAGGGTTTATCCAATGTGAAAGAAAGCTATTGAAGTGCACCTATTGCTAAACCTGCACTTGTTCCAAGCAGGAAATTTTCACTGATGTTAATGTGAGCTCTGTGCACTGAATGAGAGGAGATTATCCAACAGATATCCACAAAAAAAAGAAAAGGTAAGAGCAAATTAATTAGAAGACACAACAGTGACAAAAATTAGTTCTTGAGGTGTGTCAGGCAGTTTGCTTTTTAAACTAGCAATATTACCATATAAAACTAAATTGATTAAATTATGAACTGAAACAAACCTTTTGCTTTCAACATAGACATCAGCTTTCAAGATGCTTCTGTGTACATGTACTTGCAAGATCTAATAGACAGAAAAAATTTTTTATCACTAAAAAGACCTTTCATACTTCATACACTTCTTGAAGTGCAGAAGTTAAAACTACTTTTCCTCTTGATTTAAATTCACTCTTAGCAAGCCAGAATAACACTATGTATTCCAGGATTGTGTTCCAGACAGTGCATTGGTCCATTTTATGCAAAACCAAAATTAATTACTCACAGAATCATAGAATGATTTTGGTTGGAAGGAAGTTAAAAGATCATTTAGTTCCAAGCCCCCTGTCATGAGCAGTGAAACCTTCCACCTAGACCAACTTAGTCAGGGCCACATCCAACCTGACCTTGAATACTTCCAGGGAAGTATTCACCAGGAACATATAGAAAATAGCACGAAAACTGGTGTGAAACACCCCAGTCAGAAAAATTGGCTGGATGCTCTGCTACTCCCATGCCTTGCAACCCTGTGAAGAACCAAGAAGAGCAAACACAGCCCTTTCTCTTGACTCTCTCAAAGCTCCATTACTTCTTGATTGGTCCTCTTGTGTCTTAACTTGAAAGAATTTCAAGGTGGAAAGCTGCGACAAGGGGCTTGTATAACATAGAAAAGATGATATGAACCCCTTCCCACCCCAGTTTATTGACATGAGTTGCAAATTCTGGCTTGTCCAGTCTGCAGTGATTAATTCCCTCCATGTTGTTGGCCTTAGAAATCCCCTGGGAATATCTACAGCATGTTAAATAACGTGGCCAGGAACAGTTCAGTGAAATTTTACAAACCAGGCTATACTCCCCCAAAGTCAGGCTGCAGAAAATTAACAATGACTTTCGGCAAAACTAATGGAGAGAGATAAGCTATGAAAAGAGGCAACTCTCTGGAATTAATAATGCAGCTACACCAATTTATAGCAGCTGAAGATCCAATATTTTGCTTATCTTCTTCCCTGATAAAGCTGTCTCTCTTTCTAAGAGCAGAGAGTTTTATTACTTTTTTTGCTTATAATTTCTATTTTTCTGTCACTGGGTTGTTAATTGGAATGCAGAGCTGACCTCAGCTGAAAATTCACTGAAAGTCCTGCATGGCAATCCTTATCAACAGAATTCCAGCTAAAACCCCTGACCTATGTATTTTCATTGTCCTCTCCATAACTCTATTATAGTAATGATATTTTTGACAAAACACAGTGAAAGAACAATGCTAGAGGTGTGAATACATTTCCTTTCTCCCTCGAGCAAAATGAAACCTAGCCTGCCTCAGGCCTCCCTTGATGGAAAAAAGAGTTAATGCATTAAACATAGGACATACTCCGGAATTTTAATAGGATCTTAATCCACCAAGTTTGGGTATATTATTGTTAACATTTTGGTTTTAATTATGGAATGTTTTATGCTTAGGATACTCCAAAAGATGAACATCTGGTATTAATAACTTTCCAGCATAAAAAACTGAACAAAACTGCGACCTATTGTAGTTGGCAGATGGGTTACAAACACAGGAAGAGAAAAAAAACAACAAGACACTGGATAGATTAATCCACTGCAATGTAGATCCTGATTTAATTCAAACAATGCATAATGCATTGACTTCCCACAATAGGTGGCTATTGTGAGCAGTCTTTTCATAGTTAGACATATTTGGTAATGATTATTCATGTAAACAGGCTTTTTGTTTAAAATTAGTCAGTGAATTGTTTTGACTGGTGTGTCGTTTCCAGCCTTGATGGAAGAGAGAACATGTGTGCTGTGGAAGGAAGAGCCTCAGAAAAGTGGAAACAGGCTCCCAGTTGGAAAGATCATGGCACTGAGTTTGCTACACTGGTTTCCAGAAGCAGAAAGAGACTACAATGAGTTGTTTTCTCCTTCACATGACTCTGCCCCTGAAGAATTAGAGTGGGTCATCACAGAATCATAGAATGGTTTGGATTTGAAGATCTTTAAGTTCCAACTCGCCTGCCATGGACAGGGACGCCTTCCACTGGACCAGGTTGCTCCAAGTCCCATCCAACCTGGCCTTGAACACTTCCAGGGATGGAGCATTCACAACTTCTCTGGAAAGCCTGTTCCAGTGCCTCACCGCCCCCTTTGTGTGGAATGTCTTTGTGTGGGATGACATTTGCCACCATTAAGAAAGGCTTACAGTACAAAACTGACTTGAGTTGAAGGAATTTTAATGAAGGGGAAATTACCAATAGCTATGTTGTCACGTCTTTCATTTGTAAAAGGCAGTTGAGGTTGACTTGACTCAGACTTGTCAGGTCTGCTAGATCATTAACTTTTGGCTCTCTGAATTTGCAAAGACTTGAGGGCCTTAGTTTGCAATTTCTTTTTTTCTCTCCTTTTTTTTTTTAAATTTATTTTTTCCCCCCTCAATTTATTCTTACCAAAAGGACTAGGATTCATTTTATCACTTACAATGATGTTCACCTGGAGTGACTCCAGGAAGTGAAATAGATTTTCATGGAGATTTGTGTTACAGTGAATGACAAAATTCTAACTGTAGAGTTTTCACCTTGAACTAAGCCTGGAACTGTTCTGACATTACATTATGGACTTGAATAGTGTGAAGCAAGAACCTGCCCCATTAGAATTGAGTTATTAATGAAATAATATTTGTTCATTCTTGGGAGCAGAAAATGTAGAAATTTCTTGCACATTCCTTTCCTTTATAGTCACCCAAAAAAAGAGAGACCTGGTCTAGTGGAAGATGTCATTGTACCCTGGAGTGTTCAACATCAGCTCTTTGTTATAAAAACACCACTGTGCTGGGCTTCGACACAGTTTCATGTGGGAGAGGGGAAGACACAAACACAGATAGAAATAAGATGTCTCAAAGTTACAAGATGCCTCATGGCAATGAGGGCTGGCCCAGGGCCAGCTTTCATGTGGTACCAACCTCTAGATCATGAAATTTGGAGTCTGCTATTTCAAAGTATGGATGTAGCCCCACAGAGCCACAGGGCAGGCATTAAAAGAGTCACACCACATCTTTCCCAATGCTAGAGCAGCAAATAAGCAAAATCTGTTCCCCAAGTCTCAGTTTTCTCAGTTCTGTACATATCTGGAATGATGTTAGCTAAGATACCCTGAAACTCAAAGAAAGAAAAATTAGATGGATTACTAATCAGATTATGCTCACAAATGTGCATATTTAACAAGTCACTATGTAGGTCTCTTTTGCCTTCCTCCCATATAATTGCTTTTACCATCCTGTTCATATTGCAAAAAAACATTGGAAGTGGGACTCTTTCTTGTTACATAGCTCAATTGCATCTACTTCTGAATTCCAATTAGTGCCTGGGTGTTGTCCTGCTGAAAAGAACAATAAAGATTGCTGCTTGACAGCCTCCAGACTGAAATCTTTATGACAAAATGCTGGTTCAAGGGTCGCAGCTTTAGCTGGAAGGTGTTAATTTAGACTAAAAAATATTTTTTAACATAGCTTTTAAAAATTTTTGAAAAATTTCATACAAAAACAATAGGGAGCTGTAGAAATAATATTAAAAAAAAAACAAAAAAAAGCCCCCAAAAATGAAAAAAAACCCACAAAACAACAAAAACAAACAAAAAAACCAAAAACCAAACCAAACCAAACCAAAAACCAAAGAAAATCCCAGAAAACCACACACAAAAAAGAAAAGAAAACAAAAAAACAACAAACAAACCCCCCCCCCCCATAAATCAAGTTTTAATTTATCCAAACAAAAGGACATCACTGTTCAAAAGGGCTTTAATTTTGTGGCATTTTTTTCCTCGTTTCAACTCGGGAAAAATATACATTTTCTTTTCTAAAAATTTTTTTTATAAATGAAAAGTTTGGAAGTGCCCAATAAATTTGCAATACTTTTGCTGACTCCTCTTAGACACATTAGCTGTTTGAATCAAGCAGTGTCATGTTTTCAATCTGGAAAGGCAGCTTTCTGTGCAGCTGCCATCCTTAAAGGATACCACTCTAAATCCCAGCCTATAATCACCTAGCAAAACCTATGCCATATGTAAATATGTAATTCACATGAGATTGGCTCCCAAGGGAATTCCTATTAGAAGCATGAGCTGCATTGAGAGTGGCAGTCTTTTTAGTGCCATTAAGGTAAATGAGGTGGTAATGGGAAGTGCAGATTATACTAACTTCAATAATTTATTTCATACTTCCCATCAGGGTAGCTTTTACAAACAGCTAGTGATAATTGAAATGTAAATGAATGATAAATTATGAAAAAAGGTATTAAAACAAAGGAAAACAGGGTGAAATAAAAGGAATAAAACCAAGATTCCTACAGCAGAGGAAAGAAAAATGAGTTGACATGTTAATTAGATAGCACAAAATGATGTGAAAACAAGAAAGCACGCAGAGAACTGTGTGAATAGGAGGCACACATATGCACGGTGTTAGTGCAGTCCTGCCTGTTGGTGCTGAGCACACATGAGCGGCAGAGTGCCCTCAGTCTCTCTGTCTTTGCTGACCCGCTGTCTGAGGTTTTCTGTGCACATCTCCTGACAGGAAGTTTGCAGCTCATGGCATTGTTCTACGTCGATGGAGTACGAACTACACCCTAACCCCTCTGAAAGATTCTGGCAAGGATTTCCAAGGGCAGTCAATGATTTTGCCTGCTTCAGACCTGCTTTTTCATCATATTCATCTCAGGGTGTCCTAGCAGGCAGGATTCAGAAAAGCATGTTGAGTTAAAGCATCAAAATTAGTCTTCTGGTATAATTAGCAATTATGAAAAATCTTGGTATGTTCCACTGAAGGTGGCCCAGAATAACCCCATCCATAGTGTCCTAGACATGCTTTCTTCCCACAGAAATGTAAAAATAGGAAAATTTACCAGGCTGAGAAAATTTAATGGAAGTATGAATCATGTTGACTTGTACTGCTGCAGATTAGTTACAGTACGTTACCATTTTTAAACTATTTTAAGTTTCACCAACAGAGCCTGAAGAGTACAATTAAAGTGTTGGAAGGTTATTGATCCAGGCAAATACTGCCTACCAGAATTAAACACATACACCCCTGCCACTTCTGGAAATGTCTTTCCAGAAGTATCCCATGTACTTGTAGTAGCAATTGTCTATTTAATGATTAAGGAAATGCCAGGAATTTCAGAAAATATTTGTTTGGCTAAGTCATTTCAATAAATGAGCATACTGTGCCTTCTATTCCTTTAATAAGAGATAAATATACTGAAGACAGATTTGAAAACCAAAAGGCTGAAAAGTCAGTAAGTGTTCAATTAGAAATGCATTTGTTCAAAAAATACCTGACCTAATGTAAGTCCTGAGTGATTAAATATAAATTCATTTTTCATTATCAGTCATAAGACACATCAGTGTTAAAACTTTGGAAATGCTCTAAAGAATCTCTTACCAGCTTCACTACAAGAGTGTCTGGACCTTATTTGGCAAATCTACAGAAACCTTCACTGCACAGAAGTCTGTCATCTCACAAACCCTTGGAGGTCAAACCTGATGGATAGAGCAGTGCATGCAATCAGATCTCTTTATGTCACACAAAGCAGCAAAGAAAAGTGAGCCATTACTAACCAAAGTCTTTGTGTCTCCTGTAGAGACAAGCAACTGACTGATATACCAGCAGAGAAAATCACCAAAATGATTCTCAAGGGAATATTCTTTCCTGAAAATATTCAGTACGATATTTTGGTAAAGCCATGAAAATCAAAATTCTGGTGTGGAAACTCCATCAGTAGCTACAAAAGAAATGCCTTCAGCAAACAGTTAAAATTCATTCATGGTCAAAAGACAAGACAAACATTGTGTGGACATTGAAGCTGCTGGATGACCTGATCAGAGACATGAACAAGTGACAAACATTTCTACATTCACTCTTTGCTGGGCTACTTAGCCTCGAAATCTGTTAGGCCAAGGTATTTCTTTCACACTTCTGAAACACAGGGAGGACAGATGGGTGAATTTTTCTATCCTATGTACCACAAGGAGTCATGCAAGTAACTGGTGCCATCTCTATTTTCTGTCCAAATGTAGGGTCTAACAAACATCTGTCCTCTATTTTAGAAGACAGATAATCTCTCAGGGATGTTGTGAAATGCCTGGGGAATCACTGCCACCAGGCTACTCCTGACACCCTAAATCATGGTCCTTGTAAACATTGGCCTTGAACTGCCTTGATGGCTGTGACAGATGCCATCGTGCCTCCAGGGCAAGGGCAAATGGATGAAGAGCAGCTGCTGAAGTGAAAATCTGACAACCTGCAGGCAAATCAGCCTGTCAGATAAGAGCTCTTAGGGATGACAGGTGACATGCTAAGCCTAACAGCCGGGGAGGGGGCTCTCTCCTTCCAGATTACCAAGCAATATTAAGATGAAATAGACCACTTTTTCTTTTGACTCAGGAGTTAAAAAGTGTTCTCACAACTTTAATTCTACTGAAAGCTTCAACCTTTCCTCTTAGTCCTGAAAATTGGGCTGCTGAACAGAAGTTTAGGGAAGGAGCAATATAGCTGTTAACAGACTGAAAAGGATGTGATGACAAATGTGTTTCAGGAAAGAGGATGGGTCCTGAGAAACCCTAGGGCCCAACAAACACTCTTGACTTTTGCCCCAGATGATTCTGCTGTAAGAGTTTGGGCTTGGATATTTGAACTAAGAAGTAAACACTAACTTTATCTTTCCAAGGGTAATTCTAAACTTCTACAATTGTTACTTGATTTCTCAAAGCTAACATCCTCTCATGCAAGCATGGCTTAACTGCAGTTACTGACATTCAGAACCTTACAGACAAGTCTTTCATGAACAAGGCATAAGCAATATTAAATAAGAACTCTCTTGACACAGAGGCTTCAACTTGGAAAATGGTTTTTAAAGAACATTAAGTACTCAAATTCTGTGTCTAGGTTGCAATGATATAATTCAATAATTGAGTTTATTGGAGGAAAATCAAAGAATCATAGAATCATTAAGGTTGGAAAAGACGTCTAAGATCATCAAGTCCAAGCATTAACCCTACACTTCCAGGTCCACCACTAAACCATATCCCTAAGCACCATATCTACACATAATAATTCAAAAAACAATCATAAATTTTCTCAAACTCTGGAAAAAAAAAATACAGAGGAGCAATTGTGATGCCAGAGATGGCTATAGATCTCGTCATTTTTATTTTGCTATATATTTTTATCATATGTCATAATCTACTTTCAAATGAGACAAAATGCTTAAGATCTGTAGACAAAAGACACCTTTAGAGCAGGTTAGTCTTCAGCTCACCTGAAATGTATGACTAGATCTCTACTACAATAGCCTGAATCTATGGTGATGGGCTCTGCAGGCCCATGGATAAGCAGGAACAAGTCATAATTAAGTTTCTTGAGACATAGTTAAATCAGGTGATCCGTCCAGACTCAAGTTCTGTGTGACAAATGAAAGAGAAATCAATAAATTGGTTACTGCCTCTTCCCACTGTGTTGTTACATGTCCTCTCCTGTAAAGCTTTCCTTCTATTTAAATCACAGCATCTTATATATAAAAAGTAATGTAAGAGAAGTGATATGTTCTGCTTCCAGACACATCTTCCAGTGTTAGTTTTCCCATTCACTCTTTCTAAATTTTGTACTGAATATCTGAAATCAATAACTGATTAGGCTGTAGAAACAGGAAAGTGTTATGTACACCTCCTAATCACTTGGTATTATTTTTACCATTCTAAACTAAACTTGAATCTTTATTTTTCCACTATATTTGTCTGTACTTTTCACTTTCAGCTCTCTGTTTCATTCCAAGGTCTCTTCATTTTCCTTAGAACTTTTTCTTGTGTTCTACTTTAGTTAAGTGTCCTCTTCATTTTCCTCCATGTGTTTCACCTATCATTTCTCTGTGAAAAGAAAAAAAGGAATACAAGGTCACTTTGTCAACGAATCATAGCAGATATGCATAGAAGCTTAACTTTCAGTGAAATAAATCATTTCGATGTATCACTGCTTCCAAGACAAATAAAATGACAATTTTGGTTTCCCAAAATGATTTATAATTTTCATTACATCTGCATTAAGCTCTTAGTTATAAACCTCTGTGAATGTAGCTAAAAAAAAACCAATTAGCATTGAAATCAGGCCATTTTTGAAGATAACCATTTGGTGATTTGCTTAATTGCAATATTCAGTAATTGACTTGATTGGAGGGTGAGACTGAAAATTGAAGGACCTCAGAAAATGAACTGATACAACTTTGATATTAGATTTCTCACTTGTGTATTCATATCTAATTAAAAGCAACTAATTCTGCTTATTTTGCTTAATTTTGGCTAATGATAATACCCAAGAACTGAGGGCCAATACACAAAAATCCTCTTCCAAACAATGCATCCTTTTTCATTTTCCTTACCTTCAATGGCTAATTGCTCAACTTTGGCATTGACCTTCCACAGCTGAATGGAATGATAGAAAAGATGTGAGGAGAGAGACGGGCAGTTTCTCTTTGAAGGGACTATCCCATTTGTTGCAATGTTTTCCATTAGTCTTCAGTTGTTTCCTTTATTTCTTCTTAGATCTTTCTTTAAAGAGGATAAGTTTTACATATTTGATGTTGACTGCCCAGAAAATTCCAGAAATATCTCAGTAGGCAACTCAGTAGGCTTGAGGAAATGATCAGAGTGCATTTTCAGATTTGTATAAGGTTACCTAGTTTTCAAGACTTTTATGTTCACAGATAAATTGAAGTCTGGTGTAAGTAGCAGTAAATTAAGTGCCCTAAATGTGTCTTTTAAAGTTTGATTAATTTATGTCCATAAAGCATTTTTCATTGTTCAGACTAAAGGTCTGTAAGTGCACAGAACAAAACACAATCATTATTAATCCTGTATCTCACTGTATGGGTGTCCTGGTTTGAAACAAATTTGGAGGAACATCTGAAATGAATGTCTCCTGACAGAAGGCAGGTTACAGCCATCCCTCCCCCACCAGGTTCGGAAAGAATTTTCCTGGAAGGAAAGTGAAAAAAAAGAAAGTTATTTATTTAACAAGCAGAGTGCACACAGGCACAGGGGAAAAAAAAAAAAGAGAATAACGCTAAATAATAAAACTTCTCGCTGTGGTGAGAACCTGGGTAGATTTCAGAGTCCTTTGTGGTGTGGTTTTCTGTTGGGGTCTCCTCCCCCGCCGTGTAGCCCTGGGAGAGGGGCCCTGAGGGCACAGACACGGGGTTTCCCTGCCCCTGCTCAGCCTCGTTCCCATTGGTTGGTTTGTGTTCCCCTGCGCGGGCAGAAGGACCCTTGGTCCCGTGACTGGAACAGTTCCTCTGCAGAGCCCCGGCCATGTGGCTGGAGAAATAAACATCTCTGAAACAGCTATCAAGAATCTGTCTGTCCATATATATTTCCTTTCCACGGGACTCCTGGTTTGATATACGCGTGTTGCACTATCCCCACTGCAACATAATGGTGGGGAATTGAGAGCAGAATGATCCCCAGTCCCTAAGCGACTGATTTGTGTGAGTAAACCCTGGAAACTTTGGATTCCTCTTCTTGGTTTTGCTTTGCTATTCCATATCTAAACTATGGAGGAACCGTGGGAAGACTCTTGGCTCTCAGAGCCGCATATGGACATTTATCTTAAACTTAAAATGATTCTTGAACAACGATTTGTAAATTTTAGCTTGATTCAAGCTCAAAAAGAACTGAAACACTTCCTGGCATGGTTGTTTAAGAACTTTTTCTATGTTTCTTGGGATTTAATTCTTACCAAGGGCTTTTGGAAAACTGTTTGGACACAGTTAATATTGGTGTCAAAATATATGCCGATGGAAGAATATTTTTGTGAATATTATTTAATTACCGAGACTGTTGAGGAATGTCAGCTGTGTCCTGGCGAAGGGAAGCATGCCTCAGGGACCGTGCGACCCAGGCCACGTGCACCGAGTGCTCTGCGAGCAGCAGCGAGGCAGTTCCCGCGTGCAGGCGGAGCCACGCGAGCCGCAGTGTCGGTGGCGGAGCGAGGCACGGCGGGAGCGGGGGGACCCAGCAGTGCCCACCCGGCTGCACGCAGCGCGTGGTGGAGCGAGCCCCGTGAACGTCCGACCGAGAGGGGTGGCGCATGGGCGGTGGCTGGCGGCGGTGGCGGTGGAGCGGAGCCGCGCCCAGCCGAAATGCGCGCTGGAGCAGGGCGCGGGGGAGTCATCGCTCGGGGGCCCGGCCGAGACGTGGGTGCAGCGCCTGGCAGCGGCAGCAAAGCTGCGACCAGAGGAGGCGACGCACGGAGAACTGAGCAGCGCGGCCCGGCCCAGCCCACGCAGCCCCGAACGCGACCCCGGGAAGAGCGCGCAGGCACCAGCAGCCCCGACAATTCCAACACGGGAGCAACTGAAAGAGAGAGCAAAGACGCAGCGAGACAGAAAACAGCAGCCACTCGGAAAAAGGAAAAGATCATAGTAACTAAGACCTTAGGGATAGTAAAATGGTATAATGTTAAGCAAAATTATGGTTTTATAACAAGGTGTGACAACCAGCAAGACATATTCGTGCATAGAACTGCTATTAAAAAGAATAACCCTGAAAAATGCATCCCAAGCTTGGGAGATGGAGAGGTGGTGGAATTCAAAATTGTGCAAGGTAGAAAAGGGTTACAAGCATCGCAGGTCACTGGGCCTGATGGTGTTCCTGTGAAAGGCAGTATATATGCTAAAAATCGTAGTCGTTAGACAGTATCTCCATTGTAAGCCCCCCCTACAGTCTCCCTTTCCTAATCCCACCTTTCCCTTTTACCCTATGTCCTATTACCCCCCGTGTATTCCCAATCCGTTTTTTCATCCATGGTTTCCCTCACAAAACCATGCTTTTGCCAATTGTTTCCCCAAAAATCCCTTTCCAATGCTGAGTGGGGGATGAAAAGGGGAAGGGAAGAAGTTAAACCCTCTCCTGCCTCAGTTTCCCCACAAAGTATGCTCAGAGAGTTCTGTCTCCTTTCTGTCAGCCCTAAGATGTTCCACAGAATCTGTTTAGACATTTAAAGACTCGGGAGGGTGGCTTGTTTTGTTTTGAAACTGTTCTTGTTATGTTTATCCAGTTGTTTTCATTCTCCTTTTATTAAAATAAAACGGGTGAGGTGTTGGGATCTCCTCCCCCACCGTGTAGCCCTGGGAGAGGGGCCCTGAGGGCACAGACACGGGGTTTCCCTGCCCCTGCTCAGCCTCGTTCCCATTGGTTGGTTTGTGTTCCCTGCGCGGGCAGAAGGACCCTTGGTCCCGTGACTGGAACAGTTCCTCGGCAGAGCTCCGGCCATGCGGCTGGAGAAATAAACATCTCTCTGAAACAGCTATCAAGAATCTGTCTGTCCATATATATTTCCTTTCCACGGGACCCCTGGTTTGATATATGCATGTTGCAGTATCCCCACTGCAACAGTTTTCTCCTCTCCAGAGCTGGGGTTTGGCATGGGTCCCTGCAGGCCATGGTGTAGGGCCCCCCAGTATGTTCTGGTGTTGCTGAACAGTCCAGAAGAGAAGAAGAAACCAAAGTCCCAGGGAAAAAACTTTCTTGCCTCAGCTAGCAGACTAGCTGAAAAGCAAAGGAGTTTAACTCTTCATCTCTCTCCTGACAAAAAGAACCAAGAGGTGGGAAAAGCAGGAAGGTGCTTTTTCTGCTCCACAGTAGCAGAAATGCAGGGGAGTGTATATCTGTGTCCTTGAACACAAAACGGGTTTTTTTTCTCCCTTTCTGTCGGACCCAGGTTAAAGACACAGAAAGGCGCAGGATTCTTGTCTGGCATAGGGCAGATGATAGGGAATACAGTATCATACAGTCACCCCAAGACAGTGAGGGAGTATTGGAGAGATGCTTAGCCCAGGTACTCTAAATTATACAGCCCTATACTTCCAAATCCATCTCCCCCAGCCATAGCTCCATTAGCTTTTCTGATCTTTTCCTGTAATGAATTTGCTTTTTGCTAGTTTGATGTAGAATGAAAACAAGGGGCTATGCAATGCTTTTTACAGCTGTGTGCTTTGACACACAGAAGATATTTCAGCTCCCATGATGACAGCATGCCATTCTGATGAAATAATGCAGCAGTCACTTAATAACATGGAAGGAACAGATACAACCTAAACATGCAAATATGGTAATTACCAACCTCAAACACAATTATCTCATGTGCTAGTACTCATAATGAGAACAATATTTCTGTACTGTTTTTTCCCAGAGTCATTTGCAAAACACTAGCTCTGTCTGTTTCCTACCTTGTGGAAATTTGTCTCTCCCACAAAACTTCATTTTCTGTAATGACACAAAAACCACTGGTTCAGCGACCTTGGCAGCTCCTTCACGGGGCACATAACTTATGCTGTCTTTCCACCTTTGTATGAATTGTGTGTCTCAACTCCCACGAGCTGATCAGAGCGACGTGCTCCAGCCCAACACATGCATGGTTGAGGATGCAATTACTGGAACAGCCTTTCCGAGCTGCCCGCTGCAAGAGCAAGAGGTCGGATCCTCTGCGGGTCTAAAACCTGGTCTAGATTCATAATGGTACTGGTGTGATTTATGCTAGGAGAGAGTTTGTGCTGGCTTGTGTGTCCATATCAAATTTGGTTTTATAATAAGACTCCTTTGAGATTTTATCCTTTAAAATAGTTACAGCTGTTTGGTAGTTCTCTTTCTTCAGCTATGATAATGCACTGGTTACTGCCCAGAGTTAAAAAGGTAAGGGACTACTGTTATGTGAATACAATATAACCTAAGGAGCAAATACAGGAGATTTGTTCCAGAGATTTGGGAAGTGTAAGTTGGGACGAAGTATGTACCAACAAAAGATGTTTTCTAGCTTCATGAAACTTTTCATCAGATGGGATTGAGTGGTTCATGTACTGATATTATCCCTGACAATCAAGTAAAAAAATGTAACACATCATCAGAGACTGGCATAAAAATTGCTGTAAAAATTATGGGGGCTCCTCAGAAGCAGAAAATAATCATAAATCTGAGTGAAAGTTTTCTGCAAGATTTTTGGCCTCTTTTCCTTAGACTATATGTTTGTCGGAACCTGGTCGGAGCTGGTTTCCTTTATGCTCATAAACACCCAGGTTCTGAACTCAGTGGTAGCTCACACACAGGGCACTTAGTTATTTCATATACCTGGGCTGACACAGCTCCAACTCAGTTTTTTCTGGAGGTGTCATGTTAAGACAGAACTGCTAGAGGAAGCCTAAGAAACTATTTCAAACTATCCTTTCCCACAGCCTCCTGAAAGGGTCAAACTTAGATCTATAGTTTTTTTGCTTTGTTTTTGCTTTGATATTATACTTCAACATAGACTTGAAAATCACTTGGAGTGTCTCGCTTGTTTTGTATTTTGTGCCAGGTATCAAGGCAGAGTTGGCTTGCACACCAGACAAGTAATCTGTCACATGGGGCAATTGCTGGGGACAGCAAAACACACAGTGCCCTTTGAGAGGTGGTATCAGCTGCTAGAACAACGCATATTGTTAGAGTCATCTGTCATCTCCTGCTTGTAGGTCTTTGCTGATGTTGTTTCATGTGGGGGCATACGAGAAATAAGCAGCTCTTTCTGTGAAAAGTGGCTCTAGCAAACTGTTGATGTTCTCCCACTTCAGGTATGGTGGGAGAGTCAAGCCAATATTCATTAAAGCTTTGTCAGCCTCTCTGCCCAGTTCCCACTTTTCAGTGACTAAATGGCAAGATCAAGTCCCTCCCTACCCCACTATTCCATCAGCTCTCCGAATAATTATCTTGCTGATTTTCCAGTTTGATAAAACTAGATACATATTATAATTTACAATTTTATTATTTAAATAACATACACATGATGTTATGGATCAGTGAGAATTTTAAAAGTCATCATAATATACTTTTATACAAAACAAGAATCTGAACAACATATATATTCTGTAATTCATTTGTTTGTGGCACCAAGAATCTATGCAGGCCAATAATAAATAATGAAAGTTGAAAAAATTACAGATCATTAATAATTATATAGATAGCAAAACTCAGTAATTTAACTCTCAGCCAGGATTATCCCCTTCATAGATATCTACTGAAATGATTTTCAATCTTCAACTCCTTTCTTGCAGCTATACTGTAAGAAACTCCATGGTTTTCATAGTATTATCCTTATTAAATTCTGGATGTCTGTAGCTCCATGCAATAAATTTAATGAGTGCAAGACCCACTCACATGAAAAGAGAGTTCTTTCATCGTGAGACTAGAATTTGACCCCATTTTTTTGAATGAGAGCTGCTTCATAGCTTTTCATGACAGAGCACAGTGAGGTTGGCTGAAAGCCACAGTGAGTTTGCTCTCCCCTAAATCGGTCTGAGGGGCAGGACAGACAACTGAGATGTGAACAGAGAGACTCCAGCACGAGCTGCCAGCCAGTGCCACACTCTGCTTTGAAACCAAAGAGGTGTCAAAGGCTGAGGGCTTGGGGTCCCTGAGCACCACCACTGCTGCATGGGCAAGGACAGTGCCTGGAGTAGAAACTCGTGGGCTTGACCCAGGATAGGATTTTATTCAACATAATGAGAGGCAACACTGCATGACCACACATACCATGGAGGCTCGGTAACTTTTTAGCCCAAATTTCATTACAGATTTTGACCTAAGACCTGCAGACAACACTGATGGTGGCAGAACCCTGTGTCCCATTGAAATTAGTGATACGGTACCCACAGTAAATTAATCTTGTACAAGCCTTCAGCCCCTAACCTCCAGCTGATTCTTGAAAGGTGACTTTCAGCATCACTGTAACCCAAAAACATTATCAGAAACATTGAAATTAGCATTTTTTAAATTTCCCATATAACATTTGAAAACTGTTCTTGCATGAGGTCTAACTGAAAATAAGAAAACATTTTAAGTTTGAATGTGAGTTACTTTGAATTTATGATTATTTTTCCTATACAGAGGTTACTGAAGACTAGAAAATTGAAGGATCCATTAGCTGAAATTCGTTTAATGCTTAATTTTTTCAAGGCAATGGGATTCTCAACACTATAATTAGAAATAATTTTGGTATCCTTTATTTTCTCTGTTTTAAAATCTTCCTTTTAGTTTCCTACTACAATATCTTTCTCCTACCTTGATTTGACAACTTGCCTTTCAACCAGAGTCTCAGTAAGTTTAGTAGAAATTTACTTCTTGATCAAGGCCTTACAGAAGGTATTACATTACATCTCATGACATTTTCATGTCCCACTTCTTCGGGTCATCTACAGTGTAGTTCATCTGAATAAATTTTGACATTTCCATTTAGGACCTCTTTCTAGCCTATGAAGAGCGATAAGTCCTTGCACGGTCTGAATTTAAACTTCTGAAGTAGGTCATGGGAATTGTACTTATTCACTCATGCCTTTTCTCTCAGCTGTCTACAAAGAAACCTGGGGTGACTGGCACAGCTGGAATCATCTACACTGAAGATCTCTAAAGCTGGATGAGGTGAATCCCGCCCCTGTTTCATAATAAAGGCAAATTGTGAATGACAATGGCAAGTCTGATCTTCACTTGTATGGCCCCTTGTTCTGAATCTTTGCAGAATACTATAAATATATCGCCACTGACTTTTTACAACATTTGGGACAAATCTACTTATATTACAGCCTGCAATGAAAAAGAATGTTTTATTACTCTTGCTCAAGGAAAAGACTAAATCGCTCCCTTTGTTATAAAAGGCCTAAAAGTGTTTATCTGAACAGGAGACATTGATATTCTTTTATCATTTTGTTGCAGCTGAGCAGCACACTGGGAAGCCCTGATGTGGAATTCACAGGGATTCCAAGAGATACTTAGAAGCTTGATTTTCATTTAACTTTCTTAAAAAAAATAAACCTTCAAAAATCTGAAACTAGGGTAAGAGAAGAAGGAAAAGAAAATGATGAATTATTTTGAAGAGCTTTGGATCCAAGCAGAGACTTGGCCTACTTTCATTATTTAATAGTCAGGAGAAGAATTTCCTCCCTCATGTCTTTTTTTTTTAAAGAACACCATCCCCCTAAACACTATTTCATGCAGGTATTATTTCCAGCTTAGAAAATGAAATTGCTAGTTAAAATAAAAATATCAAAAGTTGACACATAATTGAACTGCTTCTCTTTATCCATGTAGATCATGACGATTCTTTTATTTATTTAGGGAAGAGGCTAGGCACCTAGACTGGCTGGCAGATGCTGTTCAGCTACTCATGGAATATCATC
Source organism: Corvus cornix cornix (assembly GCF_000738735.6). Classification (NCBI taxonomy): domain Eukaryota; kingdom Metazoa; phylum Chordata; class Aves; order Passeriformes; family Corvidae; genus Corvus; species Corvus cornix. The sequence goes on along the minus strand of NC_046333.1, from coordinate 149,000,855 downwards.
ACTATTGTTTATATTTCATTAAGTGGGCTATGCTAGTCTTGAATTCCAGAAAAAGGTAGGTACCTCTGCTGATATCCTTACAAATACTGAGATAAAAAGGAGGATGGAAATACCTGAAGTCCTTTAAGTCCTTTGGTGAGGAGCTTTTCCTTTCTGAATTTTCCTAGAAGATGATCTTTATGGTTTCTGTGATGCAGATATGTTTATTCTTAAACAGGAAAATACTCTCGGAAACAATTTACCTTGTAGACTGTTAGGAGGTAACCGTATAGCCAATATGGATTTGTGTCCTACATACCCTGAAAGAGGAGCTCTAAACTGCATTTCCACTCCCTAAAGTCATAGAATCATAGAATGGTTCAGGTTAAAAGGGACATTTAAATGTCATTTACTGCAACCCCCCCTGAAACTAGATCAGGTTGCTCAGCCCCTCATCCAACCTGAATGTTTCCAGGGATGGGGCATCCACCACCTCCTTGGGCAACCAGGTCCAGTGTTTCACCACCCTCAATGAAAAAATCGTAAAAAATTTCTTTCTTGTATCTTGTGGTGGCCAATTAGCCTGTGGCACAAGGGACAGAGAGAGCTCTTGGTAAGACAGTCTCTGGTGCCAGAGACTTAGTGGTCATGATGAGGGAAAGAAGTCTCTCCCAGGATGCTTGTTCTGTTATGGTAATCTACCCCAGTTTGGCTTCCCCAGTTGGCTGTCAGCCTCTACCCCTTGTCACTCCCCCAGAGCTTCCCCATTGGTCCCGTTCCCTAATCCTGCCTTTTCCCCGCCCCTGGATAAAACCTCTGAGTTCAGCATTGTTCTCGCGTTTGCCTCTGGAACATTTCACAGTGTGGAAGCAATAAACTGCTCCTGTGGAATGCCATGCACAGACCCTTCCCATCTCTTTTGTCACCTACTTTATACGGAAGCTAGCCATGCATTTGTTTGTGCATGCATGCGTGTGAGCTACGGAGCCGGACAGAGACAGCAGTAGTATCTAGACTAAATCTATCCACTTTTGAGTTTAAAACCTTTATCCCTTGTTCTATCACAACAGGCCATCCTAAAAAAGTCTGTCCCCATCTTTCTTATAAGACCCCTTCCAGTATTCAAGTATTTCAGTGTGTAAAGCCACAATGAGGGATCCTCAGTCTTCTCTTTTCCAGGCTGAACAACCCCAGCTCTCTCAGCCTGTCCTCACAGGAGACATGTTCCATCCCTCTGATCACATTCATGGCCTCCTCTGAACACATTCCACAAGGTCCACATCTTTCCTGTGCTGAGGGCCCAAAATTGGACACAGTACTCCAGGTGGGGTCTCATGAGGGGAGGGTAGACAGGGACAATCACCCCCCTCAGCCTGCAGGCCACGCTTGTGATGCAGCCCAGGATACTGTCGGCTTTCTGGGCTGTGAGTGCACACTGCTGGCTCATCTTCAGCTTTTCATCCACCAGAGCCCCCAAATGCTTCTCCCCAGGGCTGCTCTCAGTGACTTCATCCTTCAGCCTGTGCTGATACCGGTGGTTGCCCTTACCCAGGTGCAGCACCTTGCACTTGCACAAGTTGTGGGCCCACTTCTCAAGTTTGTCCAGATCCCTGTGGATGGCACCTCATTCTTCTGTTATGTCAACTGTACTCCTCAACTTCATGTCATCTGAAAACTTGCTGAGGGTGCACTCAATCTCACTCTCTATAGCACTGATAAAGATATTAAGGAACATCAGACCCTTCAGGGACACCACTTGCCACAGATCTCCACCTGAACATTGAGCCACTTGCCACTACCCTCTGGATGTGACCATACAATTGTGCAAGTCATCCAAGTCTCCTCCATATTATTTGCACCTCCTTGTGCAAATCCATCTTTGTCTGGCTTATTATTTTTCCCTTTCTCTCCATTAATGGAAGTATTAGTCATTTCGGGGAGTGGGAGAAGAAGAGAATGGAATCTTGAAGATATGTTGCCACTGATTACACTTCCAAGTTGATGAAAAAGTTCCCAAATTTAGTACTGTGCACTAGATTGCAAGGAGCAATGCACCATAAATTACTGTATTTATGACATGCAATACAATATATAGACCATTTTGCGAAATTTCTGTGACAAGTGCACAAGAATTATTGAAAAAATACCACCCCATTAGGTACCAAATTCAATGGAAATTTATAGCCACCTCTGTTTCCACACCTGCAGGCATTAGTGTCAACAGTATATTTCCTCTCCTCTCCCAGTCTTGCATACTTCATGCCGGTAGCTGTAGTGTGAAATAATTAGCATTTGTCCATTAGGTAAATAGCTCTGTGTGTGTGTGTGTTGAGGACAAAGGGATTTTTCTTCTTTTTCTTCTTTCTCTTTTTTTTCCCCACTATTGTATGTCTGTGCACAGGTTTCCCAGGGGACCAGGCAGACAGAGCAATTTGTGAAAAAGCCTGAATTAGGGAAAAGAAAAAACAGCTTGCTTCAATTTATGTGGAAGGAAGTCTTCTATTATATATTTATTAGGAATAGAGCATCCCTGTAAGCATGGCCACTGATACTTGTATCAGAGAGAGGTGATTTTCCCAATCTATGTTGCTGCTAACATCTGAAATAACTTGCAAATCCTGTGGCACACACAATAATAATGTGTCACCTTTGTAAATCAAACCTTACATAAACTAGCAAACAGGATGAAAAAAGAGACAGTAGCTAATTGAGCACTAATTGTGCTTGACAAAATTCTCAGCCAGCATATGCTAATATTCCTAGTTAGGAGGCTGAGCTGGATCTTAGGAGACTTCACTTGTAATACCTAATATCCAATTCCTCACAGATGACTATGACTTGATTTTTAAAAGATCTGTTTAGGCTGCTAAATCCATCTGAATGCTCCCAGAGCCAGTGTTTAGATTTTCAAAGACCACTACTCAGTCACTACTGAAAGATTTCTGGCATTTCAGATTTCTCCAATATAGCCTAAAAGTAATGACTACCAGGTACACTCACACTTGCCTTTGGCCATATAATTTTAGAGGGAAAGATAGGGTCTGAGTGTTTGATGACCTGGATATTATGTCAAAAGCCTTCTCTTTAGGGCCAGTAGTCAGGCTTCATGGGATGCACCTGCTGGTGCTGGGTGTGCATCTCCTATACCCAAGGAAATTCAAGGTAGTCCTTCACCATTTTTACTACTTTTATAATGTCCATTTTGCTGCTGCTCTTTTTTTTTTTTTTTTTTTTTTTTTTTTTTTTTTCCTTTTCCTGAGTGGATTTGAAATCATATGCTTTGCCTAATCAACAAACTGGGATATTCTGTATAAGGCTCCCTCAATCCCTACTGCTAAAGCAGTTCCAGTTTGCATGACACTGTGAAATATTATGTAGACTAAAAGCACTGGAATAGAAGCTGGAGTCAAAGAATAAAGGGGATAGGGTTATCTTAGGGAAATGTGGCTTTGTAAACCTATATAGGGAGATCCACTACTGAAATGCCTTGCAATTAAACTCTGTTTCCACCTGAATCCAGTAGTTACTTTGTTGTAGTCACTTAAATTCTGTTCCTCAGAATTCTCTCTGTCTCTTAAAACAAGCTAATTGTATTTCCTGATACAGTTATCAGGGCAAACACATGAAGGACTTTGAGATGATCAGGAGTCCTTGTGGCTGCCCACTTTTGCGGGAAAAAAAAGAACAAAACAAGCAAAATAAAACAAAACAAAAGCATAACAACCCATCTAGAAAATGTAGACTTAGATCTGTGATTTGATCAGTCAAGCACTGATTATTATATATGTGCCTCTGTATGGTACTACATTGAAAAATGGGTCTGATTATGCTCCGTTTTCCTCCAAGTAAGCTCTGGGTTTTTTTGGGTGGAAAAAGAAAAGATTAATCTCAATGTTCTCTCAAGGTCAGCAAATGACTTTGGGCATATATATCTAATACCTCTTTTCCAAGCATGAGTCTTTTATTCCCATTACACTTTTTCATTCTAAACATTATAAGTCCAGTTTCCCTGAAGAAAACATTGTAAAAGGAACTTTTTTCCTCCCTGACCATGAAATCAAAACACAGCATAAAAACATTACTTATTTTCTTATAGACTGATTGAGTCACTGTCCCATACTTTGTTCTATATAACACTGGTGTATTGGGTAGCACGACCTGGGTCTTTCCAGATGAGTATAACCAAAAGATGTAAATGTTTGCCCGAATGGGAATATATTACAAGGAAAGAAAAATAAATTAACTTACCAGATAATACAATGTAGTTTATTTCTTCCAGAGAGCATATTTTCCGTGTAAACTTTATTTTAATAAACTTGTCTCATACAGTATTCCCAGCACCACATTCAATCCAACTTCAAATGCATAACAGCTTTGGAATATAAATGATAGTTTACCTAATGCAACTTGAAGATTCAGCTCAGACTCGAGACTACTGATTAGTGTTCTCATTTGCAGAAGATGATGGGTCTGTATCTGACAAATTTTGAGACAAAATACTTATCTGCCTCTTGTGTCACAGACTGAGGTTTATTTTTGTCTCTTCTTGTGTTCCCTTCCTGTGGCAACTGAATAAACTTACTGTAAACCTCACTGGGCCTGAATAAATCATCAGAGCTAAGTTTTGTAACATAACTAACTAAATAAATAAAATAAAGGAAGAAGATTGTTTCTGGCAATAAAGGATTCGCTGGAAGGTAATAAATAACAGTGGTATACCTTCAGGGTCCATTTGGTAAAGAAAATTCTCTTTAATACAGAGATTATTTTCCCTCTGTTTTGAGACTGCCCTAAATCCAGCAGAGAGTAGCCTGTCTTCTACCATCATCTATCATTACATAAAGTCATAAAATATGTCACAATCATAAAATATTATTGAGGTAATTTAAAAGGCAAAAAGATACCTTTCTGTTAGCAACACACCACAAGTACTCTTTTGATAACACTCCCTGGCATATGAAAAGATTGTTTCTAGAAGAACCAAGCTCAGGTGTGAGCCACCAGGCATCTAGAAAGCTCAGATTTTGCCACTGTAAGTAATTTAGGGGCCTTCATGAAGAATAACTAAAACCTGCCCCTTTTTTGTGGCTTCAGTATATATTTAAGACTGCATTTCCTACATTCTGGAGGAATAGCTTCTGGTTTTCTGCACCTTACAATTAGCATAAATCCCTCCTGATGAGTTGAGCCCTGCAGGGTGTCCCAGAACCAGTAACTGTGCAAGCAGGCAGGATCTCTGACTGAAGGGAAAATTGAAACAAAATAATAAAGTTAATATCTCTTTGTCTTTGCTGGTTGGGTTGTACAATGTAACCAAAAGCATGCTATTTGAGGAGTAAAGAAAAAGAGGTGGGAAGGAAGGGAAAAGCAAAAGCTCTTTGTGGATAAGTGTGTAATTCACAAGGTTAAAGAAAAAACCCATGGGTAACATGACAGGCAAATCCATAAAACTAATAACTTGCTTGAAAAGGTGAATTTGACCTCGGTATATTTCATGAAGCAAAAAATGTTCACTCAGTATTGTGATCCCTGGAGTCTTATACAAAGGATTTGTTAATTTGTTACCCACTAGGGCACCTGTAGATGAATGTGCAGAGAATGCAGCTGACTACACTTCTGCTTTGTCATTCTACCTGCTCATGATCACCCGTTTTAGTAATTATGGAATCAGAGGAAATATTTGTCAATCTTTCATAGGTAACTGGAATAACAAGGCAAGATGCCTTAATTTTAACCAGTGAGTATTGCATATTGATATTTGAACTTACAGAATTTCCTATAAAATATTTTGAGTTTTCCTGGGGAAATGTAATGCAATTGCAGGATCTGATCAGTAGAAGCTCCTGACAATGAAGCTCGGAAGATGCAAAGTAGCATTTCTAGTTATATCTGCTATTTAAAAATGTTTTATACAAGTTTATTTAGTGCTGTGATAAAAGCAGAGAAAAAAAGTACACGATCTCCTGGAGGCAGTGGTGTTCCTATGAGATTCACTGCTATAACTGATATTAATGTGTTTACAAAGCTTATCAGGTACAATGAGCTTAGCTGGCCTCAGCAGTAGAAAAGACACCTTAGATCTTGTTTGTGTTCCTCCACCAGGACATCCTGATCATAGAACAGTTTTGTTGGAAGGGTCCTTTAAATGTAACCTAGCTCCAACCCCCTGACATGAGCAAGGACATCTTCAACTAAACCAGGTTGCTCAGAGCCTTTGATGGAGGAAGGTTTCCCTGCATTTGGGAGAATGTGTTGTTTCCATCAGAAGAATGTAATAAGTTGGATGTAGAAAATTGGTTTGATGCCATCCCCATCACTTGCACTGACGTCAGAAAATGGATACAGTAGGGATTGAGTGACATGATTCATACAGTGGAAAAAATACTTCTTCAAAGCAGGAATTGCAATCATTTTTGCTCAGGCAAGTAAATATTAGGAGAATACAGAGATTTTTTTTTTTCCTAGCTGTAGTTGACTTTACAAAGAATCAATCTCATGTATGGGAATAACTTCTACCACCTAGCACTGGGCTGAAGGAGCATTCCAGCACTGCTGAGACCTTTGCATAAGAGTGGGAACTATTCCTCAATACTTCTTCATCCCTCAGATCAGGTTGCCTTATCGGTCCCTTTGAGTTCTCACCTGAACGTATGACAGACAATGACACAGGTCATGGGGAACACAGGCTGCAACAGCATCCTACTGCCTTTATTTGAGATATTAGTTTTATCAAGCTCTCATTTCCCTTTTTTCTAACTTTAAAATCTCAGCTGATTTCCTTTTTGAAGTTGGTTTTAGAAATGGAAGTAGAAATACAGCTAAAAACCGCAACCAAATAATCAAGCAAACTGAAAAATCCAGCAATAAATCCCAGTCTCTTGCTCTGTCAGTCTTGTTAATTGCCACTTTATGTAATACCTTCCTCTTCTGCTAAAGGTTATTAAGAAGGATGCTGAAGCCAGACACACTATATAGTCTGGTATTATGATATAATACCAGTCTGGTATTTTATGAGAGATTGCACTGTGAGATTTTCATCTAGGCTCTCACATGAGGGACTCCCTCTGCTCACTGGTCCATAATGACTGACCTACATATCTCTGCCAACCAGGGCTTTGTTGGATGACTGCATTACCCAGCAGAATTTGACTCCCCTCACTATATTCATTTGTCACAGCAATTAAATCCATGTGTTGATTTATTGAGTGCAGACCTGGTATGAAATGTAGGAATGCACAGGACTCGTTCTTTTCTTTCTGACATTACACTACCTCTGCCCAAAAGGCATTTGGCTATCTTCTTGTTGCTTTTAACTTGCCTAGATTTACTTTTGTCTTTTAGTGACAAATAATTAACACATCCCTTAATTTTTAATATCTCATTTTTTTCCCTCTCTCTTTCTCCTTCATATTTATTAACATTAGGTTCATTAATGTTGTGTCTTCCCTTTAATGTCCAACATGGAATTTACTCCATCCCTCGACTGCCATTCAGTTATGAAGATCTGAGAAAGACCCTGTAACTCTGGCTGGGGATCCAGAATCCCAAAAATTAATATAGTTCCAATGTCTCCTCAATAAGTTTATCAATACATGCATGATCACTGTGTCTCTTGAAAATTAGGTTAAATGGTTTCACCACTGAGGACATGGGCTATACCTCTAGATAAAAAGGGGTAATTGTCAAACACACAATGAGAGGAAAATGAGGGCTAAGATTCATCTGATACTTTGGGTGCAAATCAGATAATCTGTGTATGTAGTGGGAAAACAGGGCTGGAAAGAATCTGGAGAGTGAAAATGTACTTAAACCTTTACCAAAATATTCACCCATGGTCACAGCACTTATGGCAAGGCACAGGAATAGCCTGCTACCCCAAACCAGTCAGTATGCACCTCATAGAATCATGGTACCATCAGAGAATGGCTTCAGATGGAAGGCACCTTCAAAGATCATTTTATTCCAAACCCTTGCCAGGGGCAGGGACGCCCTTCTAATAGACCAGGTTGCTCCAAGCTCCCTCCAACCTGGCCTTGAACACTTTCAGAGATGGGGCAGCCACAGATTCTCTGGGGAAGCCTGTTCCAGTGTCTCACCACCTTCCAGGACGTTCTCTTTTCCCTGCTGAACAGCTCCAACTCTCTCAGCCTGTCTTCATGGGCGGGGTTTTTCAGCACTGTGATCAACTTAGTGGCCTTTCTTTGGACTTGTTCCAACAGGTCCATGACTTTTATATTCCTCAAGGAAATGTAAAGGTTTTTTTCTTGGGAGTAAGATCTGAAAAGGTACTTAACCTAAAGAGTCTGAGTCCAGTGATGGCCTTCCTATCTTTGTTTCAGACTTCTTTCCAGCTCTCCTGATGCCCACACTGTGCAGACAATGGAGTATTTGACATTACTGTGAGTCAGGAGGCAGAAATTTTGCTTCAGACAGGGCTGAACAGTCCTGTCCTAAGGTAATATCCTGGTTCCTTGGGAGAAAAAAAGAGCCCTCCTCTTTTAATGCATGCCTACTAATTGAGGGACCACAGAAAACCTTTGACCATTTCTCTTTCTAGTTTAGCCCTGGAGTAGGCAAGAGCAGTCCTGCTCACTGTTCTTCTTGCAGTAGAAAACTTATGTTTGTTATGGCTGCAGCGTTCCCTAAGAATTTGCACACCAATGGCTCAGTTCCTTCATGAAACTAAGTCCTAATCCATGGTTTCCTCTGTAGGAGAAAATCTTTAAAGCATGAGACAGAAGAGTGTAATATTCTGAAAAAGGCAAGTTATCCCTGTCATTCTGTGTATACTTGGATGCCAAAAGAGGCGACTTCAAGCCTCTATCCCAACAAGGTGATTTTATATCTCTCAGTGAACATTTTTACTTTTTTAGTGTTGCATTAAATGAAGAGAAACAGTGGGAAAAGGATTGAAGTTAATAATGCATATTTTCAAGTTTTTGCTGTCATATCATTTTCTAAATATAAGAACTCTGTGGCTCCCTTCAGAAATGGGCTTGGGGCAATGAGAGGAATGGACGAAGATGTTTTAGAGTAGCCTTGGGAAAAATGTCCCAATACTGGCAAAAGGAGGGATCTAGAGCAACTTTCTAATCTACTTCATCATGATGGTGCCCAATGGATCCCATGATGGTGGGGCCCTTTGGGGAGAATGACTTGTCCCCCTCTATAGTGTGATCCCGGACAGGTTTCACTGGCATCTGCATGCTAGAGCAACATGGAGGTGAATCAGGACTATTGATTTTATGAAGGAATGTGCTTCACCATATGCTTAATAGAATATTAATTCAATGCAGAATAGAAACAAATAATACATTTTCTCAATTATTTGGCACATTATACACACAGTGTGTGGGGTTGACGTGACTGCACAGAATTAAGAAAGCTCATAACACCAAGGAAACCTCTCATTTGCTTCAAGTACTGAAGCTCCAAATGTTTATAAACAGGAAGTTCACACTCTTCCTTTCCACAAAACACTTGTCAATAGTTATATTAATTTCATTTTTAAACTCTTCTCCTTGGGATGACCTTACAACTTGTCACAATCTTAAAAAAAAAAAAAAAGCAAAAAGAAAGCAGTAACATTTGGAATTGAATAAAATATATAAGTAACTATCTCAAATCATCCCCTGTACAAGAAGAGATCCCCAGTGTCTCTCCACAGAGAGAGTCAGACAAGCAGGATGAAATGGATAGCAAGGAGGGGTTTCCTTGGCAACATGTGCTTGAAAGGATCCAGAACTTCTACCATCCTCCTAAGACTCATTTTTGTATTTTTTTTATGTTTGTTTGGTTTTTTTTCCCCCTTACACATTTTTGTGTGGAAGGGAGGCAGGATTGTGAATCAGGCCACTGAACCTGGTCCTTCCCTGCTGCCAAAAGAAGTTGCACAAATCTGACATCTGACTCCATCAGGGCTTTGAAATGGCACCTGCTTAGGGTGGACTTTGCCAGCTCTTGTGTGAAAAGCAAACTCTCCTCAATGTGCTCAGTATCAGCATTCATTGTTAGTCCTACTTGGATTCACACATGTGCAGGGGTGTTTTTTTTCCATGTTTTTCTTTTCTTTCCCTCAAAACTAAGCCAAGAAATGAGATAGGAACATTAGATCAAATGAGCAGCTTAGTATGGTTCAAAGATTTTGGATGATACTGGTTAATTTCACCTTGTTTCAGATGCCTAAATGAAAAATGGCCACCTGAGTGGAATGACTGTACATTCCCACTGATCTGGCAAACACCCAGAGTAATTCAGATCTCTGTTGGGTTGTTTTGTCTTCTGCCGGCACAGTCCAGGTATAAGATCATAGAATCATAGAATCATTAAGATTGGAAAAGATCTCCAAAATCACCAGGTTAAGACTTCGCTGTTCATTCAGGGATTCTAGAAAGACTACGCCTCTCTCTTACGTGTCTCACTGTGTATCTGAAGGCCTTAGAAACTCTCTATTACTGTGAAAGCACTTCAAAGATCAGAAGGGTGCAAACTTACATCAGCTTCCAATCAGCTTCTATCAGCTTCCAACCTGCAATAACAACTCTGCTTTTCTTTCTAATAATTCCTCCAGATTTCCAAAACAAACAAATATTATCTGATAGTTTCAGGCTTCAATTTTTTCAGTTCTCTGAAACTACTCCAGACTTACACTAAGGAACTGAAATGAGCTAATTAAGCCTACAGACAACGCTGAATGAAGTGCAGAGCCAGGAGGTGGGCTCAATGATCCTGGTGAGTCCTTTCCAACTCAGCATATTCTATGATTCTGTGAGATGAGATTTTGGTCCCACTGAAGTCGATGGTCCCATTGGAGTCCATGCCATCCTGTTGAGTAGAGTTGTCATTCACAGATGTAATAGACTTGTCTTGAATGGGGAATCAACTGAAAATATGTTTTCTAGTTGATCTGATATGGGTAAGGAAGGCCACAGTAATATTCTTTTGCCTTGGTGGTGTTCCATTTATTCAAGCGTATTCTTAATGCTGCATCAGTTTTCAGTTCAGGCTGGTTTATAAAGTTTCATAGGAGAGCTTCTTGTCTGGACATCTTCAAGAAACTGTGACAAGGCAATTGAGGACTGCTGACTCTTTCCTGTATGTAGGACATAGGATGTGCATGGTAGGAGTTGTTAAATTGTGTTGCCTAGGTTTCTGTCCCCTATGAACTATTCTAATAAACTTAATAACAACACTATTTTGTGAAAGAACATTGTGTGTGGATGGAATCCAACAGTTACAGTCAATGGCCTAGTAATAACCTGCAGTGCTTTTATACTGGACACAGCCTCTTTCTTTGGAGTCCTATGACAGCTTTTTGTTGTTAGACAGAATAAAAAAGAACCTCAAGAAGAGCAAAGTTTGGGATAACAGATTTTAATTTATGAAAAAAAAAAATATAATTATCACATATAAAGGGCCAAAGACAAGCAGCTTGGAGTCAGGATGAATTAAATTCAATATTGGAGTAAGGAAGCAGGGGGAACTCTGTGACCTTTAGTCGGCAGGAAGTCAGGAGATCAGAGAGTCATAGAAGAGCCTGTGAAATAGAGATGGAAAATACAGGCTTGCAGTGAGGAGCAGACTGGGACATAGGGCAAGAGGCCTTATTTACTCTCTCTGAGCTTTGATCTCTTTGAATTTAATATCTGGGGTATCATACAAAGCAATATGAAGCTTATACCCTCCTTTTGATTATTTGGAGAAAGATTACTTGGTCTTGGAAAGTAATTAGGGTATTTTGGTGGCAGTGCTTTTTGTAAACGGTATTCCACAAATTCACTTGTTTTCATAATAATTAATTTGAACAAACTCCAAAAATAGGTTTTAATACATCTGCAATTCCCTCTTGAATAAAGCAAATTGCATTTTTACATAAGAGGACAGATCAGTTACTCTTTCTTCTGGATGTGCTGGAATCATGAAAATAACTACCCACTGGGAACCTTGCAAGGCCTCAACTTCTGATTTGTTTAACCATAATTGCATATTTATAAATTAGAACAGACTTTTCTAATTAATTTTGTATTGTGCGAGTAACATTGGTTAGGAACAACCTGCTGTATTAGTAAAATCCTTGCCAAGAACATAGCAGTCTGGAGTCACATTCAGTTTGAAGGGAAATGAAAGGCAGCCAGAGCAGTGACTAGCCTTTTGTTTCACTCATGAGAGGTAATTACCAACCCCAAAATACAAAGATAAAGGCCTTTCAATAAACTGACACCTTCTGCACATTAAGTCCCCAAAATGTTTTTAATTCTGTCAGACACAAAGGAGATGAGCAAATAAAAACGCAATTTCCAGTCAAAGTAAGCAAAGCAATATTGTTTGGCAAAAAAAGGTGGTTATGATGAATTTCCTTTGTGCCTAAGCAGTCAGCATATGGAACATTGCACAGCTCCATCCTAAGATGTGCAGAACCATATTTGGTGACTCTGGATGCTCAGGTCTTTCTGCAAACAAACTGCTTTGATTTTGTAGGCAGGGCATAATTTGGGTATGAGCTGGCAGCAATGACACAGAATTTATGGGAAATCCGTAAACCACAGTAAATTAGGCAGGATGTCTCAAAGGGCATTAAATGCCTGTGTTTAGGTAACTGAATCTTTCCCTTGATCTCTACAAGTCCGTTGTACATGGTCTTTATTCTGCCTGAGATCAAGCAGCTTAAAAATCCCTTCTGTTTTTACAAGGAAAATCTTGTTAGGGCATCCAGATGTCAGAGCTGAAAATTGCTTTTAGTGTAATTAATGTATTAACTTTTTAAGCAGAAGTACTACCATTCTTATTAGGCCAGGCATGTTACTATGCAATTACTGACTGGTTTAGACAGACTCTAGTATTTTCCCCCTTTCTTGTTATGTTTTTATAATTGGCCTTGCAGCTTCTCTCTGACTCTCAAGGTCAGTGTTGCCTGTATTTCCCAAGGAGGAAGGGACTGTGATGAGTTACCAATGTCCCAGGTTCTCCACCCATCTTCACAAGATGCTTGCAGTGAGGAAGTTCTTACTCCACACTCTGGGTACACTTTGACGTTTTCTTAACACAGTCTGCTTCTTTTCATTGGTTTCAAGATAAAGTGAAGCTTCACCATCACCTTGTCCCTCTTCAATTAACACAAAGACATGATATGTGTTTAGCAATGACTACTCAGGTTTGCGAGACCTTTCCACACATGACATTTAGAGATGAACTAAAAGGATTTAAGCTAAAATAATTTGATCAATATTCATTGAGCTGGGGAACTGTTATTACAACTAAAATAGGCTAAAATCGGCTCAGACTGAGACTAGGCTGGATAAATCCTCATTCCAGCTTTTGTGAGTTCTTCAGTGTTTTACATGATGTCATCACGTAAGTGACATACTGGAGCTGTCATACAGTGCCACAACCTGTGTGGCAGCTACACGTATTGTGAAAACCCTTCCAAGCCAAGGGTTTAGCCAAGGGTTCCTCTTCTGGAAATGCTTATTGGGGTCTTCTCAAAGACCTCTGAGAATAAAGGAATAGTTTAAGTGGATATTTAGGCCTGGAAGATATTTCAGTGAAAAGGTAGCTAGGGAGTCTCTGCTCAGTTTTAGTATGGACCTGAAGGTTTCCCTTGGGTTGTGACCTGTCAGGGGTTAGCAAGCATAGTCCTGGAAGTGATGTTCTTGCAAAGAGGTGCTTACACCTCCTCTATGACCTGACAGAACCTATCAGCTGGCCAGTTTGAATATGGACAATTTTTTAAGCCACTTAAAATTTTGACCGTCTCTGTGGTCCACATTTAAGAATGGACAAAGCCCAGGGGAGGTCTGTCTCATTTCCAGTGCTGGGACAGGTGGCTGCAGGGCCCATACGGGGCCCGGCGGGCTCAGCCCAGGCCCTGCTCGGGCCAGGCCAGGCTGGGCCACGGCCATCCTGGGGCCAATGGGCCCTGTTCCACCCGCGGAACCCCCACAGCCCTACTCTGTGCAGATGGTGCGTGCCCCCCCCCCCAGTGCAGCTAAAGATTCAGCTGAAGCTGCCCTGCTGCCTGGCAAAGATCATGTGACCAACAGTGATAAGCGAAATTCCAGCTGCAAGGCCCCGGTGAGATTAACCCTTTTAGTGCTGTGAAGAGCTGAAAACCTGAGGGAAGAGAGAGAGGAGATGCTTAAAACTGAAAATCTGTTGTAAAGCTATGGGTGGTGATGGACTATGATATATCAGAGTACCCGTTGTAATTTCATGAAAGCGTGGGGGGTGGAGTGTTCAAACTGTACTTGTGAGCAACAGCACCTGTGCTGGAATAAGCAAATGCTGAAGCAGCTGTAATTTAATGAGAAGTTTGAACAGGGAGAGATGGAAGTGATGAGGACTCTTGCTCCAAATCGGAAGGAGAAGACCTCAGCTCCTAGAGATGCTCCCAGAGATAGTCCTAGAGATGAAGATGAGGAGGACCCTTTGCTCCCAGGGACAGGGGGAGGGCCTCTGTTCTTAGAGATGAAATGCTCCCAGAGATGGGTGAAGAGAACTTTTGTTTCTGAATGGCTCAACCTTAAAATGGTACCCCAGTAGCTCAAGATTGGACCCTCGAAAGCAGTTGTGGGAAAAGCTGCAAGTCGGGGGAAGGGACTCTCACATGATGCGAGCAGAGAACCAACCCGGGCAGCTGTCTTGTGATACTGAACCAAGCAGAGAACCAACCCGGGCGGATGTCTCATTGTGATACTTGAAGCCATGAGAGAATTTCTTGTGGAGATAGTCTCCACAGCATGAGCAAGAGAGACTCCTCTTCCTAAATGAACTGAACAAGGTTATTATGGCAGTGGTAAACAGACTGAACATCTCAAGGGTTGTCTTTTTACATTGTCAGTGGGAGAAGGGAGAAAGGTGGGGGGAGGAGAAGTGTTCTGAAGGTGTGGTATGATTTTATTTTCTTTTTTTCCCCTTCTTTTAGGTATTAATAAACTTCCTTATATTCTTTCAGGTTTTGTGCCTGCTTTGCTTTTCTCCTAATTCTTATCTCACAGAAGGTAAACAGTAATGAGTATTTTGTACCAAACCACTACACCTGTCTTTGTAGTTTGCATTCTTACCTTCTATAAACAACAAAATTAAAGTGAGGACTGTCTTGCACTCCCAGGGCAATGCTGCAGTGTGCTGCCTGGACATTAAAAAGGTCACCAAAATCACTGGCCTGAGTATTTCAGCTGACATTTTTTCTCCTCAGAATTGTGAAAATTAACTCAAGGGTTAAAGAAATAAATGCTAAAATTGTTTTCTCTCTTGAAGAAAGAATGAAATCTTGTAGAGCAAAGGATTTTTGCACACTTTTTTGGCTGATGCCCCTTCTTCACTTTGGGATTTCCAATTATTTTTAAAACTTTTATCTTTAATAGTAGCACAAAGATGTGTGGACATGAAACACAGGTAAACAAAACTCAGTTTTATTCCTGGAGAAGCAACGAGAGAGTATGAATGCCCCATGACCAAAATTAGTCACATAATTTGAGGTTCTGTTGGCAGGCATCCAAATATTGCAGTAAGGATGGTGAAATAATAACTTATAAAGAGCACAATCATGCTAATTATTTGAATTAACACCTCTCTTGTCCATGTCATTTGCTCGATCAGTAGCATATGAGTACAAAAGGTATTTGTAAAGCGATCTCAAATGCAAAGAGAAGTTTGGAGCTGTTGTTGCAAACTACTAAGAAATCTAGGTTTTAAAAAAGCAACTATATTTTGCCTATATTTTTTTAATTTGGCAAAGAAAATCTATGGGCTTCTGGGTCTATAAAATCTAATTCAGTCAGTGTAAATCAGTGTCATTGAAGTGCACTGGTTGGCCCTCAGGAAACACATGTATTTGGTGAAAACTGAGTAATAGTAAAAAGTTCAGTGAAGTTGGGATGCTATAAATGCCAGCAGAGAATGTGGCCCATAATGTTCCATTCTTGTGCTATTGCCAAAAAGCAACATGAGAAACAGCATTTGTTCATGTTGCACTTCTGTGACCATGTGCAAAGTGACAGTGGCAAAAGCTTATCCTACGCTGCTTGCACTTGGGTTTTTTTCTGTTGCATTATGGCAGTTTCTGCATTCAAGATTAGCATTCTCAGTTTTAATGTGTTTGCTTACATGAAATGCAAGTTGTAATTAAATTTCAGGCTGCTTAAGTGTGCCTTCATTTGTATAAATTAGAAAAAGAGAAATTAAAAAAAAAAAAACCAACACCTTTCATTTTCATTTCCCTCTCAATATTGTATCTGAATTAATAGTTAAATAAGAGGAAACAAAATATTTTTTTTTAAAGGATCAGTGTTAATTAGCATTTCCCAGCCTGGGAAGGATATGTTGCCACAGAGCATATATCACTTGCTTCACAAAGACAAAATGCTTCAATAAAATGTTTTTCTGCCCAGGGAGTAAGAAATGAGCACTGGCTTAGCAAACCAAAATTCAAAGATTTTACTTCATCCTGCTCATTACAGGTAATTGGAGCCAGCTCTGAGAAGGAATATAGGCTTTTAAGGTAAGACTTAAGTAAATTTAAGGCACCTGAATCCAAAAGGACTTAGAAAATTCATTTACTTGGACTTAAGACACCTGAATTGATGGAATTGATTTTGTAGTAAACCATATCAGCTTTCAGACACCAGGCAGTCTCATGTTCTGGTGGGCACTCTCAGATCCTCAGGAATACACCAATACAATACACAGATAAAGTTGTGGATAACAGGCTGATACCACACTGTCTTCCCAGTAGCAGGTTTTCCCATGGGCATTGCTCTCCTCAAAGGATGCAAAACTCATGGCAAGCTCTTTGCTAGGGATGAGGTAACAGGGAAACAATGGTTGCTCTGTATTTCCTCCTTTGAAATTTTGCCAGTAGGAATTAATAGAATCATAAAATGGCTTGGGTGGGAAGGGACCTTAAAGGCCACCAAGTTGCAGACCTGTATTATCTTAATATCTATCTCAATACCTTGTACTGTCTTAATGCTTTGAAGGTATTAAGAAGAAATTCTTTACTGCGAGGGTGGTGAGGCACTGGCACAGGTTGTCCGGAGAAATTGTGATTGCTCCACCCCTGGAAGCATTTAATGCCAGAGTGGATGGGGCTTTGAGCAATGTGGTCTACCGGAAGGTGTCCCTGCCCACATCAGAGGGGTTGGAACTGGATGATCTTGAAGGTCCCTTCCAACCCAAACCATTCTATGATTGTCTGATTCTCTGAAGGGGAATATAGATACAAATTTTCTTGATGGAGAAAAAGCAAAATAATATCAAATGCTGAGAAAGGTATGAATATTCAATCAGCGTTCACTGAGCCCTACTGATATCTCTTTTAATTATTTATTTGTTGCTATAACTATGACAATTCTGGATATTCAGGGTATCCTCATAAATCACCAGTCTCTTATTAAACCAACCTGCATGTCATCTGGGCACCAGCTGCCAATGAGAGAGACATTTTGAGGTCTTCAGCAGATTGTTGCTTCCTTGCAGTGGGGTCTGAAATGAAGGAAGTTTGTGTTGATATTAGCCATGACAGAAGGTAAAGGTGAAGCTGGTTGTAAAGAGCGAGCAGGACAGAAGGGCCTCACAGCAGTAAGGCACTACTGGATAATCATCTCTGTAACAAACATCCAGCAGATGGTTCCCTGTGCTGTGGGGATTGTCCTAGGAATAGGACATTGCCAGGACAAAGATTTTGACTCCAACAAAGGAGCACACACTGCAGGCATTGCTGTGTGCAGGTACCGCTAGCTCTGCCTTCTAAGGTTTTCTTGCCTTCCTCATTATAGTGAAACTAATGGGCACATTTGAGAGCAAACCAGCACCATGCACAGAGGTAGCTACTTTAGATGCAAAACAGACAGGGACTGCATCTTTGAATGTTTCCTTTGTATTAGCACTGACCTGGTTTGTCTATAACAAGGTAGGGCTCATTCTGCATCGCACAGGGCTGGCATTTCCCCAGGCTGACACACACAGCATCTTCAGCAAAGTCTGTGTGCCAGGGCTGTCTCCCAGCAGTTAGGCCTAATGGTAGATGCTTGCTTAAACCCATGACATTCTGTCCCATTCTTTTCTCCTGTGGAAAGGTGATCATACACAAAACAAGTTGTGAATGGATCAGAAGCTTTTCTACATCTTGTACCATGTGTGGGAATAGTGTGAGAATACACAAAATGGCCCATGCAGGGGATATTCCAAGGAGCATCACTGTTCCCAGGGACACCCTTTGGAACTATTTATCTCAGTGGGAAGATATGGCTGGAAAACCAAGATGGAGCCCTACGTTCAGTGACAGCAGAAAAAGTTGTTATTCACTCAGCAGTCACTAGTAGGTTAAAGAATGAAGCAGAGGGATTAATTAGTCTTGACTCTCAAATTAAATACATTTTCTTGGGTTTGGGGTGTGAAATATTGACAAAGGCATTTTTAATTGCCCAGTTACAGTTGAAGGTGACTGAAGTTAACAACTATTTATACTTATCTTTAAAAATAGGGCCTACATGAAAAAGGGGAATAACCCACCTTCCCACCTATTTGTTTCATATCAAAGTATCACAGTAAGGAGAACAAAAAGTTTAATCAAATCCTTCCTAATATATGCTTTCCAAGATAATCTTAGAAGGGGAAATAACAAGGGTTGGGAGGGGAATTAAATGCAGCCCTTTATAAACCCTGAGATTAACTGTTTAGGGTTCTCATGAAGTGGGAACAGGTTCTGCCCCTTTGTCCTGATTTTCACCTTTTCCATATCTGTCAAAAACTGAAGAGCTTCATCTGTGGACTTCCTCTGAGTTGTAAGAACTTCTTTAACTCCTGAAATATTTGTACTTCCAGTAACCAATTATCTTAGATGCGTAACCTTATCAAAAGCTTTTTGAAACTCAAAGTTAAAGCCTCTGGCTGCACATCTCACCATAGCAGGTATAACTTCAGAAAAGTGTTATCTGTTTCTTTGCTCTGCACATTCCATCCCAACACATGTGGAAATATGACGGCTATCATCAATAGCCTTTTATCTCTCTCTATTATAAAAGAAACAAACAAAGCACTCTGGTGTTAAAAAAGATATAAATTTCTTACCCTGGTCTCTGACTCTCCAGTAGCTTCTATATTGGTCTGAAATGTTGGGGTTTTGTTTCATCTTTTGTCCATTAAAATGTTTTGGGAGAATCACCTGCAGTTATTTAGCCAAATAAAAAGTCAAAGCCTATGGTGTAACTCAGTGATGAGTGAGGAGCATGTGAAAAAAGCAAAATGCTTCACTGGATATAAAAAATAAAAGAAGAAACAATAAATATTGGAGAAATAATTTTACTAATTAAATCTGAGTGTATTTTTTAAATATCCTGTCTAACAATATAGTGGTCATATTTAAGTCTCACCAATATTTTTCTTTCCAGTCTAGAGTATTAATTCAACAGATAACACTTGCTTTCCTTCTTTCAATCACTGACACCATAAATGTCTGCCCTCTCATCCGCCTAGCTATCATTGCACCTTACTGATTCTTTTTCTGCTGTTACTTTTCTATAAATTCAAAGTGACCTTGACTTTCCTTTTTAAATTTTATTGGAATGTTGTAAATTTTTAGTGTCCCTCAATCTGTTTCTTTCCCTCTTTTGGGTATTTGACTTGTTACCATCTTGAAGTAAAGGTGGATGAACTACTGGATCATTTTAACTGAGATGCTTTATTGTCATAGTATTTATACTGCACTTCTGAGCTTTAGAAGGGCCATGGAAGCATCAGCCTCTCTCCTGCCCTCTTTTTTTTTTTTTTTTTTTTTTTTTATTAATCTAGATGAGAGGTTTGGAGGGCACTTCAGATTTATTATCTTTCTTTGAAAGGTATTGAGGTATTGGCTCATAACAGAAATAGATTTGAGCTAGTTAAACCATGGCTCCTAGTCATATGGGAAGCTTTTGGGGCATGTTATTTGTATATCTTTCTTGTAAAATTATGATTTACATATATTTGGGACAAGGATGAATTTTTCCTTCAAGTTTTTAATGGACTTGAAACAGTGGTAGTATCCTGTATTCTTTCAACAGTAGAGTCTAATTTTATAGACTCCTAGACTTTAGCCCTCATGGCATAAGAAAACTGTTCTTGATATATGTGGAATGAAGATTTTTGTGAGGAATTTCAATCAAACATCTGGTTGCCAATGACCCTGAGCCATACAGCAGTCCTGTGTTCAGCTAGTTATTAACAGTCTTATTCTGCTGTTCAAAACACAGACTGTGAATAGCCTGATTTTAAAATGACACACAAGATGAATAGGGATCAAAAAGCAGCTGGTCTCCTCATAACTCTAAGGACTGCCAGGTGGATCAAAACGCTCTTGGTAGAGTCCGAATGGTTCCCAGGTTCCTCTCACAGCAGAAAGTGGAGGTCTATTAGCAGAAGTTACAGGGCTGCAATGTTTTACATGTCCTTTTCTTTACCTTTGTCCTAGAAAACCCCCTTGAAAATGGAAATTGCTTGACTGCGCTGGTAAGTCAGAAGCCTTGGTTAAAGAGCATATTAAAGCAGCTTTTCTGTTTAGTGAAGTTGTTCTTTAGACTACTTATTTCATATCTGGGTGTCTCAGTTCCAAGACGTTCCTGGTTGCAAAGATATAAATATTATTGATGGTAATAAGAGGAGACTGAGGGGAGATCTCATTACAGTCTACAGCTTCCTCACGAGGGGAAGCAGCAGGGCAGACGCTGACCTCTTCTCTCTGGTGACCAGTGACAGGAACTGAGGGAATGGCTGGAGTTGTGTCAGGGGAGGTTGAGTTTGTATAATGAGAAAATGTTCTTCCCCCAGACCGTGGTTGGGCACTGGAAAAGGCTCCCCAGGGAAGTGATCACAGCACCAAACCTGACAAAGCTCAAGAAGTGTTTGGACAACACTGTCAGGCACATGGTGGGATTCTTGGGATGTCCTGCACAGGGCCAGGAGCTGGACTCGCTCATTCTTCTGGGTGCCATCCAACTGAGGATATTCTATGATTCTGTGATTAGTGGGAAAGGACCTTCCACCCCCACTAATGCAGAATGATCTCTACTTTTATTCAGAGAGGCATCTTGAGGATTAACTTACCCCTGGAAACCACCAGTCTTAGAGAGCATCGACTAAAATCCCAGAAACAAATAAGAGAGCAAAAATTTTGTTAGCAAAATTTTTGGAGCCTTTAATTCATCTACCTATACTCTCACCATGCTATGAGTTGTGTGGAAGTCTTAGCTCTAACTCCCTCATTACCCCTCCAATTTAAATGCTTTGAAAGATTCAGTTCATCAACCCAAAATGCAATCATCTCAGCCAGCTAAGTGAACACAACAGAGAAATCTATACTGTTTGCCATGCAAGGAAGAAACACTGAGATTGATTCATTAGTCTGTCTTTCTTATGCTAACCTGCTCAATCAGAAAGCACATCCTGTTGAAAATTTAAAGGACTTCCTGATAACATCATAACAATATGGAAGCAGATCCTCTCTGTCAGCCGGTTTAACTCTGTAGTTTTCCATTAGCTTTGAATTCCCTGGTACAAACCACTCCTCTAAGTTCCTCAGATGTTAGAAGCAGAGGGTCTTGAGACATGAAATCACTTATAACTGATCATGCTTTCCCTCAAGGGGAAAAAAAAGGCAAAAGCAAACAAACTAAATTAATTCTGCTGCAGTATATTTAACGTGAATAGACAATAAATGCAGTCTAGGGGTACCATGGATCATAATCTATCACAATCAGGATAATTTATTTACAGATTTCCTACACTGCAGATCAGAATAAAGAGAGAAATCTCAAATGTACAAAGGACTTCTTGTGTACCTACTACCTTTAGTAAAAGTTTCAGCATTAATTTACAAACCCCAGACTTCTGTCTGGAGATGGGCATTTACTTAAAAGTGTATCCTCAAAGGTTTCTTCTCAGTTAATGAAGTGTGAATGGCTTTTAGAGAAGAGCACAGGGATTTTTGTATTCAAGTTCTCCATGAATAAAACACCCTGGTCTAGATAAATGGGCATTCTAATTTAAAGATGCAGTTACCCGTGTTGGATCATCAGGCCTACATCCTTCTAGCTCAGAAAAAAAATATTACCATAAGTTGTGAACTGTCCTTTTAATGCATGAACTGGTTGTTCAGAGTGTTATTGATTCACCAAAGAGCCTCTTCCCTGGTGCATCACTCCAGGGGCTGTCTAAGTCTAAGAGAAAGTAATAGTGCAGTTACTGTGAGTAACACACACTTGCAGCAGTGTATGCCAGCCCTCCTATATGTCTTGCTCAATGCTCCTGGACTGTGCAAACACCACAGTCCCTCTAACCTTATTAGTCAAACTTCAGATGCCTGTCATGGCCTTTATCACTATTAACAATCTAATATGAACAGTAGTTGAAAATTTTATTTTCTTTAGACTTCCTATATTGCATATTCAATTTTTCTGTTTGTATATATATAGTAATTTTTTGGTTTTTTTTTTTTTTTGGTTTTTTTATTTGTTTAGGGTTTAATTATTGTAATGTAATTGCTGATCTTCACATGATAGTTCCTCCTGAGACTCCCTTCTGCAGGCATTGCCCATTCAGCACACTCAGTTTAAGATTTAGCTCAGGATCAAGGTGCTTCCATGTAGGATTCTGTATCTGTCTATATATGAGTGAGATATCCAAATTCCCATTACAGATCTAGTTTGCTGATTAACCAGGATGGATTGATTTTTTTCCTTTTTTTTTCTCCCTAAACACAGACATTTTAGGGAGAAAAGTTCCATTTTAGATGTCATGGTGTATACAAGGCATCCATTTACATGTTTTATATATATATGATGATTGCTGTGAGATTTGCAGCCAGGAGTGGTACCCTATCCTTATAATCCAGGACAGAGTGAATTTCCATGTATTATTCAGACACCTACAGGTAGATACCTATATGTAATGATCTTTAACTGGAGCTGAGCTCCATCCTAGCTCTACAGTAAAAGCAACAAATAAAAGCTGCATCTTTAATAAAGGTGGAACCAGGTTCTGTGTTCTCTTGAAAAGAAGACAAGTTTTCTTACCTTGTCCTGTGGTTTTAGTGTGCAAGTCCTTTACAACCACACACAAGATTTTCCCAAGAAATTAGGAAGGATTTTTACATGGCTGTTACGGTGGAGCAGCTGAGTTGAAGAGTTCTGTGAAAATAAAGGTATGTACGATTCACTTCATATGATTAAAAGGTGCTGTAGTTTCACCCCGACCAGCAGCCAAACCCCAGGCAGACACTTGCTCACTCCCCCAAAAGCAGAATCAGGGAGAGAATCAGAACGGTAAACACTGGAAAACTCACGGCTTGAGATTACAGTTTAATGGGGAAAGCAAAAGCTGTGCACACAAACAAATTAAAACAAAGAGTTAATTCCCTGCTTCCCATGGGCAAGCAGGTGGTTAGCCATCTCCAGGAGAGCATGGCTCCATCACAGGTAACCATGACTTGGTAACTTGAACACCATCATTACAAACATCTCCCCTTCCTCAGTCTTCTCCCCACTTTATATACAGAGCATGATGTCACATGGTCTGAAATATCCCTTGGTGAGTCTGGGTCACCTGTTCTGGCTGTGTCTCCTCCCAGGCTCCCCTGCACCCACAGTCACCTCCCCAGCGTGGCCATACAAGAAGTAGAAAAGGCCTTGGCTCTGTTTAGGCCCTGTTGAGCAATAACAAAAACATCTCTGTATTATCAACCCTGTGTCCAGCATAAATCCAAAACCCAGCCCCACACCAGCCACAGGAAAGAAAATCAACTCTACTTCAGCTGAAACCAGCACATATGCCAACCAGATATTTTTTGTACATACATGTAGCAATGAACAGGGAGATGGAAAGGTTTGATGTGGCTCAGGGTTGTGTATTGTTTGATCCAATACTTTCCAAAAAGGTTGTCTGAAGTATAAACCTGTTTGTTAAACATTTGCAGCTTTCCCTATGTACTTGAATCCATATTTTATGTTTAAGGTGAGTTTGTTTCAGAGCTGCAAAAGCAAAGCTATTGCTTTAGACATCATAAAGCACCTGGTTAAGCACAAGCCACGCATCATTAAGATTTGGTAGCATTCTGCGTGTGCACATCATCTGAAAAACTAAATTAAAATTGAACAAACAAAACAAGCAAACAAACAACAACCAAAAAAAAAAAGAATAAATTCTGAGGTGTAGGTTTCAGCAATTTAAGTCTCGTTCATCTTCAAACAGACTTAATGTGCTGTATTACAATCCAGCTAAATTACATTCAGATCAGCGTGAAAACAAATTCAGGTGCACAGTGGGCTTAATTATGCTATAGACAAGTGCATCACTAATAGCAGAAGGGGACACTAGAAATCAGCTACTATATTTTCTGAATCCGTTTCTTCTTTTGCAGTCACCTTAACATTTATAATATATATTGAAAGAAATGCATGGACATAGTCTCATTTATTAACTAGTTGCCTTTGCACCCTTTCCCAAGATCTTACTGGGATGTGCTGGGATGTACATCCCACCTTCAGCCTTTACCTTTTGTAACCGGTGTTCTCCAGCTGCTCTAAAGTTGCGTAAAAGTTGGCCACTTTAGCAGGCCCAGCAGGGGTAATTGGACCCTACAGCAGTTTCCTTTTAGTAAAATCTGAGAGCAGGCTTGCAGCGATGCAGAAACAAAGAATTACCTTCCAAACATAGTATTATCTATTTAGCGGAACAGAAGAACTTGGAGCAAACTGCAAAACCAGCTGAAGGGATGAAAGTTGAGTGCCTATAGCAGTACCCATACCTCAATGGGTATTGAACCTGGAAAGTTCTCTAGAAGCAAGAAGGATCACTATATCCTCTCAGATCAACATCTATTTGTCTTTCCTATGGTAAATAGATCTTTATTGGCAGTTATATTCCACTAGTTTCAATGGAGAACTTTAATTATTCCAAGAGCTTGGTGATTTTCAGTATCCTTTGATTGTAAGCATGATCTTAGGAAAAGAAAACTTTTCCAAACAAGAGGCATTTAGAAAACAGTGGCTATCCTGTTATCCTAGCTGTTTTAAAATTGTGCAGGCTTTTTATCCTGGTAATTATTACAATTTCTTTGTCTTCACTCAGTTTTGGCATTCTCTGGTCCATCACCATTCAAACACAAAAACAGGGAACTCTTCTTAGAGCCACAGTAAGGCTCTCTAACCTGAAACGCTTCTCTGCATAATACAGTTTCTCTTTTTTTCTTTCTTTGCTAATTTTACATGTCAAAAGACTCTATCCCTTTCTTTGAGAAGCCATGGACCTTTTCATGAGCCAACAGGTTTTATAGCCAGAGACACATCCTTCATTTATTGTCTTTTGCCATCTGTTAGCCAAAATAAGGAAGATCTCCTACCCAAGAAGGCAATATAAGCTAAGTTTCATATTTTGACATATTTTGCTTGGAGCAACTTTGTCTAGTGGAAGGTGTCTGTGGCCATGACAAGGGGGTGGGAAGTAAATGATATTTAAGGTCCCTTCCAACTCAAACCATTCTAGGATGCTATGATTTCTGACTTTTATTTAGCTCAATTTTTCCATTATTCAATTTAAAGATAATATGCTTTTCTTTTGAAGAGAGACTCAGAAATCTTTCCTCTCCCAAGTGTCCTGAAATGGAATAAGAAAGGGAAGAAAATATGCTTTAAAAATTTATATTGAGGGGCTATGGTGGATGACACTGCAATTAGAGGTTAAGAAAATGCTAAAGGCATGTTGTCCTTTTAATGGAGGTTCCAATTCAGATCTTTTTTTCTCCCTGTGTAGAGGCAGGTATACAGGGACTTGGAAATGGATGCATGCAGGATCTGCTAAATGTGTTTCTAATTGTCTAAGTTTAATAATTGATAATATAGACAGAGCTCTTGAATTTTTCTTTCACATAAAAGATAATTGTGCCTGAGTTTTGCATAGTCTGAAATTAAATGTGTTAAGTGCTCCAGGGACCAGCATGCATGTTCCATGAAAGATCATTCCTCTTGATAAGAAGGAGTTAGAAAATGTAATAACTTTTATTTATTTGGTTTGTTGCAGCATTCAAAGAGCTAAAGCAGGGCTGGTGAGCCATGGTGACAGGTGATGGCCACTCTCCTCCCCATAAGGAAACAGTAGATGTTGCCTTCATTCTTGTATCCTTTTCCTCTCATCAAAAGCTCATAACAGGACCTCTGGCCATCCAGGCTACTCCCTCTAAGGTGATCTACCTTTCTTTTGTGCAGACCTCTCTTTTATCCCCTTTCTTTCAGTCTCCTGCACCTCAGGGAAGCAAAGAAGAGGCAGAAATGACTGCTTCAGATTTTTCCTATTTTCTACTCCAATTTGGAGGAAGAAGAAGGATTTTTCAAGGACTGAGAGTAGCAAAGGGCACAGGGCACATGAGTGATGTCTTAGGAGGATAAAAGATTCTTAAAGTTTGGAGAAAACAAAAGGTATGAAAAGACAGCAAGGGAGGTGAGGGCTGCACGTTTGGAGAATCTTCCAGGAAACAGAGGTCAGAGTGCATCAGAAGGAAAAGGGATAAATTTATGCTGAAATACGATGGATGAGCAAGATGAGACAGTGGGCAAGAGAATGAAGGAAATAAAGAAAGAACAGAGAACTATGAGTGTGTAAGACTCTTAGTCTTTGCTTTAGAAGTTGAATAATTATGCTAAAAAATGCGTCATCATCTTTACATATTTATAGAAAAAGAGATTAAACTCATGGGCCAAAAATATAGGAAGAGTCTAGAGAACTGATAGAAGAAGAAAAGAACTGTGGGATACAGTAAAAATTTTTCTTTCTTCTAGATTTCCAGAAGAAGATATAAATGTGCAAAAGAAAGCTGTTACAGGAAGCAATAATTTTAGCCAAAAGGATTTATGTTTGTAGAGATCAGGCTTAGGTCTGAATAGAAACACAGCAAAATCTAGGTCAGTATTGGATCAAGGGCCTTGGATTAGGGTTCAATGGACTCTATCTATTGAGATGCCTTATGAGAAGCGTTTTGGTTCAGCAAACGAACTGTACCCCAGCCTTATGAAGTTCTTGTTGTAGCTGAGACAGAAAAAATGTACTTTCACAACATTCTGGATGCAGTCAAGTGTCAACAGGTAATTTGGAGTATTCTCTGTGACCACAATGGCTCCCTGAAGTGAGCTTTGGTGAGGGGCTGAGAAGGGCAACCACTGACAAAAAAACCTCCTAAATGTTTTCCATGCTGCTTGCTAAACACAAAGATAATTTTGCAGGTCCAGCTTTCCTGGAATTGTTTGTTTTTCCAGGAGAGTAAGCAGCAAGACATCACCTTTCAAGAGGCAAAGTGAAGTTCTTTTGTCCCAGTATTCTTCTGTGTGATTTTGCAAGACTGTGCTCTTGGATCATCAAATAGACATGCAATGAATGTTCAGGAGACAAATTGAGTTCTTCTGGGCTTATTTTGCTTTGTAATGATGCTCTTGTATACTAGCCTAGACAGTACAAATAATACTGTGCTGGCAAATCTTCTGTGACTTTCTCAAGTGTGCCCGCATTGAATGCTTTTATGTCTTTGAAATCACAAGCTTTCATCTCTCATTCTAAGGCACAGCAGCCTTTAATGTGTGTGGTCAGGTGCCTGCAATTGCTTTCTTTCAGTACAGAGAACCAGAACTCCAGAAAACGAGACACAAATCCAATATATGGGAATAACTCTGGATGAAAATGACTCCTCTGTTGTATTTCTGTAGTAAAATGGGCTTCATGTAAAGATTTCTCTCCCCACTCACACCCACTTCCAAGGAAATCAAAGAAATTCAGTGAAGCACAGGAAAATGGATGCCAAATAAATTTTTTAAAAAAAATTAGTTGTCACTATTATGGCCATTATCCTTAATTTTGTAAAAATCATAGGCAAAAACTAGCCATGAAATTAAGAAATTAGAATGAAATACAAAATGGTTCATTAAAATGCAAAACTGACTCAGGAAAAACACTTTTCCAGTAATGAGAAAATCTGTGTGAAATTACAGCTTTGTAATAAAGGACACTGGTAAGTGCACAGATTCTGATAGTGAAGATAAATGGCAGTGATGCAAAATATGATCCTAAAATGTGGATTAAAAAAACCACTATCATATTATAGCAGAAATAGATGATATTTGAAATGATTCATTTATGACAATTTAATAGTCATTAAAGCAAATCTAGAAATAAAACAGTGCTGGAAATATATTTGTGTTATATTAAAGACATGCTCATAAAAATTTTGTGAAGGGTTACTAAGTAGTTAATCAATTGCAGAAGACTGTTCCACAGTTTCTTCTTTCTCACTGATGTTATTATATCCTCAATAGAACATTATGATCCTTAGATCAAAAAGATTTTTAGATCATTGGTTTCTTTTTTGAGATAGTACCCTTTTTTCCATTCTTGAATTAGTCCCAGAGGCTGATGGTCTTACAAAGCTGAGCACAGAGAATTGTCGCTTTGATACAATGCCATAGACTCTATAAATAATTACCCTATATTTTCAAATAAGGAGTCACTTAAAACAAAGGACTCCATGCCTTCATTTTTAAAAAATGAATATGATCTGTTATTAAAATTCAGTATTTTTTCAAGAAATGTGTGAACAAAGGAGACCAAGATATCCCTTGTAAATGTATATTTCCTAATAAAAGTGCTTCTTGAACATGGATCCTAATAGCAATATTTCTTCTATATAATTCATTAGCCATATATGATTGAGAAAAATTCTGTCATTTTATCTCCTCAAAGGATAAATATGGATAATGTGAAGTAACTGTGGGGAAAAAAATGGTCTTTCCTTTTATCAGAGGATGAAATTTCTGTATAAATACGAAAGTCTTTGTGCCATTTTCCACTGAAAACTCAATTGGGATATTCTGTGCAGTTGTGACAGGATTATGGGATTTAGGTTGTGAGTTGGAATTATGAAATTTAAGTTTATTCATTAGTTATAACAGTGGGATATCTGTTTTCAGAGGTGTGCCTGTGCACTCAGAATCCTGCTGGCATGGTCCAGACTGTCTTCTGGACAGATACCTGCAGAGGCAGGATAATGGATTGCCTGGAGACAGCATCAAAAGTAAAAACCAGGTGACTGACCCAGCCTTTAGAATTACATATTGAACTTGTTGTACAGGAGCTGTTCAGATGGGAATTTCAAACTACAAATTACTGATGAGTCAGCTTCTGCTGCATCAGGACCAATTCATACATCTAAGTAGGCTGAGTGAACTCCTGGGTGAACTAAGCCACAGACTTTTTACATCACTCCTGCTACAGGAGTGTTGTGCATAGATAATGATATAAATGTTTTCTTGCAGACCTGGTTGTGTAGGACAGTCTTTTGTATGCAGTTAAGACATTCAAGTAGGTTTTTTACGTAATTAAGGTGTATTAACAACCAAGAGT
Organism: Corvus cornix cornix; assembly: GCF_000738735.6. Lineage (NCBI taxonomy): Eukaryota > Metazoa > Chordata > Aves > Passeriformes > Corvidae > Corvus > Corvus cornix. Next base: position 148,971,467 of record NC_046333.1, on the reverse strand, counting down.
TGTTGTCCTGGGGTTCTCATGTCACCTGGGCCATCTGGCTTGTACAAACTGAGCAAAACAGTGGTTTGGGGCATCTTTCTTGATTTGGGTGAAGATACTGAGGCAAGGACCCAGTCTTGTAACAGGAGTTCCCATCACCATCAGAAGTCATATAGTTGTTTGGCCAAATTAAATGATCATGGCATTACCTTCTGCCAGAATCCCAACAAATTTCTCTCTACTTCTAGCCCTTTCTCTCCTTCTCTGTCTCTTTCCATCTCTCTCGTTCTTTCTTTCTTTCTTGCTTTCTCTCTTCCTCTCTTCCTCTCTCTCTCTCCAGTTTTTGTATCTGTGTAACAGTTCTGATCATTCATGTGTAAATAAAAAGAAAAATCAATTCAGGCTAGAATAGGTATTGAGACAAATGATTGTACACAGGCAATGGGAAACCATACCTTGTGAGAGTGTGCTGAAAGAGCTTGGCTTATTTAGCATAATAAAACAAAGACTCTCAAGGAATATAATTGTGATCTATAAATATGCCAGGGGAGTAAACAATAGTGAGAGACAAGTACTGCTAAAGCACAATGTTTTTATGTAGCTACTGTAACATAGCTGTGACTAAACAGATTCTGAAAGCTAGACATTGATTCTCATGGAAGAAATGAGACATAAAGAATATTCTGGTAAGAGTAATATGGGTAAAAAATATGGGAGTTTTATACTGAAACTATAGGTTTATGTAAGAGAACACATGATGCATGCCTGGGACAGAAAAGCACTGGTTTTAGTGGCCCAGGAAGTTTCTTCCTTTCCAATATTCTATGTTTCTTTTTCAAACTGTTGGAGATTTAAGGTCTTTTATCTGTTGGATTATCTTTTCCTCCAGTAGGTTGAGGTGTGTAGTGACCACCACCACCATGGCTGTACTTTGTGATTTGTAACCTAAAACACAGGCCTACAGGCTCTTTGCAGTTTGAATAACTGTCTGGAGGCATCTTCCTGTACCAGCCATGGTGATTCCTACTAACAGCTGTGGTTCCTGCATTTGTGTACTGAGTAAAACAGGGTGGGTTCAGAATCATTGGAAAGCTGAAGAGGAGCATCTTTCAGTCCAAATTCAACCACATTCTACATAGCCTTGATCTACATCATTATATATTATAAAGTTTCAATAAGCAAAGAAATCACTGATTTCTGGTGCAAGGGTGCTATCCTCACTTATGTTGGTGATTGTCTTGGTTTTGAAAGACAGGTGTCTGCTAAGGAAGGCAGAAGCCTCCCTTGAAATGGCAGATGTAGCCCCTTTCCCTCCGAGTTATTATAATTTTGAAATCAAGGGCCTTTAGGCAAAGATGTGGGAAATAGGAATAACAGTTCTTTACTATTATATGTATAACCAAACAAACAACAATAACTATGGCAGTAACAGCAAACAATCACAAACCCAGTCCCAGCCTTCTCAGCTGTCGGGCCCTTTCCCCTCGGGTGCAGTTCCGCTCGCAGCCGGCAGGGGCGCTGGCGGCTCCCGGTGAGCAGGGCAGGTGCGATGGTTCCCCCGCGGCTGCAGGGGGCGCTCCGGAGCGAGCTCGGGGAGCACGCGGCACCGGTGGCCCGGGACCCCGGGGAAGGATGGAACAAAGGCCTCACAAATCCCAGACGGCTGGCCCCGGTGTCCGGCTGGAGCCTCGGGAACAGCAGGCTGGAACGGCAGGCTGGAGCAGCAGGCTGGAGCGGCAGGCTGGAGCGGCAGGGATGAGCACAAATCCCGGGTGGCAGACGCGATATATCCAAGCGGGAAACCCCCCGGAGGTCCAGGCCGGCAGGACGAGCATGGCTACAGCACAGCGAAGGCTTGAATCAGCGGTGGGGCAGGGTGGCCACAGCCCGGCCTCCAGCGGGACAGGGAAGGTGGGCCGGGGGTCCTGGGATCTTTCTACGCAGAAAGAAAAACGGCCAAAAAGAACCAGGCTCCTCTCCCTGAGAACGAGAACGCTGAGAGCGAACTGACTCCACACCCAGGTGAAACAAAGGAGCAGCCAGGCCCACCCCACCCCCAATGGGCAGCTCTTTTGTCTTTCTTAAGTACAGCCATTTGTCCCCTAGCAACATGCATATGGGAAAAAATTCCTTTAACAGGAAAAAAAAACTAGGACTAAACTAAAACCCCAACAGTGATCCTAATTAAAAATGTATTCAGTGATTTTAACAAACTCATCAAATTACTTATAGGATTGATTAAGCTTCATCTGCATCTGATAACCCTTCATTTGGACATGGTTCCCAGTGCTCCATGAAGCTGCCCTGCTCTGTGCTCCAAGCCACTGTTTGTATGAGTATAGTGAACCATCTGCATAATGGAGAAAGCAAGACGGGAGTCTGCAGGTCCTGTCTGAGTGTTTTAATAATACCCCTGCTTGGCTAGACTCATTCCTTATGCCACCTGTGAAGTGGGTTACATATGCAAGATGGATTTTTCAGGGGGAAAAAAAAAAAAAAGAAGTGTTGCAACTCTTTTTAAAGTAATTAAATAGAATTCCTGCTTTTTTGGCAAGATCCTTAGGCAAGGGGAAAAAATATTATAAATGAAATAAACCAACAGCTGAAGGTAATCACAAGTCACATGCAAACAACACTATTTTTCAAAGAGAGTCTTTAATGATGACATTCACTCAGATTTCAGCAGGCACTCATCAACAGCATAGGAGTCTTATTAAAAGGAATCACAGGCTTTTTGCTCATCTCTCTGAACGCTTTTCACTTCAATGAGCTTCAGTTCAGTCCAATTAGCCAGTGCAATTTAGTTTGTTCAGTGCAAGTCACTGGGTTTTAATTGAGTCCAATAAGGTACAAATCAATAAAAGTCAATTCAAACTAATTGTCTTCTATGCAAATCAATAGGATTCAATTAAAATCAATGAGGGTCTTATTCACTCTAATGACTGACCTGTTCCCCCTCCTCAGTGATAAAAAGAGGCTACACATTGTTCAATCTGGGGGTCCTTGACAAGTATATCTCTTTTAGTGAGGGATATAAATCATTAGACAAAGTATGGAGAAAAGGATATGTAACTGGGTTATCCTTTTCTCATTTCTGACTCTTCTACAGTGAATTTTCTGCAGTGAAATCTTCTCATTCAGATTATGCAGGGGTTTGAATGCATGTGCAAATTTAGACGTACCTACAGAAAAACTGAGCTATGCAGTCAAGAACTTAAAAATTGATGAATTACTCTCATTCACAATGTTTATTTTTACCATAGAAATTACTCTTGATTTTAAAATGTGATTGTGATAAAATGTGAAATTTGTTGTTAGCCATGTGTTTAACTGACAGCAGCCTTTTGAGGAGTTAATCCATGGAATAAAAAAGTCTTTCAGTAAAGACCTTATTACATGGTTTTACAATGTGTATTACAAAGAAAGTCTTGCTATAAATAGAGGGGGGAAGGTATACACTGTGATAATCACACAGTCATTGAGATATGTACTGGTTTGGGCTGGAATAAAGTTAATATTCTTCATAGCAGCTCATGTAGTGCTTTATTTTGAATTTGTGACAAGGACAGTACTGAAAACACAGTAATGTTCTAGCCTTAAAAATACTGTTTGGCAAAAGCTGTGCACAACATCTTCCACCATTTGAGCATGCTCACCATTCAAAAGTGCAGGATTTCTTTGCACTCAGATGGAATTTGATGGGTTTTGATTTGTGCCCATTACCTCACATCCTGTCAGTGGGCAGAATCTGGTTCCTTCTCCTTCATTCCTTATCAGGTATTTACACATGGGGATAAGATCCAGCTGAACTTTCTCTTTTCCAAGCTAAATAGTGCCAGCTCTGAAATTCTTGATAGCTGTTTCAGAGAGATGTTTATTTCTCCAGCTGCATGGACGGGGCTCTGCAGAGGAACTGTTCCAGTCACGGGACCAAGGGTCCTTTTTGCCCACACAGGGAACACAAACCAACCAATGGGAACGAAGCTGAGCAGGGGCAGGGAAACCCCGTGTCTGTCCCCTCAGGGCCCCTCTCCCAGGGCTACACGGTGGGGGAGGGACCCCAACACCTCACCCGTTTTATTTTAATAAAAGGAGAATGAAAACAACTGGATAAACATAACAAGAACAGTTTCAAAACAAAACAAGCCACCCTCCCGAGTCTTTAAATGTCCAAACAGATTCTGTGGAACATCTTAGGGCTGACAGAAGGGAGACAGAACTCTCTGAGCATGCTTTGTGGGGAACCTGAGGCAGGAGAGGGTTTAACTTCTTCCCTTCCCCTTTTCATCCCCCACTCAGCATTGGAAAGGGATTTTTGGGGAAACAATTGGCAAAAGCATGGTTTTGTGAGGGAAACCATGGTTGGAAAAAATGGATTGGGAATACACTGGGGGTAATAGGACATAGGGTAAAAGGGAAAGGTGGGATTAGGAAAGGGAGACTGTAGGGGGGGCTTACAATGGATTGTCCAACATGACTACGATTTTTAGCATATATACAGCCTTTTACAGGAACACCATCAGGCCCAGTGACCTGCGATGCTTGTAACCCTTTCCTACCTTGCACAATTTTGAGCTCCACCACCTCTCCATCTCCCAAGCTTGGGATGCATTTTTCAGGGTTATTCTTTTTAATAGCAGTTCTATGCACGAATATGTCTTGCTGGTTGTTACACCTTGTTATAAAACCATAATTTTGCTTAACATTATACCATTTTACTATCCCTAAGATCTTAGTTACTATGATCTTTTCCTTTTTCCGAGTGGCTGCTGTTTTCTGTCTCGCTGCGTCTTTGCTCTCTCTTTCAGTCGCTCCCGTGTTGGAATTGTCGGGGCTGCTGGTGCCTGCGCGCTCTTCCCGGGGTCGCGTTCGGGGCTGCGCGGGCCGGGCCGGGCCGCGCCGCTCAGTTCTCCGTGCGTCGCCTCCTCTGGTCGCAGCTTTGCTGCCGCTGCCAGGCGCTGCACCCACGTCTCGGCCGGGCCCCCGAGCGACGACCCCCCCCGCGCCCTGCTCCAGCGCACGTTCCGGCTGGGCGCGGCTCCACTCCACCGCCATTGCCGCCAGCCGCTGCCCGCACGCCGCCCCTCTCGTTTGGGCGTTTATGGGGCTCGCTCCACCACGCGCTGCGCGGGGCTGGGCGGGCACCACCAGGTCCTGCCGCGCCTCGCTCTGCTGCCGACACTGCGGCTCACTTGACTCCGCCCGCACGCGGGAACTGCCTCGCTGCTGCTCGCAGAGCTCTCGGTGCACGTGGCCTGGGCCGCACGGTCCCTGAGCCAGGCTTCCGTTAGCCAGGACACAGCTGACATTGCTCAACAGTCTCGGTAATTAAATAATATTCACGAAAATATTCTTCCATCGGCATATATTTTGACTCCAATATTAACTGTGTCCAAACAGTATTCCAAAAGCCCTTGGTAAGAATTAAATCCCAAGAAACATAGAAAAAGTTCTTAAACAACCATGCCAGGAAGTGTTTCAGTTCTTTTTGAGCTTGAATCAAGCTAAAATTTATAAATCGTTGTTCAAGAATCATTTTAAGTTTAAGATATATGTCCATATGCGGCTCTGAGAGCCAAGAGTCTTCCCACGGTTCCTCCATAGTTTAGATATGGAATAGCAAAGCAAAACCAAGAAGAGGAATCCAAAGTTTCCAGGGTTTACTCACACAAATCAGTCGCTTAGGGATTGGGGATCGTTCTGCTCTCAATTCCCCACCATTATGTTGCAGTGGGGATACTGCAACATACATATATCAAGCCAGGAGTCCCGTGGAAAGGAAATATATATGGACAGACAGATTCTTGATAGCTGTTTCAGAGAGATGTTTATTTCTCCAGCCACATGGCCGGGGCTCTTGCCGAGGAACTGTTCCAGTCACCTGACCAAGGGTCCTTTTTGCCCGCGCAGGGGAACACAAACCAACCAATGGTGAACAAGGCTGAGCAGGGGCAGGAAAACCCCGTGTCTGTCCCCTCAGGGCCCCTCTCCCAGGGCTACACGGCGGGGGACGAGACCCCAACAGGTTGTGATTCAAGAAAAAGTTATACCTCAACCCTTCAGGCACCCATGAAACTCCCTCTCTATTCTGGTAATGCTCTCCCTGACGTGTACAGACTGTCTGAATCCAGCAAATGTTGGGTCAAGCCCTGAGGCAAGGTGCAAAGTAGATGATGTTGAACCAGTGAATGAGAACAGAGATCTGCATATGCCACTAAAAAATAGGAAAGGAATGTAAAGCTGGATTGAATAATGAGAAATGGAGGAGAGGAGCTGATAAACCAGCAATGAAAATCTAGAACAACTGCACAGCAAGCCACCCCCTAACTCCAACAGTCAAGTAGGCATTCCTTCCAAAAGATCCATATCAATACTCCTTGCAAATGAGGAGAAAACAGGAAAGGTAACAGGTTAAATAATTTCTGGATTAAAAAGCAACTAATTATTAAGAAATTGTACCCTATTTCTGTTAAAAATCCACTTTAATTTTGTTGACTACTTTGAAATATAATATCTTGGTTTCATATGGTAGAATAGATCTTCACCTGGCAACGTTTTTGTGTAAAGATGAGATTATTTTGTAGCACATTATTTTTATTTGTGCATTAGATGTCTTTATGTATTCCTCTAAAAACTAGTTTAAAAATAAAATTTTGTGGCGAGTTCATCAAACTGAGGTAGCTCTTGAATATGGAATAAGGGAGCAGAGAGACTACCTTAATTTCAAACTAAAAATCATGTTCAATTTTTTTTTAATATATTCACTAATATAAGTTTTAAAAGTTCTAAATACTTGCATTTTTGAGGGAGATTTGAAATTTTTTTAATTGTATGAGTGATAACAATGTGTGTCTTGGGCAGTTTTCGAAGCTTGGAAATAGAATCTGAATGTAGACTAAAAACATATAGGTACAGCATAGTAGATTGATTCATTTTGGGCAGCTTAACCCCAAATTCTTTTTTTTTTTTTTGTGCACTTTGCCATATGTATATGCAATCAACATTTAGCAGACAGTAAAACATCCTTGATGTCAGTTAGATGTTTGACATAAATTATTCATAAAGAGTGAAGTTGTCCTGACATGGCATAAAATTGAAACAGGTTTCAAGTACAGAGTTCTGTCATAATAATTGATACTGTGATTAGAAAAAAAAAAAAAGGTATATATAATGAAAGCACAACCCCACAATCTTTAAATGTGGAAATGTGTAGTTAGCTGGCTTCTTAGATTACAGCAGTGATGCCTTAGGTTTTAGCTTTCATATTTTTCAAATCTTGTACTGCCTAGTGTGTAACTCTGAAGTTTTTTGTAGCCTCTTAATTTCTGCTCTCTCATGCTAGGTAGCAAGGCCTCTTTGGGCCTGCTCTTCAAGGACACCTAGACCGTCCTAGGCCCAAAAAATATAAACCAAAAGCCTTTGAGAGGGGAACAAGTGGAAGGGAATTTCATCATTAAACTGAAGCTTTGATTGGAGAATTAACCCTGATATGCAAATGAACCAAACCTATAAAAGTGTGAAGAACTTATGACCTGTTGTCCATCTTGGGGTCCATTTTTGGCAGTAGCCTGTGGCTCCCCAGGGGGTACCTTTGAAGGCTTTTCAAATAAATACCTACCTTATTCCCTTACTCCTATCTAGTCTCTGTTTCTAGGAGGCCTCTCAAGGCATCAGCAGGACAAGGAAAAGTATTTAAAAATCTTCAGTTAAGCTCTGAAGTGCAGTTTGAAAAGTGTAGTTGGAGATGTAGTGCTAGGTTTGTGGAGTGGCTTTCATGTGGTATCAAATTGCAGTATGGGATCAAGCTACTTATGTCAGCACATTAGAGATGACATTATTAAAAATAGGATCATATCCTAAACGGCTTTCAAGCTTGAAATAAATTAGAATGTTTTTTGTTTTACACAAAATGTAGTCACGAGTGGAAGCGAGATGAAAATTTCTGCCCTAAAGCCTCATAAGAAAAACAAAATGGTTTCCCAAATTTTTTCCCACCTGTACGTCCCCAATTTCAAACAAAGTACCTTGTTTTCTGTTATATAAATTACTTCTTGTTCTTGCTCATGCTGAATAGTAACTATTTCTATGTCTCTACTAATATCAACAGCTTTATATATGATTAAAATACCACCTGACGTCCTGCAGGGATCATGTTATAACCTAAATATGAAAATTTAAAAAAAGTGTTCAAATTATTATGATTTCAAGGCATTTTAGGACGAAACAGGTAGAAGTTCTCTCTTTTTTTTTTAAGTTTCTACTGTGGAGATATATTTATTAAGAAAGGGGAAGAACTGATAGAAGCTTTATTAACCTTAAATGTTGCCAGTGTTCCACCATTTCAAGTGCAGCCATGGTTTACAAGAGTCTATTATCAATTTGTAAACTTTTTGTAAAAGTAGATGCTCAAATGCACAACCCATTGGAGTTAAATGGATGTGGAGGCAAGATCTGTCCTAAATATTTCTTGAATTGATTGGTAGACTGAAAACAAATATAAAAAAAAGACACAAACTATTCCTGACTATATAATTCAAGAATGCACATAAACTTAGAAATAAGAGCTGGAGGAACAGCATAACAAAATCAAATTAATGCTTTATTGAAATACTATGAAAATTCATCCAATATATAATAAGCAATTTTATACTATATAAAAAGCGTTGCAAAAAGGGCAAAGTGTCAATTACTGGATTGTTAAAGAAAAAATCTGTTAGTTTTACTCTAGGTATGACTAGTCCAGGTTCTGAGCAACCGGGTGTAGTGGAAGGTGTCCCTGCCCATGGCATCTTGTTGGAACAAGATGATCTTTAAGGTCCCTTTCAACTCAAACTGTTCCATGATTCTATGACACTACAGTACTTATTCCAGTGCCAAAATAAATCATTACAAAGGGGTGTGAGTTGGACCAAAAACACGTATAACTTCATATCTTGTGTACAGAGAGGCCACCCCAGATGATACTTTCTCTGAGCAATCTCTCAGCTTCCAGGGGTTTGCTGCTGAGGATCTTCCTGAGTAATGGTGGCTACCTTGCTGCTTTACCATCTGATGGATTTCTCCTCCGTGATCTTCAGCAGTACCTTTTAGTGTGTAGTCAAAGAGGTTCTTTCAGATTCTGCACAGAATCGGTCAGAATACAGTTCTTATTCCAGTGAGCTCCAATTACTCTTCATTCTCCAGAGCACTCCTATCAGGTAAGTGTGAGGTGATTTACTGCCTTCTGCACATCCTTACAAAAAGTTTTTAGTAATCGTCTCATTCCTTTGCTCAATTTCTCTACTTCTTACTAAATTCTCAATATATTAACCATTTTTTATACTGTCCAATCTATTTTCTTCTGTTATTTAATCCACTCTCTGCTATTATTTTCATGTTTCTCATCAGTCTTTTATGATGTATAACACATTTTGTTTCCTTGTGTTTCCCCTTTTACCCTCTTTGTTATTTGATATTTCTAATTAATTAGTGAATGAAAATGGTATTTGGAAAAAAAAAAAAAAGTGCTCATTATTGGAGATGTTAAGGGAAAATATATATATATACAAAAGCTGCCCAAAACCTTCTGACCAGTTGAATGACCCATGAAGAGTGGATTTTAAAATTTCACTTTTATCTAGGGAAAAAAAAATTAAAAAGGGAACGATAGCATATTTAAAGAAACTATCAACCAAACTGTGTTTGAGAGTTCATAGAGTATTCATAGAATCATGGAATGGTTTGGGTTGGAAGGAGCCTCAAAGATCATCCAGTTCCACCCCCCTGACATGGTCAGGGACCCCTTCCACTAGATCAGATTGCTTAGAGCCCCATCCAGTCTGGCCTTGAACAGCTCCGGGGATGGGCTGTCCACAACTTCTCTGGGAAACCTGGTTCAGCGCCTCACCACCCTCCCAGCAAAGAATTTTTCCCAATGTCTAATCTAAACCCACTCTCTTTCAGTTGGAAGCCATTCCTCCTTGTCCTATCACTCCAGGCTCTTGTAAAAAGTCTCTCTCAATTTTTCTTTTTGGCTTCTTCAGGTACTTGAATTTATGTCAAAATTATGTCACCCCAAAGCCTTCTCTTCCAGGCTGAACAATCCCAATTCTCTCAGCCTTTCCTCACAGCAGAGTTGCTCCACCCCTCTCATTATTTTGGTGGCCTCCTGTGGACTGCTTCCAACAGGTTGATATCATTCCTGTGCTGGGGACCCCAGAGCTGGATGCAATACTCGATTTTGTCACTGTGATTTCCTCATCCATAAATTTGCCTTAAAGGTAAGAGGATGTGTGCAGTAATCTTGGAAGGGTGGAAGGTGCTGTTCAACCAGAAGGAAGGGTGGGAGGAGGGAACTTTTCAATTTTCATTCTTCCAAAGCACAGTGTTTCATGACACCAGCAAACACCCTCTAAAGTTGTCTGTTATTTCCAATATTTCTCTTGAGTTGTCTTGTAGTCTAATGTCTTTTGGGTGTGAGTCTGAAGGCAATTTAGCTAAGGGTGGGAAGAGTCTGAAGTAGGTATATAACATCTTTTTAGAATGTTAGCAGATCAGAAATGGAGGAAAAGTTGGCACTTAAAAAGAGTTTTCCATCTGTTCCCTGTTTCATAAAGAAAAGGAAACATTTAGAACCCAAGTTCCTGAAGACAGGAATGGAAATAACCACATTTACTGAAAATTTGGAAGTTTGCAATACTTAGAATTTGTAAAGGATTCAAAAAGAAGGCTTGGACAAAAGACTGAAGGAGAATGTATAGACAAATTCCACATGTACTGATGACTTATTTATTCTTTTCCCCTTAGAAGTTAGACTTGTATTATTAATAGTAATAAAGTTTCTGCCTAGTGTCTTAACCCCTTCAATAAATTTACTAGTTCTTTAAAGAATATCAAATTTCTCTAATGACTAAACCAAGGGAATAGGGAAAATTTGGCTGAGATGAGCATAAGTATTTTTCTGGAGCTGGACCATGAGACTCACTTTACCAGTAGCATTGCAAAGGTAGCTCCCTGCCCACTTTCTGAACCCAAATCACTGCCAGGTCCTCATAAACTATGGATCTCACACATCCAGTTTGTTTCCCTCTCATCCTTTTGCAGCTGGATCTATACTCAAGAGGGACAAGGTATGAAGTGGATTACACAAAGCCAGAATCTCCTCAGTTAACTCATTTGGCTTCTTCCTCTATCTTTTTTGATGTTTCAGTGGAACAAATGGGATGTTCTGGCCTGCACAGCAGTCAACAGAAGACATTTGTTTGAATTCTGATTTTGGCAAACATTGCTATAAATGTGGCTTGGAGATATAAATGGTGTCTGGTAAAACCAGCTGTATTTTGTTAGGGTCACCTCCAATGGTGGAAACTGAGCCGGCTCCATTTAATAACTGTTTAATTCTCTTCCCCTTTAGTGTCACATTGAATCAAAAGTTCTCAATTTTATTTTCTTTATGCTTTATTTCAAAGCTAAATGGACTGTACATATTACTCGTCTTAATCCTTCATGGAACTAGTGCAAATTGACATTTTCCACGTCCCAGGGTAAGACAAAGATTAATTAAAACCTCATGCTGGCCTATTATTCTCCTGTATTAATTTTGTTTCTAATTCCCGTGAATTTTTAGCTAAATTTAAAAATACTCCTTTTCCAAATATGAATAAATCCGAGCATCAGGCTCTCAAAAAAGAGAAAAACAATCAGGAGACACCCATGCACTGGTAATATGCATGACCAAGTGACGATAGGAAATTTCCCAAGACATCCAGCTCTCTAGCAAATCCCAAGCCAGTTTTGCAGTGTTCAGATAAATATAGATGAATGCCCAAACTTCTAATTGCTCATCCAATTAAAGATAGTCAATCACAGTTATATCCATTTTAAAGGATTACCAGGAAGAATAAAACAGTGTAGTTGTGGTGAAAGCAGAATGGGAAATCACTCTTATGGCTCCCTGTTTCCCACATACTACAGTTTCATCTTATATGGAAAGACATTTTATCATTTATTTGTGTGTGTGTTTTTGTGCACCATCTCAACCATAACAAACACACCCAATACAAAAAGTTAATTTGGTATGAAGGTTTTCACAATAAGGATCCTCCCTCAAGGAGAATTGAGGAGGTAGGAAAAGATGATGAAGAAATTTGACTGTTGCCACCTTGGACTTTTACCACTTTCAGTATTAGCCATAACTCTGAGAAAATTTCTTTTGCTTTTGGTAGTTATTATTAAATAGAAAAATTAGGCACCCTGAAAAGAACTGAAAAAATGATGCAAGTAAATAAATGATCCATAATAATCTGGAGGTTGAATTGTAAGTATATTCAATTCAGAATTGCTAGAAGCTTGAAGAACAACAGACAAAATGTATTTTCCTTGTTTTCCTTCAAGCACCTGACTGTACTAAACAAATCTTTACTTCCACTTTTGATAGGATTTTGTGTGTTCTAAAATACTCAAGAAACACTCAGAGGTGCCATCCCACCACTTTTTAAATCCCACCTGAGATAATATCCCTACTAAATATGTGGAAATGTCTCCATTCCTGATTGGGGTAAGTCCAACAAGCCCCATGCTTGGGGGGGGCTCAGTGTCACCACTTCTTCTCTAGTAACCGTGGGCAGATGGAGAAAATACAGATGTGGAAATTGTGATGGGGGTGGCACAGAGCTGTAAAGGGCACAGGTTCTTTCCTTCCGCATTGCAGGGGGAGACAAATAGTACTCACGGGGAAGGAAAACATGGGCCACACAGAAAGAGTCAAAAAGTTTTACGCTTTTCCACCTCTTTTTTTAAAATCTGTTTTACCTCCTACTCCCCATCACTACTTTCGCCTTGTCCATTGCTTTCCATATCCACAGATGAGTGGCATGTTTTCCCTTTAGATTCACATTGCATAGGAGGAAAAAAAATCAAGATCTTTGTTCCAAAGAGGAAAGGGACTGTACTATCCAGTCCACCCCCTTGTAACTTGGCACAGAACTAGATTTCACCTTGCCCACATGCTCATACCATGTCCAGCTGCAGGAGGCAATGTCAGCCTTATTATTCCTCATGAAAATCCAGCCATAACACAGCTATGGCAATCCAGAGGCAACTGTAATTTGTTGTAATTTTTTAGGTTTTTTTCATGATAGTTTTATTCATTCACTGATTGTCTTTTCCCATCACTCTTACTGTCCTACTATATTAGTCTTTTGCTTGTATGACTTGTCACCCAGCAGCACTACCACATTGTGCTGTTATTAAAGCAAAAAAATGTTATAATTAGTTTAGAATAGAGAATAGAAGATGTAATTCTGATTGTGCTCACATTATGTCTATTGTAAAACTATGTGCTGAACCATATTGAATAATACAATTATACAAGATTTCCTGCAATGTAATTATACTCCCATGAAAAAAAGTCAATTTATACATCAATTTGTAGTGTTTAAAACAGTGAATAACTGTTTCAAAATACATTTTTATATTAAAAAACTCTGTAATCAGAAAGTCAGGAGTAGGAAAAAGTTATATAAATTATTTAATACTGTTATTTAATACTATTTTTTAATATGTTTTCTATACCTTTCTAATTAATAAAATATTTTCTTGTCACTATGCTGACTAGTTCATAGAAGGAGCAGACACAATTTTTTCTGTTACACAGGGCCACCGAAACACCTTATTCTTGCTTTAATTTAGTCTATTCTTCATGGCAGAGCACCACTCTCTTATTGGGGTTTTTCTAGAAGTTAGTGAAGCAGTGTCATTAGGTCTTTCCAATGCAGAAGTCCCTACTGTATCTTTGTTCTCTTTTTTTTCTGAAAAAAATAAAAAAGGAATGGCATTAGGCAAAGGTATTTTTTGGTTAATTTGTTGTTAATACTATTTGGTTTTTAATATGAAGGATATGATCCAATAGGCCATTTCCCACCTGGAATGGAAAATTTCAGGCAGTCTTAAAGTTCTACTGGTAGAACCTGGAGAACTGTAATAACTCCCTGCCCTGCATATTCTGGCATTCAGTTCCACCTACCTGCACAGTAGGACATGTGACCGGTGGTGCATGTGGGATCACAGGTTCTTCTGTGCATGGAACAGTGGGGATACTGCAACACTTGTATCAGATAATGAGGCCTGTGGAAAAGAAATATAAGGATTGTTTCTTGGTAGATGTTTCAGAGATGTTTATTTCTCCAGCCGCATGGCCGGGCTCTGCCAAGGAGCTGCTCAATCACGGGACCCGAGGGTCCTTGGCCGCGCAGGGGAACACAAAACAACCAATGGGGAACGAGGCTGACCAGGGGCAGGGAAACCCTGTGTCTCCCCCCCAGGGCCCCTCTTCCAGGACCACATGGCAGGGGGGAAGGGACCCCAACACATGGACACAGCATTTCTTTAAGGAATTAGTTGGAAATTCGATGCTGCTGGAAAACCTATGGTCTTTCTATGCAGCATGGTAGGAATCTGCCACAGGGAAAAAGAGAGGGAATTGCATGAATAAAAATACATACAGCATCAGGGACACTCTGAATGACAAATGTAGCTTCAGAGAAACCAAAAAAAAAACCACCACAAAATCCCCAAACCAAACCCACAAAATCCCCATAGATTGTTCAAAACCTTTTCCCTTTCTGTATAGAGAACCCTACTTTTCACTTTTTAAATTTTCAATTCCTTGGATAAATAAACTGCTTTTCTTGTTAATGCCTTTGTAACTCATTTCTTTCCTTTGTAGTAATTATTCATCTATATCAAATTTTGGAAAATCACAATAAAGAAGAGCAATGTCACTCGGGTGATGCTGCTTCAAATAAAAATGGGTTGGCAAAGAACAACACTGGTAAAATTAAAAGCACTGCTATTAATCAGCTGACCTGACTGTTATTAACTCCAAGTCACTTGTGAACTGGATAATCTAAGCAATTATTAAAGCATGAATGTGAATTTAGCTAATGCCGTTGTCCTCCACATCATTATCTTAGGCATAATCACCCTTTGGTCCTTGAATGTCTTTTTTGTCTGAGTGCTGAAAATCTCAGCATGCTGTTTTCTTTAATGACAGCAAGACAAGGCAAAATTCCCAACTAACACAGATCCTATGTTTTCAAAATATTCCTCTGCCATATTTGTTATGCCATTCATTAAAAAAAAAAAAAAAAGAAAAAATATATAAACAATGCATTTTGCAATAGCAATTTTGCACTGAAATATTTTAGGTCTAAAACTAGACTTCTAAGTTCCTCATGTAAGCTGTGGGAAAAGAAGACTTTGCAAAGACAGATCTATTCCATCAGGGAAGATGTCGAAGGCAGGCTGGATAGATTGACCTCTCCCAGTGCCTGTCTCTTTTCAGTGACTGCAAAAAGTTCCATGAGTAGCTAAGGCTCGATATCTGTGCTGGATGTTGAACCCCCTCCCAGCTTGCACAGTGGGCTGAGTGAAGAGGCAAACACTGTGTTTTCATCCCTGGCAGTGATCCATTGTGCAAGCTGAACAAGGCACTCTTTGCAGTCCTCTCTTCTGTGTCTCTGGGACCTTGGTTTGTGAGGTTTTCATGGTAGGGACTTTTCAACTGTGTCTTAGTTCCTTTTATCACTGCAAGAATAATATCCATTACAGAGTTCAGGCTGTTCTGCTCTCCAGAAGCATTCTTTCTTAACCAATTAATGTTTCCTGGAATTCTACAAGATGAGATAAAAAAAGAGCTGCCACAACTATAGATACAGTAATGCCTTGTAGTTAAATTTATAATTACTCATATCTACATACATAAGTATAATGGCTGTCTGTGTGTGTTGTTACTGTGACTGTACACCTTGTGCATAACTGAGAAGTTAAATCCCTTTTAAATTCTGTGCTAGGAATTAATCGAAGTGTAATGTATGGGTTCCCATGTTTCTGTACTAGAAAAGAAAAAAACAAAAGGACAGGACAGGAAATGAAAGGCACGGCAAGGCAAGGCAAGGCAAGACCAATCATTACTGCCTTGGGTCTAGAGAGGTCTCATCTCCTGAAGGGCCTGTGGTAGTGCTACACATCACTGGGCCCACCTGTGTCTTTTATCTGCTCTGATGTCCCAGGGCCCTACCCCAAGGGGGGATTTTTGTGTGCCAGTTGCTTGGTAGCGTCTTTGGGGCTGGACCAGAGGCTCCAGTGGGTGTGGTATGCAGAAGTGCACTGAACCACCTATGCAGAACTTGCCCTGCCCTACCCCAAACACACTTTACTTATTTTGAGCCATTAATCATCTGTCTGATCTCCTACAACAGCTCAGTAATGTATGGAAGAGGGCATTAATAAGCTACCTAAAATTAAAATAATAGAATCATAGAGCGGCCTGGGTTGGAAGGGACCTTTGAGACCACCTGGTTTCAACCCCCTTGACATAGGCAGGGTCACGTTCCATGAGACCAGGTCTCCAAGCCCCATCCAGCCTGGCCTTGAACACTTCCAGGGATGGAGCATCCACAACTTCTCTGCTGTGACATCATTTTTTGAGGAGTTTTTTTTAACATTAATGATTGCATTTCTCACGTCTGCTGACATTTGACATGTTCTGGGGTACACCCTGGTGTCTAGCACTTGCTATGGTAGTACAGTGTTCTTCTGCAAGTCAAACTTTATATCTCTGTATTTTGTACTCTCTTGGGGTGACTTTATGATGTGTATCCCCTATCGATGCTCTATGCCCAGAAATTAATTCTGTGCCTTTCTGTGCCTTTAAACTGAACCCAAGAGGGGAGAGAGAAAAAAAACGAGCGAACTTTTCAAAACAGTTATTCAAGGACACAGATACACCCTCCTTTACATTCTTCTGCTGCAGGGAAGAGCGGAGGAAGCACCTTCCTGCTTTTCAGCCAGCTTTCAGCTCCTTTTCTCCGGAGGGAGACGGAGAGTTGAACTTTGTTTTCCTGGGACTTTGGTTTTTCCCTTCTTCTCTTCTGGACTGTTTCAACATCAGAACACACCGGGAGAATTTTTCACCAAGGCCCTGGAGGTGGGCCCATGACCCAGCTCCAAGGAGGAGACAGACCACACCTACAGAAGGACTCTGAAATCTTCCCAGGTTTCTCTCCACAGCAAGAGGTTTTATTATTCAGTATTATTATTCTTTTCCAGTGGGTTGTTAAATAAATAGTTTTTCTTCCTTCATTTTCCTACAAGGAAAACTATTTTTTTCCTGACCCTGGTGGGGGAGGGATGGTTGTAACCTGCCTTCTGTCAGAGGATATTTTCCTCCAGATTTGTCCAAACTGGCACATGTACTTACCAGTTCATATCTACCAGCTCAGGTACTATAGGAAATTTCAGCTGCTTTTTGATGCCTTTATTTGACAACTAAGCTTAGTCTCTGATGAGCTGTAACTTTCCAGAATAGTTGTTTAGCTTAAAAAAATTGAATTTCTGGTTTCCTTGTAATTGTCCCTGTCGTTGTTTTCTGTACTAAGACCCATCCAATAGCACTGTTAATAGTGTTATGAATTAAACCTAAGCAAGAGCCAATGACAAGCCATTCAGTGCAGTTTTTGAATCTGGGGAATAACTTAGCTGAGGACACGAACTTTTTGAGATAAGCTATGGCATCTCACAAAGGAAGTCTATATTGAAGTATGATTATCTAATGTGTTTTATGTACCACCAGATGTCTACGTCTGGGCAAAGGGATCAATTTCCTAATGTCAACTGTATAGATATTTGTATATGAATCTACCATCTATTCTGGGTTAACCCCAAGAGGCAGCTCAGCCCCACAAAGCCCCTCACTCCTCCCCAGGATGGAGGAGAGAATTAGAAGGGTAAAAGTGAAAAATCTTGTGGGTTAAATCAAAGACAGTCCTGCAGTTAAATCAAAAGCTATACTGTTTTGGTCATAAATCCAAAAAACCAGCATCATATGCGCTACCATGAAGAAAGTTAACTCTATTCCAGAGTAAATTAGTACGCTGTCCTATAAAATCTATGGAGAGGACTGATAGAGTGCAGTTGACACATTGAAGCTGAGGATTAGGATTCCTAACATGACCTGTATAAGGGGCCTATATAACTAAATTGTAGAAATATTTAATAAAGTGAAAATTACACTACATTGCATTTATAAACTATTTTCCCAAGTGAAGATGGAGCTACTGTGGTTCTGGATCACATCCACGTTTTTTATGTAGATTGATGAGTGTAGGTGGGTAGAACTGCATGAGATGTTTCTCTTTCAAAACTACAGAAATCTGGGTATATACATCTATTCACCTCCTCGTACTCAATTTTCAAACAGTGCAGAAGATTAGGTAAAAGTCTGCTGCCAGGATATCATGATCTATGTTGAATTAAATAGCTTTTAGACTGTCTTATAAAGAGAGAGTATATAATCTCTATGTTATTTTTTGATTGCAATCTCATTCCCTTATACTGGTATTGCATGGTTCAATTTCATCTACAACTTGACTCCAAGGAAATTGAAACCAACATTGTCAATGGGATAGATCTTTTTAAAAGTCAGTTATTAAGAATTTATTTCATCAGATCAAAAAATACTTTTTGTATTGTCAGTTTTCCTTGGGATTTATTGACTTGCTCAAATATCACTTGAGAGAAAAACAAAAATGTTTCAGACCTACCAGTGATTTGGAATTAATAGCTACTTATATCGATCAGAGATTTAAAAGAAAAATGAAAACTGCAGAACAATAAAACAGTGGCACAAATAGCTCCTAACAACCTAAATGATTTAGGCTACAACAAACTGCTTGACACAACGGAGCATGTTACCAAAACTTTAAAAAAACCCCTTCCACTTAGTTTATCTGTTGATGAAAAATGCAGATTTATAACCATTTCCTCAAGTCTACTATCCATTTTTGTCTAGAAAATCTTGTGCCTATTGTAGGTCATGTTTCTCATTAGCATGTCTAGGGTGGGTATCTGAGACGGGATTCTTGGAAGAACAGCACAGATACCTTATTTAAACAACTTACTCGTGACTCTCTGCAAAGGGCTTCTAAAATTACTTTCTCAGCATTTAGTTGGTTGCATTCCCCCAGTTTTAAGTGCCTGGAGATAATATCACTGTTGTGTTCAGTTGATTATACCATCCCAGAACATTATGAGCAACAAATATTGAGGAATTTGTACTGAGATTTAGAACTTCAAAGACATCCATTCGTACCCAGGTTTTCTCTTTTATGTCCATGAATTGTTGAATTGTGACTGAAAGTGTTCAAAAATTAGTTAGATGGTATTAAATGAATATCTTTGTCATTATCTCCAAACAACAATACAATACACCACAATTCATAGTGAATTGAAAGATGAAAGTGTGGTAAATCACAGTAAAGCTGGACTTGGATATCTCATTTGAACCATGATGTATGGCCATGGATTTCCCAAACATGGTACATCTGTGTAATATCTTCATCAATTTAAAGGCAAGAAGATGTACACTAAGGGAAGATATGGACCTACCAGCTACTGAAGTATTAATTAGTGAGGCAATGAGAAAGACTGAAAGCAGATTTAGTGAAGTGGACATTTATTTGGGTTGCTCAGTGGCTTAACTATGAAAGACTTAATGCAAGTTCTTCTCAGTTTGGGGTTTAGATGATGCAGCCCTTGCTCAGGTCACCAGTCATACACTTACAATAATTGTTCCAGAGGAAATGATCATAAATATAATTTGGTAGGATTCCTTGTGAGTAAGATACTGATCTTTTTCCTCACTTTGATTGTCACTTTATGGTATTTATGCAATCATGGGAATTGAAATGCTTGTAGGGTGAACTGTTATTCAATGAGGATAAAATATCTGTGTTAGTGAAATCCTCTCCTTTGGGAATGTGACAGCATTTTTCTGTTTTCAGATAGCAATACTGTTCTGTGTTCCTGCTCTTTAAAGCCATCAATTCTATTTTTGTACATCACAGATGTCTGATCCTCATAGGGTAGAGACTTTAAAAGGTCCACGTTTGATCAATCCTTGACACTTGTGCTCACAAGCTATCAGAGATATCAATTAGTGCTATTTACCATAGTGTTTTCTTGTGACAGGGACCTTTCCTAGCAGTATATTCTACTGGTAATCATTATTCAGGCTTAAAAACATACAGTTTTTTTCTGGACCTGGGATTTAAAGAGCCACTTGAGCTCTAATTTTATCTTGTATGATACTACTGCAATCAGGTCCTGGTGAGGCAATTGTATTTTAATTTATCAGCATTATTACTAATAATAATAGATTTATGCAATTTGATTTTTAATGAGGCACAGATCAGGCAGTAATTCTGTGCAATGCAACTTCTGGTCCCTGGATAGCTGCCTTTCATTTCCTAATCATGGAGAAGAAAATCCTAAATTCTTCTCTAATAAGCTTCCTTCTGCTCATTACAAATTTGTTTTTTCATTTTCGAGAATACATTTTAGATTTCATCTCTTATTTTCTTACCATTGTGATAAAGACCTAACATTATGATCATATTCTTAAAATAAATATTAACTATTTGATTCTAGTTGCTAATATATTTCTGTACTATTCATTTTAATAGAGGTTATTAGTGACAATAATAACTAGCTGGGGGAAAACCTGAAGATAATAGTTGATTGGATGTCCATGGAAGTGGTAAAATCTGAAACAATAATTTTTAAAAAAAGTCATAATATTCGACAATTACTTTAAATCAGAAATAGGTGAAAAGTAAACAAAAAAAATTAGGAAATTTTATGTAATCAAATAAAAATATCATGGGAAATAATTCTGAAAAAATATTGGGTACTTATGTAGTCAGTTGCAAGGGAATAGGGTATTCCCATGCACCCAGGAGGATCAGTGCTACTTAAACCATACCATTTGGAGCTTAATTTAACTTTTAATTCATGGTTGACTTTGGATACAGACACATACTTTAATGATAAGAAGTTAGGGATAATCCAAATTTAAAATAGAAAAAACCCCAATGTTCCAATTTAATTATATCAAATTATTTCAAAACACTGAAACTATTTCACTCTCTTTTTTGTATGTAAAAAGAAAAAAAAAAGAGGAGTTTATGTTTTCTGCATGTCTATGAGAAGAGTGTATTTTGCCATAGCAACATTTTTTTTTAATGAAGAAAATAAATCTCAAGACATTATTTCTGAAAGTTTACTTATTGGCTTTAATTATCTCTGTGCTTTTAAGTGGGATTCTTTTGTCTTTTCTAATAGCCATTTCAAATTTAAAAAAAAAAAAGGTTAAGCAGAGAAGGTGAACTTCAAATTCCTTGAGACTATTCCTTGCTACTGTCTCCGCTTGGGTTCCAAAATAAGGAAAGTCATTGCCATTCCCTTCATCACAACTCCTGTGAGCTGTTGGAGACTGGCTGGAAAGGTCACTTTATCATTGTGTAACAGGGCCATGTCCCTCTTCCTTTTCCAAGGAATATTCCAGGTCATTCAGGTCTATGAAAACATCTGCCTCTGAGACCCAGATTGTCTTTTCTCCCTCTCCCAAATTAGGCATTTTGGGAGACATTTTTACAAAACACCCTGTTATAAACACCCCTGGAAATGGTTGGTCTGAGGTCTGAGCTCTGGAGCTCTGACTCTATAAACAAAACTTTTTTCTTTCACCAGAAAATTCTCAGGAATTGCAACTCCTTTATTTTATTAATGTTTAAAACAAAAGCACTTCTCCTGTGGTATAGTTCTTGTCTGACATATATCACATCAAACGAGCAGAGAGGCCTGGGTATTTAGAAGAAGGAAGATCTAAATTTCACATTTGCATGTGCAAATATGCAGAGTGATGCCTCTTTGGCCCTTCAGCTAAGCTTTACTTTTAGTTGTATTAGGACCTAAGCAATGTAGCCACATAAACAGTGATGCTAAACCTTCCTCAAACAAACAGCTGGAACCACAAACCAAATAAAGAAGGACTAGGGAACCATGGCTGAACGTTAGATTTTCTTTTTAAATGGGCTGTTGATCTGCATGAAAATGGTTAAATCAACATTGCACCAGGAACATCACATAAATTCCTGTGGACTGCCAGGATGGTCAATCTGGATATACCTGCTTGCGACTACCAAGCTCTTCTGTCCACCTCACTACCTGGCAGCATCTCTATTAACTTTCCACCCCATTCTCTGCCCTCTTTTTTACAACACAAGCTCTTCAGAAAAGTGGCAACCTCTGGTGAAACATCTGCATGGAGCACCATATAATGTATCTGTATATAACATTTATATCAGGACATCGCTCGGGGGCCCGGCCGAGACGTGGCTGCAGCGCCCGGCATCGGCAGCGAAACTGCGACCAGAGGAGGCGACGTGCGGAGAACTGAGCGGCGCGGCCCGGCCCGGCCCGCGCAGCCCCGAACGCGACCCCGGGAAGAGCGCGCAGGCACCAGCAGCCCCGACAATTCCAACACGGGAGCGACCGAAAGAGAGAGCAAAGACGCAGCGAGACAGAAAACAGCAGCCACTCGGAAAAAGGAAAAGATCATAGTAACTAAGACCTTAGGGATAGTAAAATGGTATAATGTTAAGCAAAATTATGGTTTTATAACAAGGTGTGACAACCAGCAAGACATATTCGTGCATAGAACTGCTATTAAAAAGAATAACCCTGAAAAATGCATCCCAAGCTTGGGAGATGGAGAGGTGGTGGAGCTCAAAATTGTTCTAGGGAGAAAAGGGTTACAAGCATCGCAGGTCACTGGGCCTGATGGTGTTCCTGTAAAAGGCAGTATATATGCAAAAAATCGTAGTCATGTTAGACAGTATCTCCATTGTAAGCCCCCCCTACAGTCTCCCTTTCCTAATCCCACCTTTCCCTTTTACCCTATGTCCTATTACCCCCAGTGTATTCCCAATCCGTTTTTTCATCCATGGTTTCCCTCACAAAACCATGCTTTTGCCAATTGTTTCCCCAAAAATCCCTTTCCAATGCCGAGTGGGGGATGAAAAGGGGAAGGGAAGAAGTTAAACCCTCTCCTGCCTCAGTTTCCTCACAAAGCATGCTCAGAGAGTCCTGTCTCCCTTCTGTCAGCCCTAAGATGTTCCACAGAATCTGTTTGGACATTTATAGACTCAGGAGGGTGGCTTGTTTTGTTTTGAAACGGTTCTTGTTATGTTTATCCAGTTGTTTTCATTCTCCTTTTATTAAAATAAAACGGGTGAGGTGTTGGGGTCCCTCCCCCACCGTGTAGCCCTGGGAGAGGGGCCCTGAGGGGACAGACACGGGGTTTTCCTGCCCCTGCTCAGCCTCGTTCCCATTGGTTGGTTTGTGTTCCCTGCGCGGGCAGAAGGACCCTTGGTCCCGTGACTGGAACAGTTCCTCGGCAGAGCCCCGGCCATGCGGCTGGAGAAAGAAACATCTCTCTGAAACAGCTATCAAGAATCTCTCTGTCCATATATATTTCCTTTCCACGGGACTCCTGGTTTGATATATGCGTGTTGCAGTATCCCCACTGCAACATCAGGAGATATACAATCAGTGACTGACTGACCAGCAAAAGAAATGACCTAGGAAGGCAGCAATGAAGTAAATGTATTTCTGATTTATGATGGACACAGACCAATGGATTGAATTTTCAGTTTATTAATTTTTCTGGCTTTAGTAAAATTTTAAAATATACAGGCCTCAAATTGTTCCTATTGGTATTAAAAAAGTAAAAAAAGTCATCAACTGCTTGCTTTGTGATTTTCTAAATATAATGCTATTCAGTGTTTATACAATAACATATTTTTAGGTTTGTTTATTTAGTGTTTGTTTATACTAACAAAAAGGGGGACATGTGTAATTTCTTGACCTAGGACAGCTCAGCAGAGATGTAACATCTTGCTTCTCACTGAAATCTTGCATTTCACCCAATTTTCCACCTGGGTTGACTAGAAGATATAAATCTAAAATTGATAATTACCAACCACTGTTTCTGTGCCTGAGAAATTAATTTCCAAGTTTCCCTGTAAGACTGCACACACTCAAGAACACAGGCAAACAATAATATTGGTTTAGTACATCAACACTCACCTCTAACTGCTCTGCCTTGGATTTCGCTTGAGAAATATGCAAATATAAGGTTGTTAAAGTAACTGATTGCAAAAATATGGGATCAGTAGAGGTATTAACCTTGCTGCCCTGGCTAAGTTCCAGTTCAGGTAATTAAATTCCACCTTCTTAAATTCCCTCATAGGTTTTATTTCTTCACTTTCACTTAAACTATAGATATTTGGCTTCTAAATAATGTGGCTTTGTCATGGTTCAGTGTCTCACTGTGAGCTATCTGCAAATAAAAATATTCATAGAGTTTTGTCCACATGGACAGCTTCCTTAATTTGTGATAATTATGGCAAAGAAATCCTGGTATGCTCACCTGTGGCAAATTAAATTTCCTTTTGATCTTAAAAAAAAAAAAAAAAAAGGAACTGTGATATGAGTTTTCCAGGAAGACACATAATTCCTTCTCACCGGATATACAAAACAGGAAATGTTTGTATATTTTTCTATGTGAGGAAACAAATATGAGAATGCCCTAATAGCTGTACTAACCACTGGGGGTGAGTTTTAGGATTCAGAATGCAGGAATCAGGTGCTGGTTTGGTACAGATATAGAAAAAAAGGTTTTTGATGGTGTCACTAAGCTAATTTTGTGAAGTGGATTGGAAGAGTCTCATATTTTGAAGCCAATGGAGAATAGCTCTACTATCTCTTCCATAACTGCATTGCTAAGAGGGGGATTTATCTTGTAATTATGTCTGGCTGCAGATACAAATCTATTTTAATATTCTTTCATCCAACTCTATTCTTAAGAAATTCTCATCACAGATAAAGCAACATAGCTCTCTTAATTTTTGTGAAAGTATTGTGAAACTCATAAAATAACACCAAGATAATCAGTTTGATTCCCATATGGGCCAATCAGTTAACAGCTGGACTTGATCCTTGTGGGTCCCTTCCAACTCACAATATCTGTGATTCTAATGAAGAGTAATTAAAAAATATTAAATCAGAGAAAAAATAATTTGTTTGCATATTGATCATTTAGCTTTTCATCTATTTGAAAATCCATTTCTTCTGCTCCTACTAGAGGCATGGGAATGATATTGGTGCCACCATCTTAAACGGTTAAATACTCAAGCTCTTAAATACTCAAGCTCTGAATAGTGTAGAGCCAGGACACCCCAGACTCTCTAAAGATTTAAGTTTCATTTTGCACATTAAGGACCAAATTCATCACACCTTACTGTAAGTGTTGACCTAAATAGTGATTTCAGGATTTTAGACAGTTTTATCAATTAAAAAAGTCTGGAACTACAGAGATAAAATAAATTTGTGGTGGGAAGTATGACTGGAAATAACTGTACTTCTCCACTGGTACAGAGAAAATAACGAATTCTATACTTCACATAGGTCAATATCTAGTGACTGTTAGGAGCTATCTGAGTCCTCACCTGCAAACAAAAGTTGTGGATACTTAAGTGTGGGGTATGCCCAGCCCCTGCCCTGGAGGGATCTCTGCTGAGATAAGAGATTTTGCAATCGCCCAGCAGGACTCCCTGGAAAGGCAACCACTTCTTTGGTCACGTCGAGAAAAGACAGACCCACAATCCTTTAGGAGACCCTATGCAGATCCTTTGTAACCCATTGGCCTTCACCCATCCCCTGTATCCCTATAAAAGCAAAGGCCTCTGCCCCTGTCAGAGAGAGCTCTCGTCCCTGGCTTTCCCCTTCGCAGGAGTACGGACGGACAATAAAGCTACCTTCGGTGGGGAACCAGCCACACGAGCCTCTCCTCTCTCTTTCTGGTCTGGCTTGGCCTGGAGGCTGCCCTGCAGAGCTGAGCTGGAATCACAGGCTGATATCACTAAAGAGCTGACAGCCTCTGCAAGGGCCCTCCTGCCAGCTGCTGAGGGAAGACACCGGGCCTCGGGAAGGCGATTCCTTTCGGGACCATCTCCCTGGACCGGTCACCTCTTCCTGGGTCAGAGCCACTGACCCCACCACCAGCTGTAATACTTAAGTACCTCCGTTTAAAAAATGGCTTATGTAAATGGGAGGATTTTTCTGTACAATAGCAATACATTGAAGCTCTATTTGTGAAATACTTTTGCTTTCAAAAGTGCCAACAGAATCCAGCAACTGAAACTGAAAAGATAATTTCAGACTACAAAAAGATTTAGGAAATTTTGGTTGTTTAACACGCAATGGCAGTTCCTTCTGGGAAGCTGCTTAACCCTGGATCATGCTCTTTGATCTAAAAGTAAATTTGACATTTGCATTTCTACCTGCAGTGAAGCTCAGACCAATTCCTGCCAAATTCAGGCTCCTTTTGTGTTACTATAGCCATGAAAAATATCTTTAAGTCTATAAGGCTCCCTTGTTTGTGAACTAAACTTCATGCTGAGTTCCCTTTAGATTCAGAGTCTATTAATCGTAATAAAACCAGTCTTAATTTGCCTATGCAAATAATATTACTGTCAGGTGCCACTGTTTATGAATACATCCAAACATAAGGGTAATTGTACGAACTTTCATTTCCATCATGTTCATGTGGCATTTCATTCTCCTTTATTTTTGCCACAGAGACACGCAAAATACAGGAAAATGAGGCTTGAAGTTTTCAGCTTGAGAAAAGTTGTAATAAAACCTATTTTTTGTGCCTTCACTTTTATTTACCAAGGCCATCAACTTTGTTATTGCTAGTAGATATTTTACTGTAGTTGACATACTTAATCCCTGGACCTCCTAATTCCAACAATATCAACTTTTTACATTATAATATAGAATTGCAATAAATGTGAGAACTAATTGTCTTGAAAGAGTGCATTGGGAGTGTACCATCAGGTCATTAATCGGTGTCTGAGTTCCTACAAATTAAAAAAATACTCTGCTGACTAGTAAACCACATCTGAATAATAAAAAGATTGGAGCCTGGGCTGCTAAGGTAAAACTATTATCTACTTCTCATCCTGACATTTAAGGAATATGTCAAAAATTAAAAATTCCCTTGTACCAATGATATATTTATTCCATCAGGACTATCTTAGAATCTCACACTGTTGACAGTTTTCTGATTATGCCAGCCCTTTGCAGGATAAAGCTTCCTGCTTGTTATTCTGATCACTTTGGAGCAAAATAAGCCTGTTTGTTGCATATAAAGACTACTCTGCATTTTATTATTGGATTGGTTTTTTTTCTTCTATATTTTCAGTTCATACCTATTGAATTTTTGATAATCATTGCTTGCATACTTACAGGAGTACAAGATTTTTCTATTTCGGAATTTTTTTTTCTTTACTTGAGTTATTTGTTAAATATAAATGGTCCAACAAGCTTTCCTAAGAAGGAGACAGATAAATTGTTGTTATAATGCTGCATACTGTGTGAAATAAACATTAATTTCTAATCTTGCTCCCTCCTTAAAACCTCTGCTGTCAGAAATCCATAATGTCTTGCCTTTTTTTGAGAAGTTATTTTGTATGTTTAAAAAAATGCAGATTGGAGTATTCAGGATTCTGCAGTGTAATTTTTTTTGTTAATTTCATCACTAGAATTCTTCCACATTTTTTTTCACCAAAAACTGCAAGATAATCCTCTAAAAAAAAAAAAAAAAAAAAAAAAAGGTATTTTGTGTTATTTCTATAAAATTCTATTGATTAGTAAGTGAAAACTGGAATTTAACATGTGTTTTTTTATCTTCCAGTGTCTTCATAGAGGATTTTGGACTTTGAAAGATAGTTCTAATGGCTTCCAGTTTTAAGGTCATATTGTGCTTGGAGGCCATTTTAATCCTGGTGCCTGTAAATTCATAGAGTCGTAACTTGGGTTGGAAAGGGCCTTCAAAACCATCAAGTTCCAGCCCCCAGTCATGGGCAGGGACACCTTCCACTATCCCAGGTTGCCCCAAGCCACATTCAACCTGGCCTTGAACACTTCCAGGGGTAGCATCCAGAACTCTGGGCAACCTGTGTCAGTGCCTCACCACCCTCACAGGAAAGAATTTTGTTCCTAATACCTAATCTAAACCTACTAAGTTATAATGCAAATGGTGTAAGCAACCAGAGCAAACAAAAAAGAGTTGAAATGAGATTTATAAGGCTGTAAATCAGCTATAAACCAACTGTGTCTACTTCTGTGTGACAGCACAAGGATGCTCCCAGGTTTCTATATCCAGCAAACAGATACAAATACTGGATGTGTATCATCCATTCTTACTCCTTAGTTTTTATAGAAATAAATCCACCTGTTTACTTGAAGGTATGGGAGACGGCATTTTGTAAAGTCGGGCAGATGCCCAGATGGGAAAATATGGTGGCAGGATGCTGGAAAATGCACTTTTAAAGGTCCAAGTGCAATTTAGGAGACTAAGGAGGTGAAACTGGACACCACAACTGATTGACAAGGCATTAGGTCCTCAAGGTGATGGTTGATCATACGTCATTATTTTAGCCTCTAAAATAGCTGATTAAATGGTTTTTATCAGTCACAAATAATAACTTAATAGATACCAATCCTTTTTTTAATAAGCATTGGCCTGTGAAAGGCCTATCCATTTCTTTCATCAGAGTTGCAAAACAATATATTTTCCTGTTATAACCTATAACCATGCTCAGAAAATTGCTGCTATTTTATCCTACTGTGAAGGCACCAACAGTAGAATAATAATTGGCATAACAAATAATAAGGCACAGTCTGAGAGCTCAGTTTAAGGCTTGGGATGTGTCAGGGTGTTAGGAAAAAACAGCACCAGTTGTTATGTAAAACACATATTAGTTATACTTGCTGACTTTCTTCTCACCTTTACTTGTTTGTACCTTCTGGTACTGCACCTGAAATGATCATTTGGAAAGATTTGAGGGAAAAGAAAGCAGTAGCTTTATAGAAAGTGGATTTTCTTTGACTATGTTGGAAACAAGTTCTTAAAGGCAAGAGTAATTTTGATGAAGTAGAAAGTTGTAAAAGATCTGTAGAGCAAATACTTCATGGATTTTTTTTTTTTTTTGGGGGGGAGGTAGGGGGAGTAAACTAGAATATTGTCTCAAAATTATCATGTCATGTTAAAAGGAAAAGGATTAGTAATTTAAATTAGATACCAAAGCAGTACTTTTTTCCAAAGCACATTCCTTTTAGAAGGTGGTGAAGATATTTACAAATTTGGCACTAATCAACAGCTTCTTCACCTAAGTTTCCAAAAGGATGCAGCTTAGAGGCAAAACTGCAGAGAAAGTAAAATCAGACAAGATTTTAGGGTAAGATAAAAGGGGATGAGCAGATGTTAAAGCATAACTCCAGGCAGTGACCAAGCACCTCAAAGCTGCTCACTCACTCCCCTGGTTGGGACTGGGGAGAGAATCAGAAGTGCAAAAGTGAGAAAACTTGTGGGTTGAGATAGGGACAGTTTAACTGGTAAATGAAAAGCCAAGCACACAAGCAGAGTGAAAAAAGGAATTGATTCACCCCTTCCCATGGCTGGGCCAGTCTTCAGACATCTCTGGGAGAGCCGGGCCCCATCACAC
Organism: Corvus cornix cornix; assembly: GCF_000738735.6. NCBI lineage: Eukaryota > Metazoa > Chordata > Aves > Passeriformes > Corvidae > Corvus > Corvus cornix. The sequence continues at coordinate 148,942,035 of NC_046333.1, read as the reverse complement.
AAAATGGTAACATGGGAAGATAAATGACATCACTCCAAATGTCTCCCGTTTCTCCTTACCTCACCTTTACATGCTGAGTATGACTCCATTTAGTCTGGAATATTCCTTAGGTCAGCTGGGGTCAGCTGTCCTGGCTGTGTCCACTCCCAACACCTTGTTTCCCCCCAGCCTCCACACTCCATACCTCAACTTTGTGTGAGCTCTGATGAGCAGTAATGAAAATATCCCTGTGCTATTAACACTGTTTTTCTCAGAAATCCAAAACACAGCCCCATATTCACTACTGAAAAGAAAATTAACTCTAGCCCAGTCAAAACTAGCACAACAGGAAAATATGCTAAATCCCTTAAAAATAACATGAGTTGTTATAAATCCACAAAGACTGGTGTTTGGCTCACAGATACTGGTCCCTTTATGATAAGACAGTGTTGCTCCGTCAGTTTTGCTGGACAGTTCAAGTGACTCGCTTCACTTTCAAAGGGACAAATGTAGTAAAAACATTAGTTTTTTATGACTATTTTTAAATTTTAATCCCAGGATTTTTATCTGCATACAACTGGATACAACCCTAAATTTTATCCAACTGGGAAAGCCAGCAATGGAGAAGAAAAGGACTAATTCACACCCTTCAAAATTTTGAATCAGCTCTTTCCTAGAATCAAGTGAGTGATTAGAGTTGGCACTTGAGTCTCTCCATGTAATCATCGTATCTTGGGGGAGAGCAGAGGAGTTACACTTATGTTGGAAAGTAAATGAGAGAAGAGTTCATCTCTGATCAGTAGTTTTGTAAAGTATATGTGGAATTAATAATAACAGAAAGATAAAGCAAAAGACTTAAGCTTTTGGTAGATGGTGAATATTAGATTACTTTCTCCTAACCCTGAATCTACTTTTCAGCTATAAAATTCTGCAGAGTGAGGCAAGTCATCCATCATTGAAATGCTTATCAGACGTGAAACAATTAGAGTGTGACTGTTGTCCTGAAATAATGAGGCACTGATCATATGCTTCTGTAGCTGAATAATGAAATATAGAAGAAAGAAAAGTGGGAAAAGAGAAAATGAAATAATTCCTAGCACAGCTCAGAGCTAGATTTTGGGTTCTGAGCAGCTACGGTAGAAAAGCAAAAGACTGAGCACATGTCACTCTAAAGTTGCTTTCTTGACCTTCATGTAATGGGGAACCTATTCTTCTAAAGTATTAATATCGCACTGTGTTTTGGTTGTGAAATGCAAACCTGCAGTGACAACTGTGTACAATTCAAACTTGAACATATAGAGGTTCATGTGGTTTCACCTATAGTGCAAGCAGAGTTCCAGAAACAAGAGTTATCCTCATCCTCTATAAAATCCTCTTTTAGATAGTGTTGTAGTTTGACTCTCGTAAAAATAACCTAATTACTTCATGTGGAGGATCTGAGAACTACCTGTGACAGTTACAAACTCTGCCTCCTTGTTTTCTTAAGACCCCAGCACTCTCTGTATTCTTCTGCTTGTTTTGTCCTCAATAAATTTTAGTTTCTTAATTTTTTTAACAGAGGTATTCCAGTATTATGTGGACAAAAGTCTTCAAATAAGGGTATAGATATTTTTTTGTTTGAAAATTCCTTGCTTCCTTTTAGAATTAAAATATTTCTGAGACTTTTAATATTAATAAGAAAAGATTCTCCTAAAAATGTCAATATATGGCCAGCACCACTGATTATATCAGATATTTTATTAGAAATGTCATGAAAATAAGAGGAAATGTTTATTAGAGGAGATGGCTGTACAACACCTAGTTTTAAGTTTAAATAAGGATGACTGTTATGTGTTATGACTCAAAATTACTGACTGAAGAAAAAGACTTGAGTAAGCAGACGAAGCTCACATTCATGGGATGAATGGTGTTGGTTGCACTGATTTAAATTTAAGTTCTTCTGACATAAGTACAAGCACAATGCAGATTTCTGTATTCTTTGCACAATGCTCACTATAACATGCTGAATCTTAATTGTTTCTAAATAAAACTGTAACGACAACATGATTTTTCTCCTGTTAAAAATGAATCAACTTGGAAGCAAATGTCCTTGCTTTTCTGCCTTGCCTGGTCATTGACTAATGGCTCCTTGATGGAAACATGTTCTGACCACCCACCTCTGATTTCATTACAGGAAGAAGCCTTCTCTTATGTGAGAATAAACATGAAACGAAACCTCCAGCATCATGAGCAGATGACTCAATATTTGACCTCCTATTAGGTTTTATAATGTGATAGTGTCCAACCTACCACAGAACTTCTGGATATCAGTCTCTCCAGTCTTCCACAACTCTTTGGGAATATATAATTTTATGAATCAGCATTAAAAAAGGAGATTTTTTTATTTTACTTCATTTGAGGGAAAAAAAAAAAGAAAAACAAAAAGAAGAGAGGTTTCCTTGTTGTGAATTCTGAGTGGTAAACATACTTGCAGGGAAGGACACTGATTGCAGACATATGGAGTTTTTAATAAGAAATAGAAATGCCTATTCTAAGGTTATAGATTCAACTTCAACAGTCTTGACCCTGATAATACAAAAATGCCCTGAATTTTTTTTTTTTTTTTTTTTGTATCCTATATTTTGCACTGCTACGGACACATTTTTTCATGGTCTCTGGGAGCTTTACCCTCAGTCACAACTCCTGCCCGATGGTAAGAACCCTGTTGATGTTGGAAAGATTTACTACCTTAGCTCTCTGGTGGGTGGTTGCTACATGTGCATTGGTGTGTTATCTACACAAAATAAAAGCCATTGATTAAAGCAGCTTAGCATTAAGCCGTTGATGCCATTAACACTTCTCATTTACCGTGAACTCTGATTGTGCACTAAGTCTTCATGGATAGGGCTCTGGTTGACCTTTTCCTGACAAGCTTGTAGGGGTTTTGGCCATTGACCACAAGTTTGAACTAAAGGTGATGATCACCATCCTTGATGATCACTGTGGGAAGAGGGATCCAGTGTGTGACTTGTCTGTTGACCAGTTACATCAATTATTTGTGCGTCTTTTTCCTCTGCTGCACAAACAAGGTTTTTAACACTCTCGTATCTCAGAGAGGCAATGATGTGACATTCATATAAAGGAGAGATGATATAAATGGTGGTTTTCTTATTCTTATCCTAATGTTCCATGGAAAAGAAAGAACATTCTCTTTCGTAGACTTCCTGGTCTCTCTCTCTCTCCGAGAGGTTAAATAAATAGCTTACAACTGTAGTGTCCTGAAACCTGTCAAAAAGAGAATGAAGCGTGGGTTATTAAAGCATTACCTTGTTTTTGTATGCTTCATTTGGGAAAAAAGTGCACAGTCTCTATCCCTGCCTGAAGTATGGAGGTACCATCCCACATCACCTGACTAAATAAGGTCCAACATGTATCCCTGGGTCTCAGTCTGCCCAGGAAATATTCCTGACAGTGAGAACTTCCATCACTGTGAAGGGATCAGAAACATCACCAAATAGAGGGCTACTTTGTCCTTTCTTCCTGTCATATGCTATTTTTGCTTTTTTTCCCCCTGCAAGTCTTTAATGAAAATAAGTTTAAGTAGGAAGCTTAATTTATTTACATTTCCAAACTACAAACAACTTTAAAAATATTTATCGGAAAGAAATTCTGGCTTCTTCTTTTAGAGGGCTTCTGGTAACCCAGTTTCATTTCTAAAACCAGTGAGGAGAAGACTGCAGTAACTTTTGCAGGAAATCCCAGGGTCCTTACCACCAACTCTTACTGAGCCAAAAGAACCCCACAGCCCTTTTAATTTTGCATTTGAAAGGTTTGCTCTCAAAGCAAGATGCTTTGCTTCTTGTGTGAGCCCAAGTACCATTCCTGCTGTTAACATTCAGAGATAGTTTTTGCCATCTGAAAATGGTTCTTTGGGCTTCTGCTCAAAATTTCCTGAAGAACTGTCACCCAAGCTCTTCTAAGATCACAATGCTTATAAATATTGCGACAAAATGACAAGCTATGCCTGACTTATTCCATTAGGACCATGTTCTAAAAAATGTCATTATGAGGTTATTTCTGGGTCAAGGCATCTCTAAACTGATAATTGGTGCAACTGGGGATGATATGTCTAGTCAAAACTTGGTGTGCTTGTGACTTTCCTGGGGTGTCTGATATTGGTAACTGATGAAAGAAAACCACCTAACCTAGACTGACCAATAGCTTAAATTGTTGATAATTTTCTTTACTATTTGGAATTGTTATATAATAAAAATGATAATCTTATAGGTTTTATGAATTCAAGTGATAATTACTTCTCTCCCTCTCCTGCCGTATGTTTCAGAGCATCCTTCTTTCAGTATCTGGGTTTCAATTAGAATTTTTAAAAGTATTTCTCTTAATTTTGAATGGGAATTATTCAAAGTTGCATCAGGAGAGGTTCAGACTTGATATTAAGAAACAAGTTTTTGCTGACAGATCGGGTCAAACACTGGGACAGGCTTCCTAGGGAGGTGATTGATGTCTCTGGCCTGTCAGTGTTTAAGAGCCATGTGGCCTAGGTGCTTAACATGATTCATCTTTTGGTCAGCCCTGAATTTGTCAGTTAGTTGGGCTAGATGATTGTTTTAGGTTCCTTCCCAAAGAACTGTTCTGTTCTATTCTATTCTATTCTATTCTATTCTATTCTATTCTATTCTATTCTTTTCTTTGTTTGGGGTTTTTTCCTTCAAATTGAGTGTTGACATACATTTGAACAAATACAAAAGCAAAAAATGTCAGGATGGCACTTCTGAAGAGTATTAATTGCCATTTCAAGTGTTTTTTCATCCATTTTGAAAGAGAGTATTCTGTTTCTGAAATGACACATTATCAGGTAAAATAGCTTCTGCCTTTTGTTCAGTTTGAGTTTGTGTGTTGATGACTAAATTTACAGTTGCATTATCTTTATGTCTGTGTATTATAATAACTTAATGGAGCAGAAATGCATTGCAAATGGACAGATAAAGACTGCCCGTGAAAATGAGAGAGAGGGAAAGTGGAATGTCTTTGAGTAGAGAGTGTACTGCCCCAGAAGGTAGGTTGGTCCTGAATATTAATATAAGTAGGGAGTGTTTTTAACCACATTTCTTTCCATATTCCATGTTTCACACATGACTTTGCAAAGATACGTGTTAGGTAAAGACAGTATGCCAGTTGTGAGTATAAATACAATGGGGAGTTTTCACTTTTTCGTAGTTCACACAGACACAGTTATTGATTCTCATTTTTCTTATGTTCAGAAAGATTTTCCCTTTTACTTTGGGTTTTTCTGTGGTTTTGTTGTTGTTGTTGTTTGTTTGTTTGTTTGTCTGTGTTTCCCAAAGTATGTTGTTGGATCTTTATCTTCTGCTAAGGCATTTACAAGACAGGCAGGTGCAACATCAATATAACATCATGTCTGCCAGGATGACGCAGTAAAGGCGGGACAGGCACTGCTTTCAATTCTTGGAAGTGCCATGTCAGGGAGAAAAGGAAGGGAGCATGACAAAATAAAGGTCATAATTGGCTTTAATAGACTAAATTGTGGTAGGAGAGAAATTGGGAAAAAATATCCAAATAACTCTGTTAGAGTGGCAGCTAAAAATCTCAGCTACATGATGAGGTAGTGGACTTACTGGGTTCTCTACACAGAGACATATCTCAAGACAATCTTTACAGGGTGGTAGATGAAGAAAGACCCAGAAGTTTCCACAAAATCAAAAATTTAGTAGAAAATATTTGTGATAGGAAAGACAGGACACATTTGCTTTGTGATATTATAGAAATCAAATAGAAAAGAGAATTTAGGTTTCTGAATTTCTCTCTAGCATTCCACTAATTTATATCCCCGTGTATTAATTAATTGCTTTGTGTGGAACTGTCACTACACTTATTTCCATCAAGTCATGATTTCCTAAGAATTCAAGACCTCAAAACTCTAAGCATATTTTCTTATATTTATGCCAACAGCAAAATCAAATAGCTATGTAATATATTCACTCAGAAATTTCTTTTAATAGATACCACACGGGACCTGTTTCACAGTCACCTTGAGAAGCACATGGAATTCCCACTGACACTGTTTTTTAGCATTAAATAATAGTTCTTAATAACCAGCTAACATCCCTGAGATTTTTTTGTCTCTGAAGAAGGATAAATGGTCATAGGAGATGCATGAGAAGATTTGTTTGGCTCATGGGCAGTGAGGATGGGTCATTTAAAAGACTACGAATTGTGTGTTATTGTAATCTCATATATGTTCACTTTGAATGACTTATAATACTTCCTCTTACAGCTCAACAACATTAAGTTTCACACTGAGATGAGGAGAGTATTCACACAAATGCTCTGAGTTTACTGATGGAAAAAAAGTTATTTCAATTTCTCTCTAAGTGATGTATAGTGCTCACTCCAGGGCTTGTCTGTGGTTTAAGGTAATCTTAAAAAGCATTGGTTTGACAAATTTTCTGTTAGAGAAAACACTTGTCTTATTTGTATGAGCAAATATTTTAATAATTTCAGGAACAGGAAATGAATAAATGTCAAGTGAATTCCACTGCTGAAGTGGTAAATTAGAGAAAAATTAATAATTATTGTGAGGAGTTGTCTTTCTACTGGCAGATCTCTGCAATTACTGCTGTGGCTAAAGAAAACTCACATATGAGTAGTGGGGCCAAGGAACATGTTGTACTCCAAGAAGTATTAAGAGTTTGTCATCAGGAACTTTGAATTAAATACACTCTAAATTACCTTATAACAAGTGAATGTGGCAAAGTTATGTCCTTTCGAACATTGGGACATATCAACATTTAACCAAATTGGCACAGAGAAAAAAAATCTTTGTTCATGGAGTTTACTGCCAGGAGTGCAAATATCATCAAGATGGATAACAAATGGCTGATCAGGTCCCTGGGATACCAAAGGAAAGGAGAGCTGAGGAATTAAAAGGTGTTTTGTGAGATTTTGAAATTAGGTAGAAGAAACTAACACTTCTGGGAACTGAAGGTCTAGGTTAGGTCTTCCGTAAAAAGTCTTTGCCCTGATCTTGATACCGAGGGAAAAAGAAAATAAAATTATTGCAAAGAGAACAAAAAACCTCTGAGGAACCAGGTTTATTTTTGGTGCAATTTTTCTAATCCAGAAAACTATGCCATGAAGACAATCACATGTATAAGAAAGTTTATTTAGGTTTAGAATTTGTCATGTAGAATTTTCTGCATTCTCTATATTTGGATGATGTAATTAATTAACAGAAACAACATTCATTTAAATATATAGTGGCCAAACTATTTATAAATAACAGCATATCTTTCGTACCACTGAAAGCACACAATATTCTCTCTCACTCAGTATAGGCTCAAGTAAATGGAGAAAATGAATCAAATTTAAAAAAGAAAACTGTAAAATTAAACACAGGCAACCACAGAGGTTTTCTATCATCATAATTTAAAAAATACTCTGAGGTGTTTATCTGGCATATGAAGGCAGTTTTTAGAATGTTTTTCAGAGGACTTGTGGTGAACAGTTGTATTGCGCATCACTTGTTCTTTTCCCTTTTTATTATATTATTATTAATATTAACATTATTTACCATTATTATTGTATTTTAATTTATTTTCAATTATTAAACTCTTCTTATCTCAACATGCAAGTTTTGCTTCAACTCTCCTCCCCATTCCATGTGGGAGGATAGGAAGAGAAGGGGTGGTTGAGCAAGTAGCTGTGTGTTGTTTCATCTCCAGCCAGGCTTAAAACTACAACAAATGGATGAAAGCAAAATGCATCTATGTATTATAAACATCAGCCATAATTAATAGATGGAAACACTGGTTTTCTGTGGTCCCAGCTCACTGCTGGGTGCTGCTGATGGCTGATAAACAAATCAACTCTTTTTCACCTCTAGTTCTGAGAGAAAGTATACAAAGGGACAGTTGAAACCTGAAACAAGTGAGTGGTTCAGCTCACTTGCAGTTTTTTGGCGACCCCAGAAAATATTTGTTCATTTCCTTCATACTTATTAAAAAAATAAACTATTCATTGCAATATTTTGTTAAGTGAATTCTATATGTAATCCTAAAGGGGTTTTGGTTTTATTCTTTTTTTTCTATGATTGTTTGTCTGGGCTTTTTGCACTGCTCGTTTTGAGTTTCAGTGCTAAATCCTGTCACATTTTTTATTTCAGAAGGCCATAAAAGACAGCATACAAAAGTATACAGTGAAGAATGAGAATTAGCTTTATGCAGGGACTGGCTATTCCAGGGCAGAATTCATTAATATCCTTTGTATGATACTAAGCCCAGGCTTGTCTTGCTCAGCTATGCAAAGTACTTGAAATCCACAGCTATAAACAATCCATTTCTGCTGTTAAACAAAACTATTGGAAATATCACTCTGCAATGGCTGCCTGGAATAGGGAATTTGGGGATAGGATCTGTTTCATCTGTTTGTTGATTATAAAATGTATCTGTCTACAGCTGAGCTGGCTGTTTAGGTTTCCACAATAGTCAGTGTAGCCTAATCAATACAGTCAATAGAGTTTAATGTGATTAATTTGGACAAATGTGTTTATTTTAGAGTGAGATAAACTTCTCAGACTTCAATTCTGTTGAGTTTATTGACTAGTCCCCCACAGACTCAAAAAAGAAACTCAGAGTAATTTGATCAGATGTCTCAACATTGAAGAAATCCATGGATAGTTAAATGAACCCTGGCGTTTGTGATGGTTATAATCACAGAGCTCATAATGTTTCACAGGCAGGTCTTCTGAATTGTAAAGTAAAGATTTCTCCTTTGGAATTGTGCTAGTTCTGGCATGATAAATAACTGACAACATGCCTCCCCCCGCAAAAAAAAAAAAAAAAAAAAAAAAAAAAAAAAAAAAAAAAAAAATCTCAACAAAACTGGGGTATCTGAAAAAAAGGAAAAAAAGGAAAAGTGTTCACAACAAAGCTCAAGGGTATAAGCATCTTACCTTTTACAGAAATATACACTACCCATACAGATTTCCTCAGAAGTACTTAACCTTGACTTATGCATAAATTGAACACTTCTTGGAATACAGAATATGCAACACGTCACCACAAGCTACTCCTGCCTACTTCTAGGAGGCATTGCTATTTCATATCAAGGAAAATAGAAATGGCTGTGGCAGTCTGTGCTGAACAGCAGAGAGAAATAAGGTTTTGCCAGGCTTATATTCCCAAGATAAAATCTGCCCCTGCTCTCTGTAATGTCTTGGGACAAAGGATGTCACAATATAAGCCACAAAATATCCTTCTTCTGCTTATTTTATATTATTTTTTTAAATCTCCTCTTATGCCCTCTGCCTGTTAGACAAAACACTCTCACTGCATTTTCTTTATTTCTTTCACATTATTATATGTCAGTTATCTCGTCTTCCAGCTGAAGATTCTCAGTCTCCTTAACCTCTCCTGGCATCCAAATCATTCTGCAACTTTAATCATGTGTTATCTTTGTCTATATTATTTTTTTTTACAGTTTCATTATATTCTTTGCAATTAAATAATCTCTTCTATCCTACAAGAGCTTTTTAAATACATGATTCACTAACTAGCAATAAACTAAAGGAAAGGTATTTCTTCAGAAACTGATTCCAGAATTCTGAATGGGGAGTCCAGCTTGTGGTAACATACACTGACTTGGAGGTTCAGAGATTTTTAGGTTAGCTGGGTCTGAGCAGGATCTGATCTCTTCCTCCTGAGGCTCGGGCTCCCAGAAACACACCTGAGAAGAGACTGCTTTCCCAGTTCCTCTCCTGTGGGACTGCCATCATAGGCCTTGGACAGTGGAAAAGCTGCCCAAGCCTCTGTCAGAAGGTACTTTCAAATCAGCTGTGCTGGTTTTGCATGGCCTGGTTTTTGGTAGCGGGGGGGGGGGGGGGCACAGAGATGTTTTCTGTGAGAAGCTGCTGGAAGCTTCCCACCATGTCCGGCAGAGCCAATCTCTGATGGCTCTGAAGATGGAAATGCTGCTGGCCAAGGCTGGGCCAATGAGAGAGGTTGGTAACGCCTCTGTGATGACAGATTTAAGAAGAAAATCAAAACAACATGGACACAGGGTTTTTTTCTAGTCAGAGAAGAGGAGGAGGTGAGAACATGTGAGGGAAAACAACCTGGTGGCACCAAGGTCAGTGGAGAAGGAGGGACAGGAGGTGCTCCAGGCGCCGGAGCCGAGGTGCCTCTGCAGGCCGTGGTGCAGCCCATGGTGAAGCAGCTGTGCCCCTGCAGCCCCTGGGGATCCATGGGGGATGCAGAGATCCACCCGCAGCCCTGGGGATCCACGGGGGATGCAGAGATCCACCCACAGCCCGTGGAGGAGGTGTCCGTGCCGGAGCGGGTGGATGCCTGGAGGAGGCTGTGATCCAGTGGGAGACCCGGTGGAGAGAGAGGGCCCTGCTCCCAGGCTGGAGCAGCCTGGCCTTGGAGCACTGGACCCTGTGGAAAGAGAGAGCCATGGCACAGCAGTTTTGGGAGGGCTGTGTGCCCGTGCGTGGGGCTCAGGCTGCAGCAGGGGCGGTGTGGCTGCTGCTCCTGAGAGTGGACCCACGCCAGGGAAGTTCACAGAGAACTGTCTCCCGTGGGAGGGACCCCACGGTGCAGCAGGGGAACGACTTCTCTCCGTAACCCAAGCAGAAGAAAATCTTGGGTGATGAACTGACCAAACCCTCAGCCCCTGTCTCCCTGTGCTGTCTGTGGGAAGGAGGGAGGGCTTGGGGGAAGAAAAGGTGTTTTAAGGGCTTATTTTTACTTCTCATTATCCTCCTCTGATTTTGTTAGTAAAAAACTCACTTTGTACTTCTAAGTTGAGCCTGTTTTGCCCTTGAAGTGTTTCTTCCAGTCCTTATCTCAACTCATGAACCCTTTGTTAATTTCTTTTTTCCTCTCCTCTGCCCAGGGTAGCAGGGCGAATGAGTGGCTGTCATGGGTGCCTGGCATTTGGTCAGTGTCAAACAATGACACCACTTTTCACCACTCTGGCTACACAAAGGAGTAAGGAGAAGAGCTGCAGGGTTTCCTTGATTTACTCTTAGAACAAGAACAAGAACTACTCCTGAGCTTATCAAACAAATTAATAAAATCTATGCCTTGGTTTCCCTTTTCAGATCATCCCGAGATTTATTCAGTGTGTCTGGTGGAAAACACATCCTTTGAAGTCTCCCTGGACTCAGTTTCCAATAATTGAGTATTTTCTTTCGTTTAAAGCATTTAAAAGTATTTTCCTATGCTGTTTACTATCCCTCAGCTCCTCAGCTCTTTTTCATACTTTTACATTTCTGCTTTTTCTTAGAAAAGTTGTTGACAGCAGTGTCATATCTGTTGCAAAACTTGGTGTCCCACCCATGTAGAATGTGTCACAGATGGGCTTACCTCCAGAATTCATCTTCTATTTCTACTACAAAATGAAGTGTTCAACTTCTGCTTATAACGTTAATCATAGCTGTTACCCAACCATGTAAGCTGAAATATTTATCCTGAGTTTTACAAGAAAGATGAAAAGTGTAAAGTAGACATAAAAGCCTGGCTTCTAAAATGCCGGTTTTCTGTTGTGAGTTTCAAGCAATTTAGTCTGACTTTACTGAAAGAACATCTGTTCAAACAGAAAGAATTTTAGACATCACCTTTTGTGTGATAAAAAAGTGTAAAATCCAATAATTACTTTATAACTAGAAAAATTACTCTTTTTCTTCTCAATGTCATCTTCATAATTTACTTCAGTGTGAAAACTCCCCCTGAAGGTGTTTAAGATCTGTGTTATCTTTATGAAGGTCGTTTCATAGATATGTCGCCTCTAAGTCCTGAGCATATATCCACGTGATATACCACAGTCCCTTGTAAGAAATTCCACTCAGCCTGTCCCCCGCCTGATGCCTCTTGGCTCCTCACTTGTCTGTTTTTCTGACTTCTTTTGGAATTCCTTCAGAGGACCTGGGATGAATCCTTCAAAACCTCTCTGAGGGTGCTCTCAAGTGCATGGTGGGATTTTTTATGTGTCCTGTGCAGGGCCAGGAGTTGGACTCAGTGATCCTTGTGGATCCCTTACAATTCAGAATATTGAGCAGTCCTATGATTCTATGAAGTGTCACACAAGACTAACCTTGGTGGAAACAGACACAATATGTTCCTATCAGAGAACATAGTCTTGCCATTAAAGTGTTTAGAAGCCATTCCTCCAGACTTAGTTTGACACTATGTCCATTCATCTGCCTCTCCTTTAGTATTCCTGTATTATAATTGCTGTAGCTAACAATGAGCAACTGGGAGACAAAACCCTTCCTCTGACATTGAAATTCTGAAGCAAGGAGACAGCAGCAGTGAGCAGTAATTGCATGCCTTCTCTCTTTTCCCTGCATTTTATTTATGTTTTTACCTTGAAGTATCTTAGTTGTCCATCTGCCAATTTCACAACAGCTGACATCTGCTTAAGTGAGACACACTCTTGATCTTTGCTGGGAAGAGTGGTTAGAAAGCACACCAAAAATAAAAATGATCAGAGAATGGATTGCCATGCCAGCATACGTTTTCAGCTCTCATTTACGGCCCTTCTCGATCCAGCTTCAGTTTGGGGGAGGGAAATGGGTGTAGCACTGCTTTAAAAGCCATAACCTTTGGAATTAAAATGAGTTCTCAGCACAAACTGAGCAATAAAAAAGCAATCATATCACCAGGCTGCTGGCCCTTATTATTTTAGCATCAGTGTGATGGGCTTTAAAAGCTTTAGACATGCTGGGAAAGTTAAATACATGTGTTCCATTTAAAACTGACCAGCATTTAAATACGCAGACACCTGCCATGACAAGCAGTCAAAGGATTGCTCTTTCATTTTATAAATGGAATAAAACTGCTCAGTAGAATGGCATGACATCTGTGTGGATATTTGTTTAGTTGCTACTGGTGTACTTAATGTGAGGGATTTAGAGTATTAGTCTCAGACAGCATTCTGCAAGCTCCACTTCCCCACAGCGACTTCTCTATTCACTGCAAGATTTAAGTAGTTGAACAAAGTGATCCTTTTGTCTAGCATAAAATAAAGAAGTGTGTAGGGGTGAGGTGGCTTGTCTTCTCATTTTCCCTTCCTGCACAAAAACTGTTAGGTTTACTCGCAGCGGGAGCCACACAATGCATGCACTCTTGAGATGCTGGCATTAAGGGTGGTGGGGGGAAAGAAGAAGAAGGTTTTGTTCTCTAGGCAAATGGAACAAAAATTCTGTTTATCTGAGGGTTTGAACAGAAACACTTGTCTCTAATTAATTTTGGGGTGGTTTAATCCTGTTTAATATTTATCTTCAAGTTAATTTTGAACTGGAAACGTGCATTTTATTGAAACAAGTGAACACTTTGAAAATGCCAGAACTAAGTATTCAGATTTTTGAGATATTTCCTTTCTTGAATTCACACACAATCACAATATCCTCCCTGCCCTGTCCCCCAGGGTTTGAATTTCAGCATATTTTCAGCTTTCCCAAGTGTGCCTAGGGATGAAGAGATGTTGAACTTATTGCATGCTGAAAGTGTTTTGCTCATAGCTAGTTTTTTCCCCACGATGGAATGAAAACACAAACAGAATAATATAGATGACTGCCAGTTGCAAGAATTATTACAGAAATCACTTTCTGTCCTTTTCCATGTGTTGTTTTTTTCCCTGTCCATTCTTTCTCCTTCACTAATGCAAAACAATCACTGTGCATAGTTTTTAGGACTGGTACTTGTTTTTTGTGCAACATTCCTCATTTCAGTGTCTTGATGTCAGCTCTTCTTTCCCACTCCTCTTTTATTTACAGTTATTTATGCCAAAGATGGAAAACTATAACTGAAGGAATAGAGTCACTTACACTAGAGGATTGAGATCTGCTTTTAATTATACCACATGAATAATTTGTCAGCATCTCATTTCTGACCCTCTGCAAAAGACATTACCTTTATTGTTTTTTAAAGTAATAAAATCATTAAAGCCAATTTGGGTGATCTTTTTCGCCACTGCTTTTCTTCCTCTTTCACTTTGATAAAAAAATCACCTGTAAAAACACCAGATTGCTGCTACAATCTGAAAGTGAAAAAACCCAGTCTTCTTTGTGTTGTGTGTTACTGTTAAGGTAATTTAAAGAAGCACAAACCACAGAGAGTTAACCAATCCTTTGTCTTTAAACACACTTTTGTATCCTTGGAGTATCCTATAATAGAAATGTAAAGTGATTGTGCTTGATTTTGATGCTTCTAGACAATATTTTTCATGTCATAAAAGAAAAACTGTGCTTCTTTACACTCCATGGATCCTTTTTAGGAGTGTAGCTCCCTGCATTGACTTTTATCTCTTAGAAAGGAATATGTAGAATTTATATTAAAAATAAATTCCAGAACTGTCTGACAAAGACAAAGAATCAAAATTGTGAGAAAGATTAAAGGAAAAAAAATCTCTATTATGTACATACTTGTCCATTAGTTCAGTACCTGATCATCCCTCAAGATTAATGTTTTAATTCTTCAATAATACTTCAATATTCAGTAATACTTCAATATTTAAGAGATGGGGAATTAAGAACACAAAGGCTTGATTTCATCACAGAGCTAGTTAAGGAGAGCTGTATCTGTGCTGGAATACCTGGCACCACACTGTCCCTATAAACTGTGTTAGGACTTTATGACACCTTTGCACTCTTCCCTGAGTCACCTGGGAGCCCACCACAGAAATGTGAGATGAGATGAGATGACATCAGAGCTTCTGAGTTGCTGGTGCTGCCTTGGAGGCCTTCTGAACATTTTAACCTGTTTCCTCAGTATGAAAAATTGAATGGAAGCAAAAATCATTCTCTAGCTCATAACTATCAGTGAATCCAAGTTACAAGAATCACTGGATCCTTGGAAGCTACAGAAGAGTTAAGAGCATCCAGCAAGAGTGCAGGTAAGCCCCAAAGTTAGGTAGTGCCAGGTGACCTTCTGAGGGCAAAAAAAGTCAATGTAAGAGCAAAAGTTTCAACAGGGTAGAGCAGAAAATTGCCTTACTCTGTATCTTCCTTTCCTATATTCTCCCCAGCCACTCTCACTTCTGATCCATGATTGGGGTTTTTTTTCAAGTTTCATCCTTGTTTTGATAACACACAAATCATGAAAAAATATAGCAGGGCTCTGGGTTTTATCTGGCTATTTGACTTTACTGACCACACAGCAAGTGTTTTTGACAATTATTTTTTTGTCTCATCTGGAACTAAGATATCCTAGGGATACAGTAAAACAAAGTTTTTCTTCTTAAGTTTTCTGGCTAGGATCTAGTGATGACAGAAATCTAAACGAAAGCTTCAAAGTCCTTTACAGGGCTTCTTTAGGAGTGAACCTGCAAATAGTGTGAAAGTAATTTTTTCCATTCTCAGGAAGTAGGGGAAAGTTATATCGATATGAGTTATTTGAACACACATCTAACATTTTCTGGGACGTGCTTACGTGTAAACAAGTGCATTGATTCTGGCTTGAACATCCATTCATATTTTAGTTAAAAAAACGCAGTAATAATTAGTTACTGGTCAGTTCCTGTATTGGCTCTGACTGGGATGGAGCTAACTTTCCCCATGGCAGCCCTCACAGAGCTGTGCTGGGTGTTGGTGGCTGCAGAGGTGTTGGTGACACTGCAGTGTCTTGGCTCCTGCTGAGCAGAGCTGGCATAACACCAGCTCTGTCTCTCCAACACCAATCTCCAGCTAAAAACGTACAGGCTGAGGGTGAGCAATGTGCCAGGAGGGGGCAGAACCAGAAGAGCTGACCCAAACTGACAGAAGGGATATCCCATCCCAGGTGTTATGCTCAGTAGGAAAAGCCAAGAGAAAGGAGGAGAAGGGCATCATCCATTACTAAGCTGTTTGTATTCTAAAGTTACCCCTGTGTGTACTAAGGCCCTGCTTCCCAGGGGGCAGCTGGACATTGCCTACTGAGGGGAAGTAGAGATAATTCTTTTTGTTACCCTTGTTTTCATGCGTGACCTTTACTTTTCTTTATTAAATGCACAAGTTTTTAATCCTATTTATTCCCTGTCCCACCGAGGAGAGGGAGTGAGAGGGTGCCTTGGCAGACGCCTGACAGCCAGCCATGGTCACATAAATATAACAGGATAAAACAGGAACATTAAATTATCATTCTATATCAGCCTTGTTTTAGCCACTTAAGATGCTGAAATGAGACAAGTGTAAAGAAAATCTTAATGTGCTAATATTTCATCTACAAGAACCTTTTGAATTCTAGACATCCAGCAGACAATTCCATGTACAGCCTTGTCAGTTCATGATATCCCATGACAAGCTATCATTAGGTGTTCAGGCAGCCTGTAATGGGTGTCATTTACACTTCTGTAACACCAGCCAAACCTTTATGTAGTCTCTTGTAATCTTATATGTTATGTACTGCAAAATGATAAACCAGATTATGACCCACAATTAAATGTCTCCTGCATGATCCCGCAGCTTACAAGAGCTGGTGAATAAACTAGGATGTTTAACAATTTGGCTCTTATAAATCCATGCTCACATAGTGTCAGTTCTACATCTAGGACCTGTGGAAGAGCCTCTTCAGTCTAGAAGACCATGCAAAAGGGTGTCACCCTCTACATTTATACCAGTAAAAGCCATGGCAAAGCCTGAACACAGACCATAATTGTCTATATCATTAAGTATCCAGGTGTATGTATACAAGTGTGGTGAAAAACACACTCAGGAGGAGAGGTTGTTCTGTATTAACAAAAAAGGTAAACCCAGGGTTCAAAAGCTTCTGGGTCAAATTTTCACTTAAAATATTTCTTCTGAATTTACTCCTGAATATCTTTATGCCAGTTTCAGCTGTGTTTTTTAAACTTTTTTGTTCCTGATTAGTCATCAGTGAAAACTCTTTTTAATTCTCCTGTTATTTTTCTCTTCTACCTGTCTCTAGAAAATTTATTTGAATAAGACCTTACATCCTTTGGCTGTGCCTTCTCTGATTGTGTTAAGAGTACATTGGCTTCCCCTCCTACCTCCATCGCATATCTTTGTTTATAAACTAAAGATAAGATTTTTCTCAGCATCTTTCCAGTGCAAATTTTTTTCTTATAGTTTATTTGTTTATGCAGTGTACACTGTAATCATAGAGAGACAGACTGAACTGTAATGTAATGCAGTGAGCACTTGGCAATTGCTTCCTTGTGGAGGGCTCAGGGATTTTTCAACATGATAACCCAGAACAGTACAAGGTAAAGGTGATCTTGTACTTCTGTGTGAATGTATACCCTATGCTTACACTTCATAAAATGAGTACAAAGCTATTATCTGAGAACAGAAAGCATAACACTCTGAAAAAAAAGGCAGAGGCAGAGTCTCCAGGACTGATCCAAAGCCACAGAGGTTAATGAAAAGACTTCTGTGTGCATTGGATCAGGCTGTAACCTTGTGTATTGCTGTGAGGTATATATAATACTGCCAGCACAGCTGCAAGATCACTCACAAAAAGTAAATGATGAAGGGAGACTATTTTAACCATGGCATCTGGGTCTTTTGACTGCCATTTGGAACAGGAGGTGGGAGTAGCCTTGCAAAATGAGATGACTGGATTCTTCGTGCACCATCAAAGGCCATCTCAAGGCTTTAAAAGTAATATTTGGCACCTTTAATTTTTTACTTTCATTATTTTCCTTTCCAGCCAAATGAATGCAAATCCATAGTAGAACTCAGGACCTCTGGCTCTAGAAACAGAGGTTGTCTGCTGAAGAGCAAAGCAGCATCCCTTAGTTTAGCAAAGTAGCAAAGTGATGCACTAATGAACACTGCTTTCATATTCCATCTTGAAGAAGATGTCAAATTAGTAAAGATCGGTATCAAGCTGAATCCAACTCACCTGTAGATCCAAATTTTTCAGCTCAGATTCTCTTATACTTTACAGAAAATAAACTCAAATATATTTCGTCTGTAGCAAAATTGTAGCAGGAACTCAGCCAAAAAGGCGCAATGTGAGTGTCTGCCCATCAGTTGGCAGCCTCTTCCAAGAGCCATCATTTAAAACAATATAAAATAGTTAGGCATAAAAATCTTACAGTGCATTCCATGCTTACATACCTCTTTTCCAGTTACACACATCACAAAAAGTAACAAAATAATTTAAGTAGCTTTCAAAAGTCTAAAATTTGATTCAAGTTTTAAATTTAGATGGATTTGGACAATTTACTAATTGCTTTTCAAAATGTTATAAAGAATTAACTTTCTGAGACACTATAGCCAAGGACTTCTCTAATGCATATATATATATATATCTTAATTGGGTTACTGCTGGTTTAACTTAATGCATTTTTCTAAGTGAAGGTGTGCTTTGGAATCTAATTTAGATGCAGGTTTTTCTTTCAATTCAATTTCAAGTGAATTTATAAAGGGTAGGTACCAGCATTACTATAATCATATTTTTACTTGATAGTTTCTTTAAAAGTTTGGTGAAAATCTAAGTACTTCAAGGAGGGAATTAACTCACGTTACACATTTGTATTTTATCTCTATGAAAGCCCCTTGGTGCTACAGTGATTAAGCATGAAGACGAAAGGTTTGGAATGTCACTGAAGTAGCATCCCAGCATCCTTGTCATCACCTTGCCATGGACAAGGTATATCAAAAACAAAGATTCATTGTACAGGGCTAAAAGTTATCTCCACTCTTGTCCAGAGGTTTTCTCCATGGATTAAAAATCACACTGCTGATTGGGTTGCTAGAAACATATGAAAACTAACAAAAAAATTTGGGCTATTTAAAAAAAAAATACTTAATATAAAATTTAGTATTAATTAAGAAGGGGAGGTCAGAGGCTTGTCCTTTCAAATGAGCTCCATCAATAATGTACTTTAGCACATATTTTATAGCAAAAGCAACACCCACCAAGCTGTTGTCTTTCATCTGCTGGATGGAATTAAGATGGGACTTCATTGTTTTTAGATATTATTATTAATTCTGTAGTTTTTATTTTTTTTTTAAGACTGTACTAATTCATTAAATACACACATAAAGCATCAGCAAATAGTGGATATAGGCAAACAGGGGATGTTTTCTGTTTTTTTCTGCTTCATTATATAAACAACAGTTGAATAACTTAAACCATTTGCTATATGACTCCATTCTTGCTTCTATTCTGTTATCATAAAATTATAGAATGTCTTGTGTTGGAAGGGACCTTCAAGATGACCTAGTTCAGCCCCCCTGCCGTTTATGGGGACATCTTTCTATAGGCCAAACTGCTCAGAGCTCTATCCAACCTGGCCTTGAACACTTCCTGGGATGAGGCATCCTAGACTTCTCTGGGCAACATGTTCCAGCACCTCATCACCCTCAAAGGAAGTAATTTCTTCCTAATATCCAATCTAAACCTCCTCTCTGTCAGTTTGAAGCACCTTGCACTTGATCTTATTAAACCTCATGAGATTCACAGGGGCCACTTCTTAAGCTCGTCCAGGTCCCTCTGGATGGCATCCAGTCCTTCAGCTGTGACTACCTCATCACTCAGCTTGCTGTTACCCGAAAACTTTCTGAGGGTACATGAGGGTACATACATCACTTCTTCAACGTCATTAATGAAGATGCTAAATAACATTGGTCTCACTTGCACCCCTGAGGGACACCACTCCTCACTGATTTGCATTGGGACTCTGAGCCGTTGACCACCAGCCTCCAGATGTGACCATCCAGCTACTTTCTTATCCACCTAACAGGCTACTTATCAAACCCATCTCTCTCCAATTTAGAGAGAAGGATATTGTGGAGGACCATGTCAAAAGTCCAGATAAATGACGTCTGTAGCTCTTCCCTTGTCCACCGATGTGGTCACTCCATCATAGAAGGCCACTGAGTTGGTCAGGCAGGACTTTCCCTTGGTGAAGCCATGCTGGCTATCCCAAATCACCTCCCTGTTCTCCACATACCTTAGCACAGCTTCTAGGAGGATCTGTTCCCTGATCTTTCCAGGCACGGAGGGGAGTCTGACAGGGTGGTAGTTCCCAGGTTCCTCCTTTCTATGGTTTTCAAAAATGGGTACAATATTTCCCCTTTTCCATTCACCTGGGACTTCACCTGACTGCCATGACTTTTCGAATATTATGGAGAGTGGCTTGGAAACTGCATCAAAAAATTCCCTGAGGACTCTGGATACATCTCATTGAGTCCCATAAACTTATCTAAGTTCAGGTTCTTTAAGTTGTCATGAAACTGGCCTTTATATAAAGGTGTTCAAAGTGTTTTTGGTGCAATGTATGAAAATGCAGTATGTTGCTGGAGAAGGGTGACACACTGACTGAATGTAGCAACCTGCATTGCTTGAACAGCTAATTCTTAGATCTCTTCAAAGCATTATTCAAAGAAGCCAACATATAGACAACAAAAAAAAACCAAAAAAACCCCCAACCCTCAGTTTTCCTGCCTTGCATCTCTGCAAGTCACATCTCTGTATAGCTCTCTCCCCAGGACAGTCTGCCGCATGAACAAGAGCTTGTCAGGGCTGCTACCTGCCTAGAGAAAAGTATTCCAAGCCTTATAATACTTACACAGTGCTAATGGCTTTTGTGGTCCATCTGAGGGCATTTAGTTGAGCTTGAATAGATATGTCTCTGCCAGGGAGCGCCAACCCAGTCATTTGGGTTTGGTAGATTGTGCTGAAAATGACTGTTCAGTAATGTGTTCCTTTGCATTGTTTTCAGACAAAATAAAGATTAAACCTGAACATTTTGAGATACCTGTGGAACAAAATCAGTCATTTAATTTAAAGAATGTGGAAGAGCTCAGGCAGGGGCTCTGAGCAACTTCTTCTCCATAGGGTCTTCCTCCTGTCTTGCTTTGCATTTTCAATTAGGCCCTAATTCCCAAGCCCTGATTCACAGGGGCAGTCTCATTACAAGAAGAGACTGGAAGAGCAGAGGTTGTTTAGTCTTGCCAAACAAAGGCTGAGAAGAGACATGATTGCTGTCTATAAATATATCATAGGGGTAAACACGGGAGAAAAAGAAGCACTATTTAAGCTAAAGGACAATGTTGTCATAAGAACAAATGGGAATTAACTGTCTATGAATAAATTTAGGCTGGAAATTAGAAGAAGGTTTTTAGTCATAGGATCAGTGAAGTTTTGGAACAAAATGGGTAAGAAGAGAGTGAGGGAAGAGGGAAATAACTTATTTTAAAGACAATACCATTTCAGGTTATGGAGAAAATTGGCATGGCAGTGATGTGATAGCACACTCCTCATTGACTAGACTCTTTCCAATCTTATACTCTTAGATTTATTAATATTTTTAAAGTATTTTAAATTTTATTGGTTAACAATAATCTAATGTTTAAAGTGTATTAGAAAACTCTGCCTGACAGTATTAGAAAACTCTGCACATATATAAGTGGAAGTTGTTCTAATACATTCAGTGATATCTTCTGTAAAACAGGCCTTGTAAAGAATCCAGGAACACAATATTAATCTGGATTATCTAGAGAGCAAGAAAGACTATATCTCACAAGTGTTCAGAAGAGCATTCACCTCGTATCAGTACATTTTTTTGCAAACTTCAGTGCAAAATAACCATATGTGTTAAGAGGCAAAAGGGATTTAACTTGCAAGAGCAGAAGAAAATGGAGGCAAAAATAAAAAGCAAGAAATGGAAAATTGCAGAGGGACAGGCATTCACATTCACATATTCTATGGGCAAAGCAATTCACTCTGATGAATTACACTGCACAACCACACAGCTGCAGCCATCTCAGTGTTGCAACTAAGCTGACATGATTTATCTTCTTCTTGTTTTTTCTTTTTTTAATTTTGAAGGAATTTTGAATGTATGCTGCCTCAGACACTTTTATGTCCAGACAGTTTGCAAGTCAAAAAGAAGCACCCTTGTCTGCATCTGCATCCAAGTTTGTGTACCTACTTTGAAAGTAAGTGGCAGAGTCTGGAGGTAGAAAAGT
Source organism: Corvus cornix cornix (assembly GCF_000738735.6). Lineage (NCBI taxonomy): Eukaryota > Metazoa > Chordata > Aves > Passeriformes > Corvidae > Corvus > Corvus cornix. The sequence goes on along the minus strand of NC_046333.1, from coordinate 148,920,116 downwards.
GCAGTGTTGGCTGTCTAAGGTTCCTCTTGGTTTATCTGGAGGTCTGGTAGGCAGTCGTAGGTAACAACACTGCATCACCCTGTTGAAAACTTGTTAAACATCTGCCACATCAAAGGGAAAGGTTTGCAAGTACCACAGAGCTGGCGAAGCTAAATGTTTAATTCACTGGTTTTTTGTGCCATTACTGATTGATAAAGGATAGAGTCACACCTGTAGATGTGTGTTGCAGTGGGAATACGGCAACACGCATATATCAAACCAGGAGTCCCGTGGAAAGGAAATATATATGGACAGACAGATTCTTGCTAGATGTTTCAGAGAGATGTTTATTTCTCCAGCCACATGGCCGGGGCTCTGCCGAGGAACTGTTCCAGTCACGGGGACCAAGGTCCTTCTGCCCGCGCAGGGAACACAAACCAACCCATGGGAACGAGGCTGAGCAGGGGCAGGGAAACCCCGTGTCTGTGCCCTCAGGGCCCCTCTCCCAGGGCTCCATGGCGGGGGACAAGACCCCAACATTTCACCCGTTTTATTTTAATAAAAGGAGAATGAAAACAACTGGATAAACATAACAAGAACCGTTTCAAAACAAAACAAGCCACCCTCCTGAGTCTTTAAATGTCCAAACAGATTCTGTGGAACATCTTAGGGCTGACAGAAAGGAGACAGAACTCTCTGAGCATGCTTTGTGGGGCAACTGAGGCAGGAGAGGGTTTAACTTCTTCCCTTCCCCTTTTCATCCCCCACTCGGCATTGGAAAGGGATTTTTGGGGAAACAATTGGCAAAGGTATGGTTTTGTGAGGGAAACCATGGATGAAAAAACGGATTGGGAATACACGGGGGGTAATAGGACATAGGGTAAAAGGGAAAGGTGGGATTAGGAAAGGGAGACTGTAGGGGGGGCTTACAATGGAGATATTGTCTAACATGACTATGATTTTTAGCATATATACTGCCTTTTACAGGAACACCCTCAGGCCCAGTGACCTGTGATGCTTGTAACCCTTTTCTCCCTAGAACAATTTTGAATTCCACCACCTCTCCATCTCCCAAGCTTGGGATGCATTTTTCAGGGTTATTCTTTTTAATAGCAGTTCTATGCACGAATATGTCTTGCTGGTTGTCACACCTTGTTATAAAACCATAATTTTGCTTAACATTATACCATTTCACTATCCCTAAGATCTTAGTTACTATGATCTTTTCCTTTTTCCGAGTGGCTGCTGTTTTCTGTCTTGCTGCGTCTTTGCTCTCTCTTTCAGTCGCTCCCGTGTTGGAATTGTCGGGGCTGCTGGTGCCTGCGCACTCTTCCCGGGGTCGCATTCGGGGCTGCGCGGGCCGGGCCAGGCCGCGCTGCTCAGTTCTCCGTGCGTCGCCTCCTCTGCTCTCAGCTTTGCTGCCGATGCCGGGCGCTGCATCTCGGCCGGGCCCCCGGGCAACGACCCCCCCACGCCCTGCTCCAGCGCGCGTTCCAGCTGGGCGCGGCTCCACTCCACCGCCATCGCCGCCAGCCGCTGCCCGCGCGCCGCCCCTCTTGGTCAGGCGTTCATGGGGCTTGCTCTACCACACGCTGCGCGCGGCCGGGGGGTCACTGCCGGTCCCGCCGCGCCTCGCTCTGGCCACCGACACTGCGGCTCGCTTGGCTCCACCCTCACGCGGGAACTGCCTCGCTGCTGCTCACAGAGCACTCGGTGCACGTGGCCTGGGTCGCACGGTCCCTGAGGCAGGCTTCCCTTCGCCAGGACACAGCTGACATTGCTCAACAGTCTCGGTAATTAAATAATATTCACGAAAATATTCTTCCATCGGCATATATTTTGACTCCAATATTAACTGTGTCCAAACGGTGTTCCAAAAGCCCTTGGTAAGAATTAAATCCCAAGAAACATAGAAAAAGTTCTTAAACAACCATGCCAGGAAGTGTTTCAGTTCTTTTTGAGCTTGAATCAAGCTAAAATTTACAAATCGTTGTTCAAGAATCATTTTAAGTTTAAGATAAATGTCCATATGCGGCTCTGAGAGCCAAGAGTCTTCCCACGGTTCCTCCATAGTTTAGATACGGAATTGCAAAGCAAAACCAAGAAGAGGAATCCAAAGTTTCCAGGGTTTACTCACACAAATCAGTTGCTTAGGGATCAGGGATCATTCTGCTCACAATTCCCCACCTTTTGTTGCAGTGGGGATAGTGCAACACGCATATATCAAACCAGGAGTCCCGTGGAAAGGAAATATATATGGACAGACAGATTCTTGATAGCTGTTTCAGAGAGATGTTTATTTCTCCAGCCGCATGGCCGGGGCTCTGCCGAGGAACTGTTGCAGTTATGGGACCAAGGGTCCTTCTGCCCGCGCAGGGGAACACAAACCAACCAACGGGAACGAGGCTGAGCAGAGGCAGGGAAACCCCGTTTCTGTCCCCTCAGGGCCCCTCTCCCAGGGCTACATGGCGGGGGACGAGACCCCAACAGATGTGGTTAACATGGTCACCCTCACATCCTCAGTGGCTGCCCTGTTTGTAGGTCTGTGATGGGGTGTGGTTACTAAACATTCCAGGATGGGGCTCCTGTTCCTATTCTACTCTTCCACAGTTTCCTGAAGTTTGAGGTCCTGGTAGAAGTTAGCATCTCCTGGGCAACAGCAAAACAAAAAAATTAGTTACTAAGCCGGGGAGAATAAGACCCCAGAGAATGGAAAGGAAGGACCAGCTTTTTTCCAGGTTCATCTCTTCACTGCATGTGAGGAGTAACTCAGTGTGAGTATAGGTGTGGTGTTTGGGAGAAGATGGTGCATTAATACAGACCAAAAATCTCTCCTCACTTAAAAAAAAATGGATATACTCTCATGAAGGTCTGTTTGCCCAAAAAAACCCAACAAAACCATAAATTGAACTTTGTTTATATGTGATTGGAGATGTTAGGCAAAATACTTAAATCTTAAAACAAATCTTCTTTATAATCAGACTGTAGGAAGATTACTTTAGCAAAGTATTTGAGCTATTTAGGAAAGGAGTAAAAATATATACTTTATCTCAGTGCAAATTATTTATTCAAGGCAGCATATGAAGATGATCTGAAATCTGACATCACTTACGTAACTGGCACATGTAAGGATAATATTTCTGTTTTAATTTACAAATTGTACTGTATAAATGCATTCATAAAAATATTACTCTTCAAAAGACAAATAGTGTGACAGATGTCAACATTGAAAGTAACACTGTAAGCAAAAGCAACTCTTCTTAATATGTTCTGTCCATTTTAGAAAAAAAAAAAAATAAAGTCTGTATTGGTGCTCATGGTAACACACAAAGAGAAAGTAAAAAAAAACTTGTAAAAACAACACAGATTAAGGCCACGACAAGAATTCAAAATTACTAACTGTGGAGCCTGCTTGCATATATGAGGAAGGTTCGGGGGTTCAAACTCTAAAAACTCCTCACTGGAATTCCTTTTGGGTTTGTCAGCTCTCAGTCTTACACACTCCCTTGATGCATACCTCTTGTACAGTGGGGGGGATTAACTATTGGATAAACTACAAAGGGAAATGGTAGATGCCCCTGCAGTAAGAATCAAGATTGAATGTTTTTCTGGAATGTATCACATGACTTTTGGGTTGAATATGATATAAATAAATGAAATTTAATTGCCCAGCATAAACATGGGATCATATTATAAGATATATAGCTCTAAAAAATAGCATAGCTTTAAAAATCTGCCAATTTCCAGTGAAAAATAGTTATGTAAGAGAGGGAAAAGAGATAAGAGCAAAATAAATTATTCACTACTTTATATGCAGCTGCAGTCTCAAATTTACATTTCTATAGCTGGTGTAGTAGATATAGTTTTTAAAAAGGGGGTTTATTGGTCTAAGTAATTTCTTAAAGGAACAAAGATTTTAGCTAGTAATTTATCTATTAAAACTAAGTGTTGCTAATTGTACAGATAAGCACTTGCAACTGTTTATCCTCTTTCTTCTGGGCATCTTCCAGACATTTATCCATCTGCAGGTGAATGAGTTGTACAGTAAATATATCTTGTGGTACAATTGTACTAAAGAATGCTTCCAAAAGTGACTGTTACTTGCAAATAAAAGGGGAAATGTTGGGGTTCCTCTCCCCCTGCCATGTGGCCCTGGGAGAGGGGCCCTGGGGGGGGGAGACACGGGGTTTCCCTGCCCCTGGTCAGCCTCATTCCCCATTGGTTGTTTTGTGTTCCCCTGCACGGGTAAGGACGCTCACGTCCTGTGATTGCCGCAGTTTCCTTGGCATCCTCAGCCATGCAGCTGGGAAAATAAACATCTCTGAAAATATCTACCAAGAATCAGTCCATATATTCTTTTTCACAGGCCTTGTCTGATACATGTGTTGCAACAATCCCCATTGCAACATTTGGTTGGAGAATGCAAGAAGAACAATTCCCTTGGAGGACAGCGACTGTGATTTGTGAGTAAACTCTGGATTTCTCTTCTTGTTTTTGTTTTGCTGTTCCACCTCTAAACTATGGAGGAACTGTGGAAAAAAGCATGGCTCTCTGAGCCGCATATGGACATTTATCTTAAACTTGAAAAGATTCTTGAACAACGATTTGTAAATTTTAGCCTAATTCAAGCTCAAAAGGAACTGAAACACTTCCTGGCATGGTTGTTTAAAAACTTCTACATTTCTTGGGACTTGATTCTTACCAAAGACTTTTGGAAGATTGTTTGGACACAGTTCATTTCTGAGTCAAAATATATGCCGATGGAAGAATATTTTCGTGAATATTATTTAATTACCGAAACTGTTGAGCAATGTCAGCTGTGTCCTTGCGAAGGGAATCCTGCCTCAGGGACCATACGACCCAGGCCACGTGATCTGAGCGCTCTGCGAGCAGCAGCGAGGCTGTTCCCGTGTGTGGGCGGAGCGGCGCGAGCAGCAGTGTTGGCAGCGAAGCGAGGCGCTCCTGTGGTGCCCGCCTGGCCCTGCGCAGCACGTGGTGAAGCGAGCCCTGTGAATGCCCAACCGAGAGGGGCGGCGTGTGGGAGGCGGCCGGCAGCAATGGCGGTGGAGCGGAGCCGCGCCTAGCCGAAAAGTGCGCTGGAGCAGGGCGTGCGGGGGCCGCCACTCGGAAGCCCAGCCGAGACATGGGTGCGGCGCCAGGCAGTGGTAGCGCAGCTGCAAACAGAGGCAGCAGCAGCTGCAGTGCACAGGGAGCTGAGTGGCATGGCCTGGCTTGGCCCACACGACCCCGAATGCGACCCCAGGAAGAGCACACAGGCACGAGCATTTACAGACTCAGGAGGGTGGCTTGTTTTGTTTTGAAACTGTTCTCGTTATGTTTATCCAGTTGTTTTCAATGTTAAGTTTTAAATCTCTTTTGTTAAAAATAAACGGGTGAAATGTTGGGGTCTCCCCCCTGCCATGAGGTCCTGGGAGAGGGGCCCTGGGGGGGAGACATGGGGTTTCCCTGCCCCTGGTCAGCCTCGTTCCCCATTGGTTGTTTTGTGTTCCCCCGCTTGGGCAAGGACGCTCGGGTCCCATGATCGCCGCGGTTTCCTCGGCATCCTCAGCCATGCGGCTGGAGAAATAAACATCTCTCTGAGAATATCTACCAAGAATTGGTCCATATATTATTTTCCACGGGCCTTGTTGTCTGATACACATGTTGCAACAATCCCCATTGCAACAGGGAAAGGAATCCTAAATTGTGCCGCTGATTTGTAGCCGCTTCCAAAATTCAAAATGACAGCTGTTTAATATCAGATAAAAATAATGCAATAAGAGGTTCATAAAAAATGAAGGAAAAAATCTCTTCTTTAGTAGAAACTAGCAGACAAATACATATAAAGCAGAAGCTAAAACTTTTATTCACAGTTTCTGATCCAAAACTGGTCTATGAGGTGAGACCCACAACTCTAATGTGGGTTTTTCCTCCTGGCACTTGATCTGACATCTCTCTCATTGGATAAACTATTTTTACTGTGTGAAAAAGTAAACCAAGAGTCACAGATAAATGCACCGAGAACCGTAAGTTACCGTTTCTACTTCCAAAAAGCTATTCAATCTTGTCATGCTCTTCAGCAAACAGCATTTCTCATCTTATCAAGGAGATAGTGCAAAAGCTGGCTGAAAAACAACACTTCTGCCTCATGAAAGTGACAGTTGTTTTCAGCTTCAAATCAGGAGCATAGAAGGTTTGAACATGGGTCACCCATCACCTAGGAAATTGCTTGTAACATCAGACTATTTAGAAAATAGCTTCACTTCCAGGTTTCTTCCAGACCATTGGCATGGTCTTCAGAAATGCTTGTAAGAATACTTGGCTAAATTTCTGTGATTTTTTGTTTGTTTGTTTATTTGTTTCTATAAGAGTTTATTTTACAGTGATCTTTTTTTTTTCTGGAAGGTTTCTGACTGGCTTTAATCCTAATTTCCAGAAGTAACAGTCTTCCTGGGCTTCTGTCTCAGATGAATTCATGGTGTCTGCTGAACCATCATCTCTGAAGGGTAGTGCTCCAGGGAGTTTGGGATCCTTTTTCATTCCAAATGAAAAGTGGGCAAAGAAAGCAGGTGATCTTTCAAGATCTGCTATATCTTCTTGGAGAATGTGGTTTAGTGGTGTGCATGGTGGTGGTTCTGGGTTGATGTTTGATCTTTGTGATCTTAGAGGTCTTTTCCAGCCTTAATGATTCTATTATTCTACGAATCCTACAGATAAAGTTCTATCTTGCCTGAACCCACATTTTATCTACACCTGTTAACATTGCTACAGATTTTTCAAACTGAAGACTGTGAGTTAATATTGTCTCAGATTACAAATAACAATAATGAACATATTTCCACTCTAGAAAAATCCTTCTAATGGTGATCTGGTGTTTGGAGTGAAACTCCATGAAGTGTAGGTAATGTTTGGTCTCCAAATAATTTATTTATTTTTTAAAGAATATACATTTGGGTTTTATTGTATATTTTTCAGGATATTGTTTCAAACTTAATACAGGGTTCTATGGACTGTGTGTTTGGTAAACCAAGCAAAAATGAACACATCTATTTGAACTCAGCCTAACCTTTCACCTCCCATGACTGTGGTGGCCTCATTCATACTCCTTGTAAAATGGCTCAAAAAAAATAGAAATGACATATCTGGCAGTTTGAGGATGTAGAGTCGATAATAAAAGTCAAAAGATCACATTCAAGGGCAGTAGCTGAGCTTTCTCATGAAACCTGTGTAATGCCTATTTACTCTGTTGCTTCTGTCAAAGGCATTAATCTCACATTTCCTGAGTGCTACATTTGATCAAAAGCCATTTCATTTTAAAAGTTAAGGAGTCTGAAATCACACTGTTGTAAAGAACTGTGCTGAATAGGGCAATAAATTCTCTATTTCCCCTTTTCTCTCCCTTAGACTTGAGGGTTTTTTATTAAATCTTACCCCCAAGATGTATAGCTTATTCACTTATTTTCCTCTTACATATATATTTAATCTACTCAAAATATTTATATTACAATGCAGGATGATATTTGAAACTTTGCTGTAAGGTTTTACTCTCTATCTCCCAGGGGGTTTCATAAAGATTTTGCTCCTAAACCAAATATACAGGCAAAACCCAAAAGAAAACAAAGTCTTTGTTGCAGGTTTTCAGAGGACAAAAATATCCTAATTTGGTTCAGTCACAGGCTTTGGACAGAATTACAAGCTATGACAAGCTTTTACAGCATTTGGCACATTATAATAATCTTGAACATAAATATTTTAAAAAGCCAGACTGAACAGGGGAACTGTAGTGTTTTTTTGGAAAAAAACCCCACAGTAACATTTTAAGACTATATAAAAACTCACCAGTTGAGCCAGGACTTAAAAATGGGCATGTCTTCCACTTCAAAATCATAGAGTGTTTTGGGTTGGAAGGGACCACAAAGATCACCCAGTTCTGACCCCCTCCATGGGTAGGGACACCTTCCTAGAAAGCCACTGAGTGTACCAGTAGGTAGCAATGCCATTGTCATAGCTTATTGTTAGAGTTTGGATAATATTCTTTATAGTTAAGCCCAGACCAGTAACTTAAACCTCAGATTTATAGAGCATCAGCTTTCAAGACCACCCTTAAATAAGACTGTGCAAACTGACTGAAATTTAGTTTATCTGGAGGTTTGGTATTATTTGCAGTTCTTCACTGATGGCAATTCAAGACAGAATTACAGATTTACCAGTCTGCTTGTATCTGCATCTGTTTTCCCTTTTCACTTCTGTGTCTCAGTACAACTTATTTTTTGATCCTCAGTATTTCTGAATAATAATAAAAATGTGGTCTTAATAGGAATAATGTGTTTTATCTTCAGAACTAAAATATCAAAACTATGTTAATACTTTATTAAAAGACTGAAATTGGTGAATATTATATTCCCCCTGCTAAACTGGCTACTGTTGTGAATGAGTACTTTGCCACACCAACTTTCCATCACTGTCTTGTTACACAGTATTACATTACAGAAAGCTCAACACTGCCTTTAATGTCCTGATTTGTAAATGTTTCCCCAGCTTAACATGGCAATGTCTCATTGAAATGGATAGTTTCATTAAGTTCTTTAAATTATTGGTGTTTATCATTCCTACAAATGCATCCCTAGAAATCTCTTTCCACTAGAAAGCCCATTACAGTCGGATTAGTGCAAATAAAGAATCTAAGACAGTCTCTGTCCTCCAGGTTCTCATTCAGACATTCACAGCAAGAAAAATTATGGTAAAACTTACGACAAGTTAAATTAAATTATGCAGAAAACCTGAAGTTTATATGACTGCAACTGGTGGATAGAGGAAACAAGTGACTTTGTGCAGTTTATGCAACCATCCTTTGCCAGAACTAGCAAAGAATTTTATATATTCCAAGCTTTAATACCATACGTTTACCCCAGCATTATCCTATCTTTCAAATATTTCACATGAAAAAAAAAAATAGTGCTAGAAGAAATAGTAGAAACCAATTTACAAATGTCTTAATCTGGGAAAGAATTGTTAATGACAGTATAAAGCCAGGAATTCACAGTTTTTTTATGAATAATTTCTGGGTTTTGATGGGTTTTTAAAGTTTTGTTTTGTTTTTTAATTTTAGTATATGAAGGCAGGATTAATTGATAATCCATTTTAGAAATTACACTGATGGATGTGTAACACAGAGATTCTCATTTTTCCTGCACAGGGTAATCTTTGCAGCAGGTTTAATTTGGAAAGAAATTTTTTTTTGCAATACAGGGTAAATATTGAATTTACAGCACATAATCCAGATGAATGTTACATGAGTGCATCTGTGGCAAAGTGGATTTACATAAGGTGGAGAAGAAAAAAGAAACACAAATTTAGGGGATATAACATCACAAATTATACTTCAAATTATTAATAGTCCATCATACCCCTCCACAGCATGTTAAAGTGTGATGCAGACGGAGATTAAACCTTGTATTTTCCTCAAGAATCTAAAATAATTTTTTCTTTTTTTGAAAATAATGCCTAGAAATAGATGCTATAGAGAGGTATTTTCTTCCAGAGAGAGAAGAATTTGCAATGCTGAATCCAAATGGAAATTCTGAGCCCTTTACAATCCACAGGGCTCCTTCCAGATGTTGAAAGAGTGGAGTAAACTTGCTGTAGTGGTGTTTGGCCTTATACAGTGATCGTTTCTTGGTGAACACAGTCCAGTTACAGGTACATGCCTAATCTTGATGACTGAATAATTGATAATGTGAACTTGTATATTTTCTAAAAGCCATAAATAATTTCATAAGGTTGTTACCACTGCTGCACTCAGTAAACCAGAACTAAAAAAAAAGCTTTTCACAATTGCTGAAAGATTCTTTCATGTTCTTAATTTTCCTGTCCTTAATTTTCCTGTCATTTTGATTCAATTCATGTGCTTGGTGGGGGCAGAATATACTTTATTTTTATCTGAAATATATTCCTGCAGTCACTTCATGGGTTTCCTTCTATTGTTTTATGGGCATCAGTCATTCACATATCACTGTTTGAAATAAAGTGCAGGAGAAAATCAGTGTGATTAACACAGCAGTTAGGTTGACTGTTCCAACTCTGAAAGTGTCATTCCAAGGTGACTGGAATCCTATTGGCATTTTGTGTGAACTTTATGTAAAGCCCACAGTTTGTTTCAAATTAATGTTGTCCATATGTCTGATAATTCATTTGCCTATGAATTTCTTCTCCGGTAATGTTCTTAACTCCGAAATAGCAATAACAGCAATGTTCCCAAGTCTACCAAAATAGTTAGGAATTTTGCCAACCTTTCGGTACAGAGTACTGAGAATTTCAATGCATTTAAATTTCAAACTCTTCAGGTTCATCATTTTATGATGTAGAGAACCCAAATCCTGTCTGGGGTTAATGTAATATAGTCTTATATATAAAATAATGCAACACTTTCTGGAAAAGATCAGGGTGTTATACACCACAAAGACTGGAGCTACAGCCACCCGGCACACCAGGTGTCAGGTCAGTTTTCTAGATACATTAAAAGTACTGTGAGGTAATCTTGTTATTGGTGATCCTTTACACAACCATGAGTGCTACAAATCATCCTGTGTTCACAACAGCCTTTTGTCCAGTTTTGTTTTTACAGATTATTGTGTGTGGCTGCAACAGTGCAGATCAGCCCTGCTACATTTTAATTTACATCATCCCAGAGCTTCCCCTCGCTTTTCTCTTCTAGTTTGCTTTGAGAGAACTTCAGCTCATTCCATCTTGATCAGGTTTTCAAAAGATTAATAAATAAGCATTTGATTATGTTGAGATGTGGTACAATTTGTCTTTGTTGATATTCTTTGTGGCATACTTAAATATTATTTAGATGAAGACACTTTCCAAGGAAATTACTCTCTGCAGGAGCCTGAAAGTGGCAAATTTATTAAAAAAAAAAAATTGGAAGCTGTGCAGTGTTTCACACGTGAATAGCTGGAAGCAGTTGGTTAGAGAATTTTAATGGCTAGATTATAACCTCTATTTCTATCAACAGGCACAGATATTACAGTTGAAGTATGTTGTAATTTTTAAAAAGTAACTGTACATGGATTCTCCTAAACCAATAATACATCTCAGACTGATTTTGTGCATTTAATATATACTATGACACAAAAAGTGGTAATGTGAGTCTTCAGCATGAGCCATAGGAGCTTGGGAAACAAATTGCAGTTAAATTATGTTTATTCAGAAGACCTTTTTTCCTTTTGTAAATCTGAAATATAGATTTAATTGTTTTTTTTTTTTTTTGCTCTGATTAGGAGTCCAAAAAAAAGGGGAAAAAAAAAATAAAAGAAAGGAGGAGGACCAGCTACCCAGAATGAAAATAGGAATTGTAGAAATAGAGATGTTATTCTCAGTCACCTCCTCATTAGGTCTGGAACCTGGATAAATTACTTTTCATTGTGGTTTTTTATTTTTTATGGCATAACCACACCACTCTAAGGTCATCCTTTTGCCTGTCAGGTCTCATCATGAGGGGACTCTGAAACTTCCAACTTTAGTGTGATATATCATCTATGCCAAAATACTGATATACCAATATACGTTTATATTGATAGACCTACATCTAGAAATGTATCTATAACTGTCTATATCTATCTATTCATTTCAGTCCTCATGCTATTTTTAGTCAACATCACCGAAATACCTGTGATTTCTGTAACAGCTGAGACACAGAATTAAAAAGCTTGAAATGGACAGTAAATGGTTGCAGGTGACCTCTGTCCTGGGCAGTCTCAATGAGAAAGAGTCATGTATTCTGTATACTTGGCTGGGACCAGCCTGAACAGACTCTCTTGCTCTCAGAAAAGGGACTGATCAATACTGTCAGGTAAAGAGCCAAAGGGCAATTGGGATAGAACTCCCCGCCCCAGAAACTCAAAATTCTACCTTGTCTTAGCAACCGTCCAGAAAAAAAGCATAGACATTAAGTGAAAAGTAGCTCATCTGACTGATTCTCTTCTCATTTCCCAAGAAGACACTTGATTTTTGCTGAAGAAGGCTCTTAAAATTTCTCTGTTTCATATTCAGAGACATAGAAACCTTGAAAGATCAACATGTTCTTCCCCTCTCTCCTTCTGATAATGAAGCTCACTGCTTGTTATTGTTATTATTATTAAAAGTCCATTATCACTGACCTATACTGTGTCCAAAGAGCCAATTTGGTTCAGAAAATCCTGCTTTGTTTTGCCTGTTTGATTTTCATTTTTAATCTCTATTATCTCCAGACAGAAAATGACAACATCATCACTGTATTGATGGGTGTGGAAACAGCAGTACTTACTCAAGTGGACTGAAGGAGTGGGAGAAGAAATCTCAGGGACTCAGAAAGGGTCAAAAATCTCAGAATCGCAGAACCTTGTGCCAAGCTTTGACACCATCCATGCAGTGATATATTTGATCCAGTCAATCAGAAAAAGTAATTGTCCAAGCTCCCTGTGTGAGAGATGCATGGAACCTCAGCTCTTTCTTTCACAGGCAAGCAATGGACCCATCTTTTCCAGAAATGGATACAACTCCTCTTGAATGTGTATGACTGCTTAACAGTCCCTGAATTCAGTGGTAGTCAAATATCTTATTACATTTGACAGAGGATTAATACATCACAAAACATTTTTTACTAGCTCCCTCCTATTTTAAATTTGTTTCAGAGCCTCAGTACTCCAACAGCCAGAAATTCCCATTATTTTTATTCTGAGCCAATGTTATGGTCTACTTCCTATGCTAGCCTTTATCATATTGCAGTTTTTATTTCTTGTCAGTGATTCCTGCTCAATCCCAACGTCTATGTTGTTAGGATGAGAATATCTTCTGGCTTTATTTTTTTAAATGTTATTGAAGTTTTTTAATTTCTTTAGTTTTCCATGAAGCTTGTATTTATTTATTCCATTTCAAGATTGTATTTTCTGAAATGTATCCACTACTTCTGTCAAGGTTTTACCAGAGGTGCTCGATAAATATGATTTTTGATCTCCACTGGCCCTGTTTCTTCTGAGCCAACCTTGGATCCCATCAGCCTTTTCCATGCATATGTTGCCCTGCTGACTCACAGTCATCCTGTGATTTACAGGTTCATCCAGATCCTTGTCACATTATGCTGAGTTCCCAGCAACTTAGTTCTTACTAGCTCCTAATAGCACAACCTTATAGTTTGCACTATTTATTTTTTTATTGTTTCAATTCAGACATTGTAGGCTACAAGGTCATCTTTTCCTTTCAGAACCTTCCTCTAAATTTACAGAAGAGTGCCTCCTAACATTGTGACACTGTGGTAGCACCTTCTAAATGAATATTTGATAGTGGACGGAGTAGTTTAGATTTTTTTTTTAAGTTTTTAAGTTTAGATTTTTTTTTAAGTTTCCACATTGTATCATCTACACCTCCTTGATTTTCCCCTTCTTTGGAGTGAAAATTTCTTGAAAAATATTTTCTTTGTTCTCATGTGCAGATATGGATATTAATTTTATACAATGTGTTTGAAACACAAGAAAATAAAGTGTGGTTTTTTTACCAAGTATTTGAAGTCTAAAATCTAACAGAGAAAAAAATATGAAAGAAGTAAACAAGTCACCAGACATGACAATATATTTAAGAATTAAAGCACAACAGACAAGTTACTGGGGTACTAAAAGTGGATTTTTTCAGTTCCAACTTTCTACCTATATCTTCCAAATATTGCATGTTTGGGAATGTTGTCAATAACCACTGGCCTGCTGCATCCAGCCCTTTGATACTTTCCAGAGCTGCCTCTGCCTCCTCTTCCACCATCTCATGAGTTTTACACTCACTGTCAGCAAAAAAGCTTGCTGGGCCTTGGTTAATTCAGCACATGAAACGCTCCAACAGGAGTTTTATAATTCCTAAGTGTTTATAATTCCAAAGCTCCAGTTCAAATTCTTGTCAACTCACAAGGGTATTCTACTATTCATCCTGTGCTCTTAGACCCCGTACACATCTGTTTTGGGGAGGACCTGACTAAAATGACAGCCCAGTTATTCCTCCTCATGAATGCAAATATGAAAATATTCTTCCTGGTTTCTCTGGTTGCTATAGCAATCAATGGCAAAGGGAGAGTCATTTTGGGCAGAGCAGTGCAACAAAAAAATGTAATAAATTGAGGGAGGTAAATTTAGTTGGCATGAAGCAACACTAACGGGTTGGGCTTAAAGACCTTTTTTTATTTTCTTCTGTAGAGACTGAATTTACGAGGAAGATTGAGTACTTTTACCAAAAAAACAGAATGGAATTGAAGAGTAGACTTTATTTTTTTGCATATTTGTGGGTCACTGGTCATACTCCAAGATGGATTTAAGCAAATATCACAATATTTCACATTGCCTTCTCTGATATATTAGATTGGATGGTACATAAGGTGAAATTGTGCTTCCTGAGTACTGAACTCTAGTGTGAGCATAAGGCAGCTGGCTGTGGGGTCAGTAGCTCTGACCCAGGAAGCTGTGACCGCTCCGGAGAGATGGTCCCATGGAGGATCATCTTCCCGGGTCCCAGTGTCTTCCCTCAGCTGCTAGCCAGAGTGCCCTTGCAGAGAAGCTGCCAGCTCTTAGTGATTTTCAGCTTGTGATTCCAGCTCTTCTCTGCTGGGCAGTCTCCAGGCCAGACCAGGGAGAGAGATGAGAGACCCGTATAGCAGTTCCACACGAGGCAGCTTTATTAGTCCACACCTGGCAAAGGGGAGGCCATTGACGGACTTCCCTCTGCTCTCACAGGGGCAGAGGGCTAGCTTTTATAGGGATACAGGGGGTGGGTGTCAGAGGGTAAAGGCCAATGGGTTACAAAGGATCTGCATAGGGTCTCCAGAGGATTCTGGGTTTGTCTTCTTCTCGCCGTAGCTAAAACTTTTTAGCTGGTTGCCTCCCTGGTTGCCTTTCCAGGGAGTCCTGCTGGGAGGTTAAGCAATCTCCTTATCTCCATGGCAGGGGCTGGGCATACGCCACATGGGCACCTTCTTATCTCTGAGCACATGAGTGCAGATTGGTTAGATGAGTGTTTGTTTATGTACTGGGGCTGAACCCAACATTAACGCCATGAATTCCAGCTCAGTAGAATTAAACTGCTCATGGCTGCTCTCATCCATGTTCAGGCAGACAAGCAGGTTTGAAAGAACATGAATTCAAGGTGTCCATAATATTCAAAGGCTCCTATCAAATTTAATAACTGCTGAAAGTTCTAAAAGCTCTGAAAACTGGACCCTCTTTGTACTTTGTTTCCAAATTTGTACTGCCTCTGGAAAACTGCAGATACTCCCTTCAGTCTACCTCAGTTTCCCTATCTATAAAAGTGGGGGAAAAATTCTGTACTCTGTATAAAAAAGGTTTTGAAAATGGCTAAGGAGCAGTTCACACAAAGCTAATGTGATTTTTTTTAAATTTCATAATAGATTTCATAAAAATATTTTGATCTTTTCCTTTTAAATATATTTGGTGAGAAAATATCTCAATCCTGAACAAACTCAAATAAATTTACCAGAGCATTTAAGGAATAACAGAGGAAAATATGGGATAGAGAAATACCCAAACTGAAATAAGCTTTTAAACTGAGAGCTGCAGCAAGAGCACAGCCCATTAATTATGATGATTATTTATATTTTGCCTTTCTATGTTGGGGTCTCCTCCCCCACCATGGAGCCCTGGGAGATGGGCCCTGGGGGGGAGGCACGGGGTTTCCCTGCCCCTGGTCAGTCTCATTTCCCATTGGTTGGTTTGTGTTCCCCGGGGTGTCCAAGGACCCTGGGGTCCCGTGACTGCGGAGTTCCTGAGCAGAGCCCCGGCCATGCGGCTGGAGAAAGAAACATCTCTCTGAAACAGCTATCAAGAATCTGTCTGTCCATATATATTTCCTTTCCACGGGACTCCTGGTTTGATATATGTATGTTGCAGTATCCCCACTGCAACATTTCTATAGCACTATTCATTTGCGGAAGCTTTTATAACTGTATATAGATGCTGTAGAGAGGCTCCATAGTGAGAACCTTTTCTACAGCAACTCTTCCTGCAGGATGGTATTCCGTTGATACAGGATCCTTACCTCAGAAGCTGGGCAAAACACTTTTATCTAAAGACTCCAGTCAATCCCAGCTTACAGAGAAACAGAATTTAGTTATTCCGAATGCACATGAAAGGCAGTCCTTCAGGAGTTTAAAAATAATTAAAATCTTGTTTCCTTAGTGCAGTTACTGGGTTTCTGGCAGCTTGAGAGAGACTTTTCTGACAGAGTGTTTAAGCTTCAGGCTTTGCATGGGACAAAGCTTAAAACTGGAACATGGTGTACTGAAGTTTTTAGAAGTTAAAGTTTTTTAATATAAGAATATCCTAAGATTGGCTGGATTGAAGGAAGCTAGAAATTTATCTGAGAGGAAATCACTGTCTGCTGTCAAGCAGAAATCTTTTTACCCTTCTCTCACTATGAAGACACTCTTCAAATAAAATTAAATTACTTTTAGCAATAAAGAGTAAAAACTTGCCCTATAATGGAAGTCAATGTTAAAATTTTATGCCCAGTGAATCTGGACTTACCTATCATACAGTCTTTTAGCATTTTTTTTTCCTTTCTACAGAGCACCAAAGGGAATTTTTGCTCCTCTGA
This sequence comes from Corvus cornix cornix, assembly GCF_000738735.6. Classification (NCBI taxonomy): domain Eukaryota; kingdom Metazoa; phylum Chordata; class Aves; order Passeriformes; family Corvidae; genus Corvus; species Corvus cornix. The sequence goes on along the minus strand of NC_046333.1, from coordinate 148,903,511 downwards.
TTCAGCTGTGATGTGTTACCAGTTGCAGTAATTGAGGTGTTGTTGGAGGTTTGTCCATAAATAAAATTCATGTTGACTTAATTTCTATGTTTCAATGTTGACTTAAATTTCTAAGGCTTTAACTTATGTCATGGCAAGACTGTACTGAATTCTATAGAGAAACAAAATAGTAGTGATAATAACAATAATAATAACAATAACAACAACAACTACTACAACAATATATTAATACAACAGCAATTCCAAAATGTGTTCACTCTCTCTCTAAGCAATATACAGGCTAAATGGACAAAACAAACTTGTAACAGGCATCAGTAAAATAGATCCTGCATTTGCAGCTGAGATTAGGACATAGGGTAACTCCAGCTAGAGTAGAAGAGAAATGCTTTAACCACCAAGCTCTTTTTGATTTTAAAAAAACAGAACTTTGAAGTCCTTTCTGCAGGACAGCATGGGTCCAGCAGAGACAACAAAGATTGGCACAGCTTCCTGTCTCTGGTTTCTGCCCTTCCTCTGTAGGTAATGAAAAACACAAAGGTTTCAAAACTTAAAACTCAGTGTCTTCAGGTTTCGGGACCAGTTATAAAGGGAGTGACTGTCCCTCTGCCCTTTCAAACAGACAGATCCACCCTGGCTCTCTGGCTGGTCTCTGAGCAGGGATATAACAAGCTCTGTCTCATTTGGGCCACATCTGCTAGTTGCACAGATGTTCCCCTCATTAGCAGAGGTGACAGGCAAGAGGGGAGCTAGCCATTGATGAGCAATGGCACCAGTCTGAATTAAAAGATAAACAGGAAAGAGCAGAACACTGGGCAACTATTTCTCTACATTCCTCCAACAATAAATGGTTCTGTGTGTATCTATGACAACGCTACAAGGATGGAGATGATTCCAGCACTCATAGGATGTGTCTGAGTACAAACCTACAAGCAGAACAAGAGCAACGGAAGCAGGAAAATTAATTAGCTGCAGCTAAGCAAAGGAGGCTAGAAATATTCACAGACAGAAGTAAAAACACAAGCAAAATAATTTGCAAGAATTCAGTGAAGATAAGGGAACAGCATCAAGAGTGCTCTTAGGGAATAATAAAGAACCCAGGATTCTCTTTAAAAAGAATTGCCTGAAAAGAAAGGGCTGTTTGTGTTTTATTAGGTTTACATTTAAACTAGTGATGAAAAAGACACATTGTTTGGGGTTTTTTTCCTACAATTTTACTAGCTTTTTTTTTTTTAATTTATTTTTTCTCTAATATGTAAATTTTTTATAAACTGAAAACCTGCTTTAAATGCAGTGGAAAAATAAAAGAGAAGGAAAATTAAAGGCACCTACAGTTGCCAAATGCATCAATAGTAACATCAGGATGCTTGTGATGGACTGTCAATTATTTCAATAACGTGGTTTCCTAATAACATCTGCCTTGTGTTTGACTGCTTAGGCGTTTTGGTACTTAGTAATCTTTCTAATAGATCAAGAACTCAAAATAAAGTTTCCCCTATGCAGAAATTCCCTGTCAGACAAAGTCTAAGTTTTCGGTGAACTTTTATTTACCCACTCTGGAAAATACAAAAACTCTTATTAAGCTTAGCTCTTTCCTCCAGACTTTGTAGGAGCTTTGTTTTTTTCTATATTGTAGAACAGCTCTAATGTTGCAGTTGTCCAAACTGGCAGATTTCTTATATTCTTAAACCCTGAGTTCATTTTGCTTACATGTTTAAACTTCCAGATACTGGAATTTTGAGAGGGATAAATGATCATGGACTTGTGTACACTCAGTGCTATTGTTTAGTTGACAAGATAGTGTTTGGTTAAAGGTTGGACTTGATGATCTTGGAGGTCTTTTCCAGCCTTAATGATTCTATGATCCTGTGAATCTATGAATTAGTACCCAAAGGCCAGGTGGGCTATTCCAGGTTTCTCAGAAGATATGGAGCTACTTTCTACTGGGTAGCTGGTTCAACTCCTTAAACAAAAATAAATTCTGAAGAATAATTCATACCAAAGAGAAATGAAGTGTTACAGCTACTCAGGTGAAGATGGTGGGGAATAAAAACCCTCTAAGACTTTGCCATCCTAGTGGAAAATAAATAAATAAAAAACAGGAACCTTATTAACTTCTATGAGATTATACACCCATTTAAATTTGACTGTGTTTAAATGTCGAGCAAAAGCAGGGTCATAATATGAAAGAAAAAAAAAACAGGAAAAAAGAATCCAAAGTGATTTCCACAAAGCGAATGCTTAAAAAATAAAGCATTTTTGATGCTGAAGTACTTTTAAATTTTATTTTAATCTCTATGAACCTACATTCTCAGCATCTTTAATCTTTCTCTCAGGTTTATTTGCCTTTAAAAATGTGTTCATTCTTTTTAATCATGCTGCTTTCAGAAATTAAAAATTTCCTAATTAATTACCACTTCAGATAGAGGTATTTAAATGCAGTAATATATTTCGAGCTTTGGAATTTTAAAAAAGTCTCATTGAAGTTAACATCCTAGTTGACTCTATTGAATTCATACAAGGAAAAAGGTATTTTAGGTTTTAGGTATTTTACAGGTGTCCCATACATTTCCAAGGTGCAGAATTCCATATGTCTTTTAAGAGACTAAATAATTTTCTTCAAAGAGATGGTCCCATTTATGGTTTATCAGAGATCAGCATCTGACAAAGATTAATATCTCAGTTCTTATCCTGCAAAACACAAGCTTAAGTCTAGCACTGTGACTTAAGCTGTTATTTGGGCTAGTTATACTGAAATAAACCAATGACCAATTGGTTCGTTGTAAGATGAATGGCAGTTTGGAAGAGCTGGTAATCCAAATGGTATTGTGTTGCAAAACTATCTCTTTAAAAGACACTTTATCAAATGCACAACCAGGTGAATGCATTTGAAATAAAGTTAAGAATCTGTAAATAAACAAATGTGTGAATTATCCTGGTGATTTTGGCTTTCTCACTTATTTGAATATAATTTTTGGTGTACAAACTTTCTCTGTTCCTGGTGAGTGGGTTGAGGATTTAAATTGTCTTTACAGGCAATTGCTAGAGTTGCCTTTCTAGATTGCCTATCTTGAAACTTTGGTAAATCCCAATCAGTGTTCAAATACCTGTCCTCCAGTTCCAGGCTGCTGCATTGCACCCAGACCTCTCACATCAAAAACCCTTTTTATTTTATAGCTCAGGAAGTTTAAATTGTCCATCATGTTATTCCCCACATGAATTAATCATTATTTCAAAAGCTACCAAGGCCCTGCTTATTCTTAAAGTAAGCAATATTTGCATCATTATGCATTATTTAAAGCAGCTATAATTGATCCCAATCAACTTCTATTATTTTAACAAATCTGGATAGAGAATAATATCTTCTAGAACTGTGCGCTGATAAAAGAAATGTTCCAGTGTGGGCTGGAGCATCTTTCTGCCTTTCCTGTGCATGAAAAACACATGGAAACATTGTAACAGCTCTATACTGGATATCTAATTATCATGCAATTTCAATTTCTGTTGATCCTCAGCATTTCCTAGAAAAACAAATTTTTTTTGACAAGAAAGGACCAGAGTTATATTTGCACTTTTAAACTCTTGTTTCACCTGTTCATTTCTTATCACTTTGCTCTGGTTACCTTTGTCTTTACGCATGACAATATAAATCCATGAAAATGGTACTTTTGATCAGCAGTTTTTCAAGATGCTGCACTTCCTCCTTGTAGACCTTCAAGGGCCATTTCAGCATTTCATGACCTGTCTGGGATAAATTATTAGGGTGCAATCTGTGATTCCAAGTGAAAGCTATCATTTGAATCAATGTCTGTGCTAAAGTGCTATTGTCATCCCCTACTAACAGCTCTGTGCTTGCTGGTCAGACCTCCTGCTTCAATTTATTATTTTGGCAGCTCAAAACAGATGATTTTTTTTCCCCTGAAAGCTGTGGGACACTGTACTGAAACAATTCTCTAATATTGATTTAGAAAGAGTACCTATTACCTTTTGTTTTCTGTCACTCTGTTGTCTCGACATCTGCAAAAATTGCTTCTAATAACAGGGTATTTGATTCTTTGAAAAAAAGGGGTTTAGAGATAGCTTGGTTTTTCATTTCAAAAATGTTTTCTTGCAAACCCAGTAATGATAGAAATATATTTTTTAAATGGGTAATACTGGTTGTTTACATTACAGTAGTGTGTAGGTCCTTAAAAAAAAATGAAACCTTTTGTGCAGGGTACAGGCTGCACAAAAGAAGTCTTTGTGTCATATTAGCACTCATTTTAGCTCATTTTCTTCTATTTTTAATATTAGTTCTGATGTGTTTTTATTATTAGCAATGGGAGGAATGGAAATCCTGAAATATTCTATTAGTAATAAAACATTTCTGAGAGGTAATTAGGAATTAACGTTGACAGTGCTTCAAACTGAGGAAGTATTGGCAGCTTTCAGGAAAATGATCTGAGGGGAAAAGACAATTGATTAAGATTTGACTTTCTCCTCCCCCAAAATATTAAAAATCAAAGTAGCAAAAATACATAAAGGGACTTTGTGTCTGCAAGCTTGTAACAGTGTGGGCTTTTCATGAGCTGAAAGGGGATTTACTGGTGTGTGGTGAGTTGCTAAAAAGCCATGTCATTTTTCATATAGATTCTTTCACAGTGTAAGCCAGTCTTTGTGCTGTCACTTAAATGCTAACCAGTAACTGTAGCAGTTTAAATTGACATTCTTAACATTTATTTCCAAAGCTAGATGCTAAATGAACTTTGTTTTTGCTTCTACCTGTCTGTATTTCTAGCCACAGTTTGAATTATGGCAGAATAATAGGAATCAAAGGTGTAAGAAAATAAAAAGTAAAGAGAAATTAAGTACTTATTCCAATCAATCACTAACTGCATGTTATTAGGGACAAATATAAACCTTCTCTTCCCAGAGATGATAGTTTAACTCATCTCAATATGTATAATTCACATTTCAAAGTCTGTATAATAAAAATTGCCTTTTATATTCAAAATACAAATTGGCTGTTACTTGGTTACTTAGCTTGTTCTTCCTTGAAGTTGCATGAGTAATCTCAATAAGCTCTGCATTTTATAAATGTACTGAAGAGACAGAGATATCCCAGATTTATAGGTCTAAGTTGTTTACTGATATGGAAGGGCTCATTTCCCTCTTTGTAGGTTTTCTAGAAGAACAGTGGTCAGGGACAGGAGGCAGTGAAACAAGCAGCAGTGCGAATACATGGCACTGCAAGAATAAACCTTAAAAACATTCCAGAGGTAAAGGAAACCAAAGGAAAGACTCTCACAGCTTTTGATGGACTTTGGATTAATGAGTAACAACCAGTACTGACAAGATGGGATGCAGATCTTCTGCCATTCCTTTGGGAGATCTGGGAACCCTGAGCTGGTGGACGGTAAAGAAAATGAAGATAACAAGCTGTGCTTTTTGCTTGGCTTGAAAAAACATACAAACATTGTTTGCTATTGTGACAAACTATTTCAGGCTGTTCTAGCAGCCTGATCTTCCACAAAAGGATTGTTATCTCTCTGAGTATCTTCATTGAGAGAACGGACAAGACAGGTGCAGGCTACACAGTTCAAGAGGACCCTCCACAGCTGTGCACTTTGCAGGTAAATCCCTCCACAAAAGCTGCCATCACAGATCCTTCCCTAGCTGGTACCACAGGGATCCCTCAACATGGTGGCTAGATTTGCCTGATATCCATTTTGAGGCTTTTCCTAAAGAAACACAATGTCCGTGGTTCTGTTTTGAAGGTGCCTGTGGCAGCCACTGGTGTGTTATCTGTCTCTTCCACACCTCTCACAGGAAATACCATCTTAGCAATGGTGATATCTCCATTTGGTGTGTGGTATCATCCCTTAATCCCTTAATGGCAGGACGGTGGGATGTCTTTCTTGGTGTTTCCGGGTTAGAGTGCAGGCTGCAGGGGAAGTCATGCTCTGTCTCTACCTTCCTTCTCAAGGCACTCTCCAAAGCCTGAAGGACTGTAACCAGCTCTACATAAACTGGGATAAGGGATCCCGAGTCCTGTGGGATTTTTGTCTTCTTTTCCAGGAAATAGCCACTAATATTTCTGGATTTTCTGTGTAAAGTATCATAGAACAGACTTGGGATTTGTACTCTTACAGGTGAAGGGGTGGAAACAAAGCATGCATCTTCCAGGTTAAAAATACGGTTGATTATACCACTACTAGAACTAGAAATTATTTTTTTTTAATTTCTACTTAAATGAAAGAAACATTTCTTGCATATGACTAACGTAGATGGATCCTCTTGATGGAATTTCTGTGAGTTAGAGGTTCTTTTGATTGGAATTTTTTTGGGTCAGAGGTTCTTTGGTGACTTCCAAGCAGCAAGATGGAAGAGTCTTTATTTGCTTTCATGGCATGTTTATGAGTTATGAGAGATCGATGTTTGAATGCCTGAACTGCATAATGTGATTCAAGGACAAAACCTTGTTTCTGCAATATTCTACATGTGTAACTTAAGCACAAAACCACTTTTTCATGTTTCCTTTTTTCTAGGACTCTTTTTTTAAATATGTCAGAAGAAAGGCAAAAGAAAACATGCTTTTCACATACCTAAAATTTTCAACACTATTATTTTTCATATTCAACAGACACCTATCAATACACTAGTTATGTTCTTGAAAGTTAAATATTTTTATTCAGTCTATATATGATCCAAAAAGTACTCTTCTTTCACAAAAAATATTTGAAAGACATTTAAGAGAAATAGAAAAATCTGTAGAGGAATTCCTCTATGATTTTTATCATATATACTCATAAGTATTTCACCTGTTTCTGCTTGCATTTGATGCATGAACACATTTGTCTTGAAGCAGACATCTGTAAACATCATTGAAACATCTAGCAAGAATCTGTCTGTCCATATATATTTCCTTTCCACGGGACTCCTGGTTTGATATATGCATGTTGCAGTATCCCCACTGCAACAAATGGTGGAGAATGCGGGCAGAACGATCCCCGATCCCTAAGCGACTGATTTGTGTGAGTAAACCCTGGAAACTTTGGGTTCCTCTTCTTGGTTTTGCTTTGCTATTCCATATCTAAACTATGGAGGAACCGTGGGAAGACTCTTGGCTCTCAGAGCCGCATATGGACATTTATCTTAAAATGATTCTTGAACAACGATTTGTGAATTTTAGCTTGATTCAAGCTCAAAAAGAACTGAAACACTTCCTGGCATGGTTGTTTAAGAACTTTTTCTATGTTTCTTGGGATTTAATTTTTACCAAGGGCTTTTGGAACACCGTTTGGACACAGTTAATATTGGAGTCAAAATATATGCCGATGGAAGAATATTTTCGTGAATATTATTTAGTTACCGAGACTGTTGAGCAATGTCAGCTGTGTCCTGGCGAAGGGAAGCCTGCCTCAGGGACCGTGCGACCCAGGCCACGTGCACCGAGTGCTCTGTGAGCAGCAGCGAGGCAGTTCCCGCGCGCGGGTGGAGCCAAGCGAGCCGCAGTGTCGGTGGCAGAGCGAGGCGCGGCGGGAGCGGCGGGACCCGGCAGTGCCCGCCTGGCCCAGCACAGCGCGTGGTGGAGCGAGCCCCGGGAACGCCCGGCCGAGAGGGGCGGTGGCTGGTGGCGATGGCGGTGGAGTGGAGCCGTGCCCAGCCGAGACGCGCGCTGGAGCAGGGCGCGGGGGGGGTCGTTGCCCAGGGGCCCGGCCGAGACGTGGGTGCAGCGCCTGGCAGCGGCAGCAAAGCTGCGACCAGAGGAGGCGACGCACGGAGAACTGAGCGGCACGGCCCGGCCCGGCCCGCGCAGCCCCGAACACAACCCCGGGAAGAGCGTGCAGGCACCAGCAGCCCCGACAATTCCAACACGGGAGCGACCGAAAGAGAGAGCAAAGACGCAGCGAGACAGAAAACAGCAGCCACTCGGAAAAAGGAAAAGATCATAGTAACTAAGATCTTAGGGATAGTAAAATGGTATAATGTTAAGCAAAATTATGGTTTTATAACAAGGTGTGACAACCAGCAAGACATATTCATGCATAGAACTGCTATTAAAAAGAATAACCCTGAAAAATGCATCCCAAGCTTGGGAGATGGAGAGGTGGTGGAATTCAAAATTATACGAGGTAGAAAAGGGTTACAAGCATCGCAGGTCACTGGGCCTGATGGTGTTTCTGTGAAAGGCAGTATATATGCTAAAAATCGTAGTCATGTTAGACAATATCTCCCTTGTAAACCCCCCCTACAGTCTCCCTTTCCTAATCCCACCTTTCCCTTTTACCCTATGTCCTATTACCCCCAGTGTATTCCCAATCCATTTTTTCCAACCATGGTTTCCCTCACAAAACCATGCTTTTGCCAATTGTTTCCCCAAAAATCCCTTTCCAATGCTGAGTGGGGGATGAAAAGGGGAAGGGAAGAAGTTAAACCCTCTCCTGCCTCAGGTTCCCCACAAAGCATGCTCAGAGAGTTCTGTCTCCCTTCTGTCAGCCCTAAGATGTTCCACAGAATCTGATTGGACATTTAAAGACTCAGGAGGGTGGCTTGTTTTGTCTTGAAACGGTTCTTGTTATGTTTATCCAGTTGTTTTCATTCTCCTTTTATTAAAATAAAACGGGTGAGGTGCTGGGGTCTCCTCCCCCACCGTGTAGCCCTGGGAGAGGGGCCCTGAGGGGACAGACACGGGGCTTCCCTGCCCCTGCTCAGCTTCGTTCCCATTGGTTGGTTTGTGTTCCCTGCGCGGGCAGAAGGACCCTTGGTCCCGTGACTGGAACAGTTCCTGGGCAGAGCTCCGGCCATGCGGCTGGAGAATAAACATCTCTGAAACAGCTATCAAGAATCTGTCTGTCCATATATATTTCCTTTCCACGGGACTCCTGGTTTGATATATGCGTGTTGCAGTATCCCCACTGCAACACATCATTGTAGTAACTTTAGAGTATTTCACATGTACCCTACCACTTACATAATCAAATTATCAAAATCTGTGAATTTATACCTTTAAAGAAAAATATTATTATAACATAGACAAAATATTAAATGAAATTAAAATCAAGTTCATCAGGATAATTGTCACAATATTTCTTTCTCAAACAATGGTAAACAATGTGCTATTCTTTCTCTCAAAAATCCCCATATCAAACCCAGAAACAAAATACTCAAGAAACTCTGATAGAATGGCAGTACAAAAATTTGGAATAAAAATTTTATGTCCTTGCAAAAAATTCATTTTGCACATAAAGATTTTCAGAGCAATGACAAGAGAAGAAGATGTTTAAGTTTTTACTGTTTATACCTGAAATTGCTAAGATCTTTTTTCTTAGCAGATAAATAAATAAATTAATAATTTCTTCTGTTAAGTTAGAAAGAAAACTTCTACCACTTTTGACCATGCAACATTCTGTATTTTTATGAGAACTTTCATTTTAAATGAAAAGGAGGAGATTTGTAACAGAAACCATGAATAAATATCATTAATAATGGAGAAGCACATTTTATTTTGCAAAAGAAAACAATGGAAGTTGAAGAACAATAAGACTTGTTAGCAGAGACATAATTATGCCTTCACTAATCCCTGTGTAATACACCACATATTTTTTTGTGTCAGTAGAAACATTTGAGTTGTATTTTCCCTGCCCTTTCTAATTAATAAAAGCTATCAAATAGAGCAAGGTAAATAACTGAAATTCTGGTTCTTTTGGTCAGAAAACCTGTGTCCTCTTGAAGTAAATGGGTAAAGACCGGTTTAACAAAGTGTGTTCACTCCAAATATGACCGTGGGGCTTTGAGAGCCAGAGCTGCTCTCCTCACGTAGCCAGATAACAGCCTGTGTCAGCACACATCTGGATGTGTCACAGATGCCCTGCTCCTCACCTGTGGTCCACAAAGTTCATGTTGATAGATTCAAAAACATTCATGATACAATCATGATATTACAGCCCAGATTTTTGAATGGAACAAATCACATCCTCAACTGCCTTGACTGTGTTGACCAACAGTGCATCAACCATAAAGGCTGTTTAGATTTATTTCCCTCATCTGTTTATACTTTCCCTGCAGATGCCTCTATTAAATCAGATGGATCATACCTTTTTGGCAATTTTCTGGCCTCTCTTTAGTGATTGCTTGGGATGAGAGCCTTCTGACTTGTATTACGCATTGTGTCATTTTTCAGGATCTTCTGTGAACCTTTCCCAACACACAGACACCAGCTGTAAATATCATGGGCATGATTAAACAGATACAATATAAATATTTGTAGTAAAGGCATCTAGGATTGAGACTAAAAATGACCGTACCACGATAGGTCAGAGAAACTCCATCCTTAGAAGTTGTCTCTTTCCTGACAAGAAACTGAGCTGCAGGACACTAAATGGGGCAAATGAGATTTAAGATATCTTTATTGCAGATATATTAAAAAAAGATTCAGTTTTCCAAATGCAGATATAAGGTAGAATGCAAAATCCATGGAGCATTTCTTCTACCTATATTTCATGCTGCTAAAGAGCTTATGTCTCTTGCAGGTCCAATGTAGTTACCACTCCCAAGAAGATGTCTCTGATATTCCAGGGCATCTCAAACTGCACTAGATGCCTATATTTAGGCCTTTAGATTATGACCCTGAATCCATTCCAGATTGTTTTAAAGAATGCTTTTGGCAGTGATTTGCAAAGCAAAAAGTCTTTCCAGTTTATTTTAGCATTCTTAAACACTCCAATATGAGAGGTTAGGGTAATGGCCATCTTAACCTTCTCCTAAAATCCACCATTTGAATCTTTAAACTATCCTGTTGCTTCTCCTAGAAGCTTTGCTTAAAGGAACAGCCAAAAAATATTATCTGCTCCTGTTTATTATCTTTATTTATTTTTAGAAATAAAATTTCAGGTTAATTCTTTTCAGAATATATTTGATTGCCCAAGCACTCTTTCATAACAAAGAGAAATGACATATAATTATTATTCTAGATTCAAAACAGGAATATCTGCTTAATCAAAAGTACATATACTTTGGGCTTTTGAATATGGAGATGACAATGGCAAGTGGTAAGTTAATTATTATAGGAAAATTATGTCTTATCTCTGCTGATTTGTGAGAGTGTGAGGCTGGTTAATTCTTGGCCTGTGTCATTAATAACCTGCATAGAGCTGAAGCTGAACTGCTTTCTTCCTATATCATGGCCCTTACCCCACCAATTTCTGCTATTTTATTGAATTAAAATTGTTATTCCTAGTACAATCATCCACAAAAAGTGACCTAGAAATTGATTGTCCCCACTGCAGGGATCTATATATCTTTGTAACAGCACCCCTGCCCAAAAGTCTTGCAGTCTCCGCAGACAAAGAACAAAAGTTCAGATACACTAAAATATCTGTAAGGTTACTCAAAGTGCATGTAGACATCTCCCAAATTAACTCAGTGCCTTTTAATTTAGATTCTGCTTTTAAAGGTCTTCTTGTTGGACTCACTAGAGCTGTCAGAAGTTGCTTGAATTATTTAGACTCTTATTGTAAGAGAATATTTCTCTTTTAGTGTTAGAGGGAGAGTTCACTAAACTTAATCCATTAAGATGCGTAGAGTTTAAATTCATCCAAGCCAGGTTGTACCCCCAAATATCTGACCAGCATGAAAGCCTCTTGTTTAAAACCAGGAAACAGATGGTGCCAGACAATTGCCTGACAGCAAAATTATTGCTCTAATTTCCTGTTGGGAATTGCTGGGGAGACCAAGAGGGAGAAATATTCAGAAAAACTTATTTTGTGGTTTCAAAGAACACAACTGAAGGGAAATCTCCCCCTCTGCCAATGTGAGGTGGTGACAGGAGGTGGAATGTGCAGTGAGTTAGGGGCAAGATAAAGCTTAAACTCAACCACAGTGACAAAATTAAAAAGATTGATCAGGAATTCAGTGATCATCAGTAATATGTTTGTTTTGACTCACATCAGCCATTTAAAGAATGCTTTCTGTATTTCACTGCAATAGATATATACAGTTACCCTGAAAAATCTAGCCAAACAGTTTAAAGATACTTTTTCAATCAATAAAAAAAATAAAAAAAAAAAAGGAAGGCTGCAGACCTAGAAATAAATTCCAAATGAGGAAAAGAAAAAAGCCTAACCAAAAATTGAAATAACAGTCCCCTTCGTAAATAAGTATTTCAATCTACCAATAATTTTGTGCATCTAAGTAGATATATATTCATATACTCACACGGATGCAAGCATGCAAACATACAAAAGTGTAGACATGGGCCCTTTGTTTTGGCCCAGCTGAGTTTTTCCATCTCTTAACAGAATAACAAAAAATGTGAAAAACAGTTATTTGTAAGATCTATGTAAATTTATGTCTTACATAGCAGGAGCGTTTTGAATACATTTAACAAATGTTTATTAGGGATTAATTTCCCCCAGTTTTGATTTTTCCCGAAAGAATTGTCTGGTTTGTGTGATTGATAGCTATTGGTCTTTAAATCAGAGACTACAAGGGAAATAAGAGTATAAAATATCAACAGGTTTTTTTATTTCTTAGCTTTTTACTGCTATTAGTTTTGCCCTTTCAAATGGCCTAAATCTGGCAATTAAGCACACTGACTTTTTCAGCAATGCCAAATTCAGTAGCAGGCAGTTCAATCAGCACAGAATTATTAGCATTCTGATGCTTTTATTAGGACATGGGTGTACTTTATGATCAGCTTCAAACTTCCAAGAAAGAAAGAAAGAAAGAAAGAAAGAAACCCTCCAATAAACAAAACAAACAAAAAAAACCCCAAAAAACCAACCCAAATCAACAGAAGAAAAGGATTCTTTTTGATTTATTTGTCCACTTCACTCCCATTTCATTCAGGAACATTATTTTCACCCTTCTCTGGTTCAAGACTTGGCACCTGGCTATCTTAGCAAATCTCTGTTGTGAAGATTTATCGTAAATTATCTTCATGAAATCATTTTATGAATGTCCACACACATCTGTCTTCCACTTCAAGTCAGGATGGCATCATCCATGCCTGCTAGACAACCCTGACCATTATTGTTATCCATCACATGGACTTCTGCCATTTTCTGATTTTTTTTTCACCAGCCTCACATTTTGATTGATTGAATCAATGAACTGTGGGATATTTTACAGTTTGACACAAGGGCTTTGTTGAGTAGTATTGGGCACATCACACCTCTCTGAATAATAAGTAATCTCTGCTAGAGCTTCCACCAGACTACAAAATACAGAAATTAATTCAAATGTTACACCAGCCACTTCTAAACTAAAAAATTAAGTAATATTAAATATATCTTAATGGCTGAGCAATTGTACAGAAAAAAAGCATTTACAGAAAACCTTCAATGTCACTAATTGTGATGTATTGTGACTAACTGGGATGTGCTGGGACCCCAGTTCATCCCATCAAGGACTGATATATCACTATGTCAAGTACTGTAATAGCCAAGAAACTCTTCAGTGAAGGGAATGGAAAATATGATTAAGACCTTTTTTTTTTTTTAATTGCACAGTGCCAGATTTTTTAAACCATTAAATTATGCTGCTTGCTTTTGTTAATGACAACTTTTTTCAAGCTTTTAAAATATTGGTGTATTTTGTGTAATGGCAATCTGGACTGCAAGCTAAGAATTAATCACAGTGAAAACACAGAAAAAGTACAGAAATGCTTTGGCTACTCCAAGTCATTGGTTGAAACATTTTTTTAGTATAGGCATATATCTGAAGGATTTTATGCTAGTTTTGGAAGCAGTTGTTTTGAAATTGTAAATATTTCCTAGGGTGAGAAAACTTGCTCGCATGAAACTTTTGCATTTTAATCCTGCTAACTAAGAACGTTTCACATTTTCTTTTTTATTTTTCCTTTTTTTTTTTCAATATATTCAACCTGGTTGAATAGTCAACATAGTCATATTGGAAAATTTTTTAATGTATTTTTATGTGCTTGTATAAGTTATGTGTATATTTATGTGTAGATTCTAATATTGATGCAGAAGCTTAAATGCATTTGTAATATGTGTATGTGAGGAGAAAATCTTCAGCAAAAATAACAGAAAATCACCATTAGATAAGAGGGCTAGACAATTACAACTGAACACTGGCACCAAGTTTTACTATGATGTATAAAATAACAATTTTATATAATTATTTCTTAATATTATTTATAATTCCTGCTTTTTTATACCTTCCTCATATTCTTCTAGACTTTCAAGCAGACTCAATTACATGCAGAAAAACAACTTTAGCTGTAATATGGAATTAGATAAAAATTTTATAAGTATCAGCTAAACATAACTACGTAGGAATTTTTTTTTTAATCTAATCAAAATAAATTGTTTTTTCTCCTCTGAGTTATTTTGATAAAACAATAACGCCATTGTTTAACTGTCTTTATTTTTTCTTAGAATTGAATCTTCTTAATTGTTATCTCTGTCTTCAGATTCGTTATTCTAATTAATCTTCCTGTTGGTGAAGGGATTTCAACTGATGCTGATTGTTGAGTTTTTCTCAGAGTAAAGACCATGGTTAGTGTTAATTATGATCATATTCATGGGTTTAAAAGACATGTGTATTTACCCTAAATGCACATGGCATGGTAAAGCGTCATTGTTACATGATCTGCAGTCAGTCTTGAGTCACATCACCTCAGGCTCTGACAGTACTTTTCTCAGTAAAATGAATCTTTTACAGAAATGCAGGTCAAGTGCAGGCTATGGAAAAAAAAAAAAAAAAGATTGCAAGCAACTGGAAAATTATACTATGTCATTGATCTAACAAAAAACCCCCGATATTTTCTACAGCTGAGTGCGAAATTCTGCAGAGTTTAATGTTGTCTTTTGTAGATAAATTTGGTTTCTCTGTAGCTCTCTAAGTCATTAAAGATCTTATTTTTCTTAAGATAGAGTTACCAACATGACTGATGAAAACTTAATTAGCTTGAGATGCCAACCAAAATCGGAGGACTTAAGTTCATTATTCCCTGATATTACATTTTATATCACATTTAAATTTAGTGTATCATAAAACCACCACTTACATTGCAATGAGATAGGATCCAAGCATGCATGCAGCTCCCTTTACCTTGCTATTCCTATCTATATATATTATTAATCTATATACAGGTGTTATGAAGGTGGGTGTAAGAATTTTGCTGAATATTGACAGAAAATTTTCCTGTGTAACAAACACAAGTTTCAAAGGAGTCCTTTTAAATTTTCAGTGCCCTTTCTGTTTTTCTCCCATGCATGACATTCATGCTTGAATGAAGAATTCTATTCCACCTGCAGTCACCCACTTGACTGATCAGCTTTCTCAAAGAAACAACAAGAGGTGATACAGATCTAGTACAGAAGTTAAATGACAGAAAAATCCAAGTTCTAGCAACTTCCTTGGCTAAGTGATTTGAGAAGTCAAAACTCCTTGGCTGTGTTTGCTAATAATTCATTTCATGTTACTTCTAGACTTTGCACAGCTTTGGGCTGTTCAAGATTTGCTTCCAAGAACCAATAGGTGACAAAGTAAACCTTTGAAAATAGCTGAGGGGGAAAAAAAAAAGCAAACACCTAGAGTTGATATTATTTTGACTCCTCTTGCAGATATTACATTAAGTAGCAATGTCGCTTTTGAAAAACTATACTGGAACAAATAATTTTATGTGGGAGAATAATATCCTTGTAATACAGATCTGAGAGACTGTTTATTATGCGCTCCCTGAGAATAGAAGGCTTTTACCAGCAGTGCAAATTATAGTGTTTCATCCAAACTAATTTTTAAAGTTAAAATGGTCGAGCTTCCAAGACCCCCTTGATGACTCCCTTCTCAAGTTGAAGAATTACAAATGCCAGAATATTCGTATTTGAGCTATTTTCATTATTTCTTTATCATATTGACTGTTAAAATTTGCACCTTTTCATAGAAAGAAAAGGACTTTCATGTCAGACAGATTCAGATTAGAAAAAGAAGATAAACACCTCATTGGAGTGGGAGGTGGCCTTTGTAAAATAACATAACCAGATCAAAATTAGGAGCCTGAAGATTAGGATGAATTTTTGCCAGCTCTGAGGAATTTTTTGGAATGTGTTAGTTATCACAGGAAAAAATCACTTGAAGGACAGTTCTGGTTACAATATTTAGTTAAGATCCACTGGTTCAGAACATTCCCAGCCACTGTTTAATTTTTAGCTAGGAATATCAACACCACCATCCTTTTTGATGTGTTTTGCTGTAGCAGAGTCAGATCAGATTAGTTCATTCTCTTTCCCTTGGATTTGTGCTATCCAACTCCTAATGGAGATCACTGTGGACCTGTCTGAAAGTCTGACCCTATCAAATGGCATTGAGAAGTGCTGAGAGCTTTACTCAGAGGAAAAGTCATACTGAGCAGAATCTGAAAAAAGTGATTTCAGACAAAGGCAGTCTGGAAAAAAATATGGCCTATATAAAAGTGGTAGATCTCAAAAATGCTACAGCTGCTGTTTTATCAGTTTTCTATTTTAAGCAGCTTTATCAGCAGTTCCTTTCCTTCATGCACCATTTGATCTACAAGGGCTACATATTTTTTGTGTCAAAGTCACTGTTTTCCTTAAAATAAGAACAATTATTAACACAATGATTTCTTATGTTCAACCTTGAGCCAGGAGATTCTGGACATCTGAAATGCCAAGGAACCAAATATAATGAATGGATAACCAGTGAGAAGGAACAGCAGTAGTTGTAGCTGAGATGCAGGATTACACCAGGGGACAGATTTGTGGAATTACTCTGGCAAGTGCATAATCACAGAACCATGGAAGCATAGAATGGTCTGGGTCGGAAGAGACCTTCAAGATCCTCTAGTCCCAATCACCCTGCCAGGGACACCTTCCACTAGACCAGGTTGCTCTGAGCTCCATCCAATCTGGCCAGTCTGTCCAAGGATGGGACATCCACAGCTTCTCTGGCAACCTCTTCCAGTGCCTCACCACCCTCACAGTAAAGAATTCTTTCCTATTATCTAATGTTTACCTAATGTCTTTCAGATTAAAGTGATACAGGCTGAAGTACCACTGCTGTTTTCACAGTACCCACCTCCCAGGATTTTGGAGGTGATGTTAATAAATAAATAAATATAAAATTTAAACAGATTTTTAAATAAAGTTCATCTCCATCTGCTGCAGTGCAGCTCATATACTAAAATCCTAATATTCTGTTATATATACACTAGTTTTTAATTTTAAAGAATCCCACCAAATAAAGTATAAATTAAGTTTTAGATAAAATGCAACCAGGATAGAATAAGCAGATTTGTAATGGCAGTTTGTGTTCTTGCCAACAGTATTATACTTAATTTTAAGAGTAAGAGTAGCCTCATTCACTTCTTGAACACATACTACTCATGTAGGAAGTAAAAGACAGGCACAAAGTAACACAGGGCTTGGTAAACAAAAAGATAAAGAAAAAGAGAAATTCAGAACAACTCCTTGTTTATCAGCATCCTTTCAGGACATCCCACCTGCTAACCCTGCTGCAGGCACAGAAACCGAAAGAAAGAAAGAAAAACTGGAGGCTTCATTCATAAAATTCAATAAGCTTGGCTAAGCTGAAAGAAAGCTTTCACTGCACCCTCTATTAGTTTCCTGGGTTTTTTTCTTTCTGTCATTATCTTGTTCTGCACACACCAGAAAACAGACTTTCAACAAAAAAGTTATTTTATAAAATAGTAAATAATGCCAGATTTCACACTTTTACATTGCTGTGCCTTCCCAGTTTACCCGAGAAAAAGAACTTGCACTTCTGGGTCTGAGCACAGTGGCAGGTACAACCATCTATTCACAAATTTCACTAAGCTGCTTGAAGGGCTGTAGCAGCACCTACCTGGCATATAACCTCATTCTTAAGTGATGAGCAAATACTAATTTATACCTAAAATTCTTTAATTTTTTTCTCCTAGGCAATAGAGATGATATGCCACTTACAAGACACTCTGATCTATTTCCTTTTCTATTATTTCTATTTCCATTTCTATTTTTACTTCTATTCTAACTTATGTATAAATCAATTATTTTCACTTACTATTTTTGTTGGGATATTATCAAAAATCTTGGACTAACACTTTGTTGCACAAACTATAAGGGCAAGACAGCATTCTCAAAGGTAAGGGCTTTTTCGACTGAAACTTAGGGACCAGTGATGGAGACAGAAAAAGAAAACAAAGAAAAAAGGATATCAGTTTAAAAAATGGACTTTCTTTAGAAGTATCAGTCCTGCAGCTTCTCCATTCACATACCTCAATAATTTTGTAGCCATCACAGAATAACTGTGGTTTAAAGGACAAAGTTATCCCTGAATTTCTAGTCT
The DNA here is from genome assembly GCF_000738735.6 of Corvus cornix cornix. Taxonomy (NCBI): domain Eukaryota; kingdom Metazoa; phylum Chordata; class Aves; order Passeriformes; family Corvidae; genus Corvus; species Corvus cornix. The sequence continues at coordinate 148,885,202 of NC_046333.1, read as the reverse complement.
TACAGTAGCTTCTGTTAGCAAAACGGAAAGTACAAGGAAAAATAGCAAAATCTCTCCACTGAATGGCAAGTTTTTTCTATAGGAGTATATTGGAGGAGGAAGATGAGATTAATTTGCTGGGAAACACAAGTTAGAGGTGTCTATGAGGAGCCTTAAAAATTGGGACATTGGGAAACATGAAAACAGGTTATCACAGAAGGATCAGAGTTTGAAAGACAAGGAAGAAGAAATAAGCACAAGAGACAGCAAAGAGGAAGGACACCCTGCCCATTAATCAAAATCATGACTTGTAAAACCCAAAATAAGAAAGGGAGCCTTGAGAGCAGATGAGATCCCCCATCTACCCACACTGGGAGGGGGAAGAGCAGTACAAAACCACATGAAAAAGCAAAGGAAATTTGGGAAGATGTCTGCTTGTGTTTTGACTTAATTCATCAAAGAGCTCTCCATCCTGCCCCTGGGAGACCATGAGCCATCAAGGGCTGCGGCCATCAGCACTACACAGCATCATTTCCACAGTAATGCATAGTCAGAGCTAATTAGCAGATCAAATGTAGAGGACTAACAGTTTTAGTGAGAAGTACAGATAGTGATTAACCATTAGCACAAAGTGTCATCTAATGAATGTAAATAGTGAAAATTCCTTTAAAATTTGAAGCTCATCTGATTTATCAGTCTTCTAAAAATTCTTGTGGTGATCTCTAGTTTCCTAGTTGATAAATACTCACCCATACATACAAAATACGTTCAGTTACAGCACTGTATTGACTGGATGTATCTTGAGGATTGGAGGATTAAATGCTAAATTTGGCTTTGCACAGGTGACAAACAGAAGTTCTGGAAATACTAAGTGGTTACTCCTGGTACTTTGTTCAAATTCACCTTTATGCTCAACTACATTTAAGAATCCGTTTTTTCAAGACTGGGAGTCTGATAGAACTTGCTACAGCGTCTCTGCAAACTGAGCTTCCTTTACAATGAAGATAGTAGACACAGAGTTTTCACTTTGATATGCATGAGACAGTCAGGAGATGTGTTCAGATCCAGGAGTCCAGAACTTGGTGGTTTCAACTTAGACATGGTCACAGAAAGCATAAAACAGTGTTAGGAATTTATCCAAGTGCAATGATCAATATAGTAGCATAAGGAGGGAAAAGGAAGGAGAAAGGGAGAAGGAAAAACTGCAAACAGGAAGATTTTCTGTAAATATGGCATTAATTCTAATATTCTGTATTTTCTAGGCAAAGGTTTAGAATGACAAAAATGGGATTTTCAAACCTGGACTAGTGTTGTTATTATGGTTGAGAAATTACTGATTTACAAATATGCAATGTGTTCCAAGCGCCAAAAAAAAAAGAAACCAAAGGTAGTTCAGACATATTAATAAGATTTCTATAATATCAAATAATTTTCAATCTGCTCCTCCTGAGTTTGATTCTGGACTCAGGTTTCGAGTACCCAGTATCAAATATTGTTTGTCATTTTTCAAAATAAAGGACCAAAAGATGTGATCAACTTAGAAGCAGAGGCATGTTATAAAATACAAAGCAAAGAGAATTCACGTTTTTCAGATTTGATTAATCAAATCTAATTATATAGAAGACATTTTCATTGTAGGTACAAATTTATTTAACTAGACAGAAATATCTCTGCTCACATTAGAGGTCATAATTGAAGACTTAAATACTTTTTCACCAAACAAGAATGGCCAGCTATTTCACAATGTGTTAGAATAGCCTTGCAGTGAACATATCTTAGAAACAGAGAAATTCTTGGACTAATAATACTGAATAAGATGTGACATTTAATTCTGCACAACCTGCACCTTATTAAATACTTCAGAAAGTAGGTTAGGTTTATTGATTACTTGCTTGCTTCATTTTTAAGAGATGGGAAAACACTATAATAGGATGAAGGAAATAGGAAATATCTTCTTTGACTTCTTTGTTATACTTGGAAAATTATGTTGTTTTCCATGTTACTATATCTCTCATCACTGTCTCCTGATTTTTCCAATTACTTTATACACTTTTATAGTAAGAATTTTAACTTATTATCTTGTTTTCTTTTTAGTTTTAGTTTTAGTTCTCCTGCAGAATCCCAGATTTGAGGAATTGATCTCAATAGGATCTCACAAGAGCTACTGATTTTTGCAATAATTTTTCCATTGGCATTCATGATAAAGCAATTCCATGATAAATTCTAACTGAGATTAGAAGAAAGACACTGACTATAGTGAGTGGTGCACAAAACTCTACCCACAGGGTACAAAGCTGATGACATAGACATTCTCTAACATTACCTTTGGGGGAAAGGGAAGGGAAGGGAAGGGAAGGGAAGGGAAGGGAAGGGAAGGGAAGGGAAGGGAAGGGAAGGGAAGGGAAGGGAAGGGAAGGGAAGGGAAGGGAAGGGAAGGGAAGGTGTGGGAAGGTGTGGGAAGGGAAGGGAAGGGAAGGGAAGGGAAGGGAAGGGAAGGGAAGGGAAGGGAAGTCCCAGTAGCTGGCTGCAGAGAGCAGCAGTGCTGTATTTAGAGGAGCATCCTCCTCTCAATGTTCTCTCCAGTGCATCGAGTGTTAACAATTAAGATGTCTTTGCTGACATAGCTTGTTCCAGTTTATTATGCTCTTAGTGCTGAATGGATGTGCCTAACCAGGTGCAGGTGTCTCCTGCTATGAAAGCCATGACCCGTGAGAACCCACCACTGCAGTGGTATCTGGGTTTGCAGGTGTGAGGCAACGAATACAATAGTGTGACAACAGCAATGAAACCACAAGGAAATACACTGCCCAAGAGCCACTGAAAAACTGCCTCAATTACTAAGGAAAGGATTCAAGAGTTGCAAGGGAAAGAGAAGCTTCGAAATTGCAGGAGGAAGGCCTTTAGCATCACAAAGATTAGGGCATTTTGAGCACTGTACAAGAGAAAAATTAGGATTTCACTATAGAGAACTGGGGGACCTCAAGAACTAAAAATATTGTATTATCCAGTGGTTCAATGATACAGAATTTCAACAATGCACCTAGGAGATACCCCCTGACTGTTTAGTTACCTTGTCTACATTTTTGCATTCAAAAGAAAGGCATATGCATTTCTGCAATGCATTTATCTCATCCTAAAGCAGACATTGAAATAGATAGGATGAGTTCTATCATGAATATATGTTTTTTTTCCTAGGGAAACCCCGCTTCATTTCAGTTGAAGTCATCTCTACTGAGGTTCGTGAAGAGTATTCCTGCCTTTGGAGAATAATAGCACAACTCTCTCACCTCTATACCCACCATGACTCAGGCGGCTGCCCAGACAGAGCGCTGTTGGGAACATGCTGCCATCCCAGTTCCAGCTGCAGGCTGGGCCCTGCTCCTATGGCAGCATGGCTGCAGCAGTGAGAACACCTGTGAGATTGACCCCAGGGAGGGGAACTCCTCTTCTCCGTGACAGAGCTCGGGAGGAGGTGAGTAGTTTGAGGAATTAAGGGATAGGGGGTGTTTGTGACAAGTTCCGGCCTTGTGCAACAGGCACATCTCCACCTTTCCAGATGCCCTGCTATAGCAAGGACAAGACTCTGCAAGTAGGATCAAACAAAGACGAGGAAGAGGGTTCTTACAGCTTGGACGTGACCCAAGGTTTAAGCTGGCCTATGCCCTACATTCAAAAAACTTCCATAAAGAAATAAAATGGGTCATTGTCTAAGGAGACAATCTCCTCCCTTCTGAGGAGAACAGAAGGTCCAATATACCGAGTGAACCCAATTCTTGACAAAACTTCCTCCCTGGTATGGGCCTTGGATTTATATCCATTATTGCTTTCCATGTAAACAGCAATGAAGTTGCAAAAAGAAATCCCAGGGCACTCAGGAGAGTCTCCAGGGCCCTTGGAGGTTAAGGGATCAAGAGTGCAAACAGTGTTCTCCTCTATCCTTCCAGGACAGAGGAATGATAAGGAATGACAAGTGAAGAAACAAGAAGACCCAGCTGATCAATTGCTTCTTGACAGGTGTCACTGGCAGAATTTAAGGGTTTTGAATACGGATTATGCCTGTGGAGATGGCAATATTGCATTACAGGGAAGGCTGCAAGGTGACACATCTGGTAACAGCCATGAGCAATGCAAGTGTAACACAGCATCACAAATATTTACTGAGGAAGTAAAAATTATTTATGTCAGGGTAAAATCTAAGACACGATACTTCTGGAAAATGTGTGCAAATTCTTTTCAACATGTTTAATAAATACTAATTGAAATGCAGGGAAAAATATTCCTTGGGTAATCAAGTGAATGAAGAGCCTGTATTCTATGAGTAAACGAGAATATTTTGGCTTGATTACCCTTGTATAACAAAAGCTAAGAAGGGATGTGATTGCCATTTATAAACACAGGTTAGAGAGGAGGATGTGTGGGAGTGCATGGGAAAGCAGAGAAGACAGAGCTGTGGATCAAACACAGCCTTGGCACAATGGCAAATGGAAACAATGTGTTTGGAAATCAGAACAAAATGCCTAAATCTCAGGGCTGCCACACTTGGGAACAGCCTTTCAGGAAGGATTACAGGGACAAGAAAATTCATTTTCCAAAATGCCATTATACGCTGAGACTTCATGGAATGCTGCACTGGCTTCAGTGCTGCAGGCAGACCTTTCCAGTCCACAACTCCTTGATTCTTTTGACAGAGGAAAGAAAGATTTTTACAGGGATAGCTAATGAGATTTCACAGAAAATATTAATGAATGAAGGGTTGAGCAGTGGATCCCCATAGTAACAGAACAGTTCTGAGGAAAGATTTATCTGGTGGGAGTTAATGAACTAATTTCTGATATCATTCTTTGAATTATTAGGGACATAATACTTTTAAAGTATTTTAAGGAAAGTTGTTTGATTTATTTTGCTTTAGATTGTCTGACTCAATTTCTTCCTGCAACTGGAATGGATTTTTTAAATTTATTTAATAAGATTTTGTTGAAAATGATGAAATTAAAAGCTTTAATGATTTTGTTTGAGTAGTTCTGTATTTACTTAAAATTAGTCTCCAAGATTTCAATAGTTAAAATACAACATTTCCATTTCAATTTTTTATATTGTTTTCTCCACACATAAGTTGCTCATGCATCATGATAGTATTTTAACCAGTCTATTCTATTTCATTATGACATTTGACTTATTGAGGAGATCTATTTGTTACTACCAAGTGACACAACTTATCTTCTGTTCTTTTCAGGTCATTATGATTTTTGACATTGACAAGAATTAATGGAAATTGGAATCTCAGGTCTGGTTAGAACATAATCACTTAAGACATAAATTACGCCACTACACAAGAATATCTCAAAATCTTCCAGCTAAACCACAGTTCAGATTAAAAAGTAAATAAATAAAAATTCAAATATAAGACTTGTTAAATGAGAAGTCAGAGACTCAGGTAATATTGTGTCTTGATTTTGGCTGGGATAGAGTTAATTTTCTTCCTAGTAGCTGGAAAAGTGCTCTATTTTGGATTTAGGATTTAGGAAAAGAATAATGTTGAGAACACTCTGATGCTTTGGTTGCTGCTGAGCAGTGCTCACACTCAGTCAAGGACTTTTTCAGCTTCTCGTGCTGCCCTGCCAGCAAGGAGGTTGGGGATGCACCAAAAGCTGGGAGGGGGCACAGCCAGGACAGCTGACCCCAGTGACCAAAGGGATATTCCCTCCCATCCGGCCTCATGCTGACCAATAACACGGGGGTGAGTTGGCCACAGGGGTGGCCAGCGATGAGCTGGTCATTGATCAGCAGGGGGTGAGAAATTCCATCGTGCATCACTCAAATGCAACTGGTGTTTTATGGTGTTCTGGGCTCTGGCACTGAATAGCAAACCCTGTTTGGAGTGACAGACTCTCTTATTAACAGTATGGGAAATATTTTGGTACAGAGAAGAAATGATGTTTCTATTAGTACAGAGTTGAATCCACACATTGTGATTTCATAAATAAAGCATTTCTAATATAGGCAAGTTGTCCTACCTGGAATACAGCTGGTATAATAAGCCAATAAAAAATAAATATGAATTTGCTATAACATTTTAAATGACATGTTAAAAATCCTTACTAATATATAAACATTCATATGGAATTTTTATCGAAAGCCAAATATCCTGGAAATTTACTTTTGCTGGTAATTTTAAAGATTAAACACTTTTTATTTGAGGTTGCAACATCAAACTGTCAATTCTTCATGACACAAATGTTGAATTTATTTTAATTCTGTTTGCATGCTTCTTAAAGAGTTTTCCTGAATATGATTTGCTAGCTTATCTGCTTATCTGATTATTTTCCCATATTTATAGGAATTTTTTTTTTTTTTTTGTGTAGTAGAAGTAAAATTATATAAGGACATAAAAAACACCTCCATTTTGTTGAAGGCTCTCTTGTTTGTGGTATACTCTTCATATCACAGTATCATCTGTGCTGTTAATTTTCAGAGTATGAACTCAGCTTCTGAAAATACAGATTAAAAATTAAATTAAGTGCCAAGTTTTCTAGGTTCCTGTACTAATTATGAAAGGAAGGCAAATAATAAAATGTAAACATATTTCTTCTTGGTTTTGTCTTCTATTTTTTGTATCAGAACCCTTTACAGGCATGTTATAGATAGCATACACCTGTTGGTTTACTAGTACGTACAGATATGTCCAGATAAAGTGTTTCAACCAGAGAAGATCCTGAAACCTGTAACTGGGATATGACAGCCGAGATGAGGAATGAGTGGAGTTTCCCAGTGATAATGTCTCAGGTGTTTTATAATGTCTTGATTTCTAGTTGCTGTGGCTTCTCTTCCTAACACTGGGAATGTCAAAATTTTGGTGATACCTCTTCCTTCTTTTCAGCATGGTTTTGCTGGATCTCTTCAGTGTGACTTAACAGCCCAAAGACTGCACTCCAAAAGACCAAAGCAGTGGTTCTGCTGATTCCCCTCCTCACTTCTCCAAGATTCAACAGCTCCATCCTTTCATGATTGCTGTGCCCAAGACATGCTCCAGCTACCCCATCACCTACAATTCCTTCTCTGTTCAGAATGCCTGATTTTTTTTCCCTTTTCCAACTCAGTAATTCTCTGACTCTATGATTTTATGGTATTCCTCAACCCATTCACTTCTGCCCAGAGCTCTGCCGTGGAGCAGAGGAGTTTCCCGTCCTGGGCACAGACTCATAGCCTGCAGCTGGCACCAGGATGGCAGGGTATTCCCACTGGTGCTCTGTCTGTTCCTTCTTTTCTTCTTATTTTTTATTTTTTTTTTCCATTTGGAGCTTCTATGGTTCCTTTTACATCTTGGATAAACAAGAGTCCTTCTTTATATTCTTCCCTTGCTTTTCAGCGGTTTTTGTGTCTAAAATAATTTATAGAATTCTCTCAAGCTTTTTCAAGATTAAATTTCCTACCTGAATAAAAATAGGACCTTTAAGAACTCATTTTTTATCCCTTTTTGTTCCTTCAATCAGCAGCTAAACTGAATTGCAGCCAAAAACTTCCATTATAACATTTTCCAAAGTAAATACCTGAAGATCTTTTTGGCATCAAGCATGTGTCTGCAATTTGTTTATTTTTCTTCCAAGGAAGTATAACTGGTAAGAGAAGCATTTTCATTCCTTTTTAACAATTTTTCACTTGCATGGATAACCAAAAAGAAGAATTGTGCAATGTATTGCACAATCTTGTCATTACAATTATGATGCAGGTTTCTGTAGAGACTGTTCATGACAAGTTAATGGCACAAATATTTGCTTGGGCTCTCCATGTCCCTGTTCATTTTCGGTATCTGTTTATAGCTGTGCTGTCTCTGTACTGCCATGGCCACACAGCTGGGACCAAACAAAGCAGTTGCCTCAGCACCATATCTGAAATACAGTCCAATATCCCTGAGAGTGGCAAAACCATAATTTTTGGTACCCAGGTGGTTAAAATCCTGGAGTAATGCCACAGAAGAGAATGAACAGATGTGTTGCTTCTCCTGACTTTGAGGGGTTTTTTGTGACTTGGCCGTGATCAAAACAGAGTAGTTCCAGTGGTGGGAATAAAGCATAAAATCTGAGTTCAGATAATTTTGGGGATGAAAAGAGGCTTTTATGGCAGCATAGGAGTAACAGGTGATGACAGGGAAGGCTTGCCTGTGAAAGGGAGCTCTGCCTTGTGGGATTTGCATCAGAAAGGTGAAGGGGCAACTTTCAGAGAGGAGCAGCAATCAGGTAGGTGCTTATGAGCTGGATGCTGCTCTGAGCTGAAATTAGAACTGTGCAAGGGGCAGGAAAAGAAAAATTCTGCCTTAAATTTTATTGGAATAAGTGTAATTGTTCTGACCAGATATTAAATTTAAATGGATGTAGGTAAGATCACAAGCTAGCCTGAACTAGTTTGTTATTTTTCAGGCCTCTTCATCTGAAGCCAGTTTTAGGTGAATGTTGTGTCCCTACTTAGGCATGACTCTTAATTCCCACATAAATTGTGGAGAAGGTTAAACTTTAGAGTTTTTTCACCTCATTCCTAATTTTACTTTTTCAGCTACGTACTCCTAAGCAATGTAACTATATCGAAATACCTTTAGTTGATTGTTTCCCTCTTGTGTCTAATGTACATATTTTCCTTTTTAAGATAATATTAAGCTTAAAAAGAAGAATTTTGGATTATAAGGTATTAATTTTCAACAACTCATATCAGCACTGACTACTTTATTCCAAACTGAAGCTGAAGAGAATTTGAGCCACTTTTAAGCTCCTAAAAAGTCTTTGCAGTGAAAGAAAACAATATGATAAGACATGCAAAGATTAACAGTTCATAGATACAAATACCTGAATCTGTTTGACCAAAACGTGGATGAGAAAGCTATTTGTTCTTGATATATGAGATGAATATTCCTGACCCCAAGAAATTGAGAGATGAGAATCAGATGTTTATGATTAATGTTAAGCAAACTATTTTACAAGTAAACCTAGAGCAGCGGAAATTGCTTTCCTTTCAGATGGGCTGGGAGCCTTCATGACAAATCATTTTCTTTTTTGCCTTTCTGTGAAGTCTTCATATTTCTTTATCAGAATGAAAAACAAACAATCAAACAATCAAACAAAACTCAACTCTGCTGTCTTTTCCTAGACCTCACTCTCAATTTTTTTTTTTTTTTGTATAAGCAAAATTGTGTGAATCATCTCAGAGGGAAATAGATTAAATTAGAATTAAATTTGAGGCATAATATAATTCCACTTTCTCCACTCTAATGGTAGCATAAAACAATCAGAATGGGTCTCTACAAGTAGGAAATAAATCCCTATAGGGAATATATTTGAAGCTTGCATGTTCTTATGAGTTCTTTCTTTCTTAAAATAGAGCATTTTGCCGTTGATAGACAGAGATCCACAGAAAGGTGCCTGAACAGGATGTTGCATAAATGCTTTCAGATATCTGAACCTCCAAACATTTGATTAGTGTTGCTTCAGGCAATCAAAAATGCTTTTTCATCTTCTACTGCTAGAAAACATCTCTAGAATTCAAATTCCAGATAAAAAACCACCCCTCCATCTTAATTACATAGTTCTTCCTTTAGGAAGAAAAGAAAGAGGGTGAAGACAATACCCAAGTCAGAAATGAGCATCTGGTGTAATGAAAGGACGAGATCACCTTAGAGTGTTTTCCACAGATGTCCAGACTGATTTTTTTTTTTCATACTATGTCAATGTGTGGTACAAATATTGTTTCTGTTTAAAGGAAATATTTGTGTCTGCCTCAAATTTTTGTTCAACGCTAAATCATGTACCTCCCTTATTGTCTGTGTTATGCTTTTACAGTCAAAGAGAGCAGTGGGAAATGACTACTGATTTGTTGCATGATTTCTTGTTGCATTTCTACTTCATCATGTTTATATAATACATTACCTGTGTGTGTATTCCTTCTTGGGTCATTGTAGGACTTCTACATCAGTTCTCTCTTTCAACCCCAGAGAAAAATTCATCAGAATATTAAGCAAAAACCTCAGACTTTCAAATAGATTCACTTTCAAAGGATGTCTGTAGAGAATACCAACATAAAATATAAAGGTCACATTTTCAGATGGCTCAAATCACAGTGGGTCTATTTAATGTTGCAGCTGCATTAATTTGCAGTTGCTGGGAATTTTGGAGTCATAGAATCTTGCCTATAGAACATCAATAATGTTTATTTGCACCAAACCGAAGCTAGTCCTGATACTGTAAGACACTTTTCAGTGGAAACTGCAACTTTTGGAATTGCTCAAGGATATTATCTGTTTTACTGGCTTATTCCAACAAGACTGTTCTAAAGTAAATTGGGTAAAAATTCACAATGAGCTTGAGGTGCAAAACCCCATAAACTCTTCATAAAACTGTTATAAATCCAGACAATTCCTTTGCCAGTGGTCAAAGATGAGCAATCATTGACATGGCTTATCTTCCTCCTCTTGCCTCATGGACATGAATGTTACACTAAAAGGAAGTTTGTGTGTTTAGTGTGACACTAAAAGGAATAATGATATCAACAGACCATAGGTGCTGTATGAGCATGTCCAACTTTTTGTCAATCACCACTAAATTCCACATCAAGTCTTTTCTTGAAATTCACAGATACTTCCCAGGCATCTGAGAAATTGCTGGAGCTGCTGTACAAACTGAGTAGGGATGTGATTTTCAGAGGTTCTTATCTTCTGCTCAGTAATTTGGGGCATTCAGTGCCTCTAATGGTTTTATTCTAAATTATTTTCTCATAATCGCAAACTCTGTGGCAGGTAACAGGATCATGAACTTATGGTCCCTCAGATGCTGTGAGTGAAGAACTCCACTTGCTCTTAGTGAAGCATCATTTTTCTTGCTCGCGTGGTGGCAGAATTCAAATGAAGGTATGGGAAGAGAAAGAGAAAGAAATATTTTAAGATGTGTAATAAGAGTAAGAATCAAGAAGCTTTTGGAAGTGATGGTCCTTGATACTTTCAATGTGCTTACTTCTAAGCACCAGAATTTTGTTTCTACTTAAGAAGGTGCAGAAAAACAGAGCAATAACTTTACTGGGTCAAATTCAGTTGGGGATTATATTTGCCTCTTCCACAGCTGCAAGTAAGTGCACCAATTATCTAAAGTGTTTTAATGGATTAGTCAAAACTGAACGCAGTTGGTAATAACAATAAAGCCAAAAGCCTTCTGCCTCGTTAATGTCCAGGCAGATACATTGGGTTGCTGGAAAACAAGTGAGAGAAAGAAAAACAAAAACTTAAACATTTAGCATCTTCAAACAATATGCTTATTGCTTATTAATTATGATGAAGTGGTACTACTGATTAGTTTATTAGGAAACATTATGAATGAAATTTTCATAAACAGAAGCTTTGAAATAAATCCCTCAGCTACTAACTTTTCTGTACTTGAGAAAAGAAAAAGAAAGATATTCTTTCAGGGCTGAAAAATATATCAGTCTTCTGGAAAAAGGAGTATTTAGAATCTGTCCTCTGACTATATCATCATTTCTGCATGTGTAGCTTCTTGTTCAATATGAGCTGATGCCTCTGGACCATACAAGATATAACATTCAAAGAGGTTCTAAATTAAATTATTGTTTTTTATTCAAAACACAGTGGTATCAGAAAGGGGGTTTCCCTGAGTCCATTTGATAGCAGCTCAATTAATTGTTGCCATAGAGAGGCTTTGTTGCATACTAATTTCCTTATAGAATCAGCTATGAAATAAAGAATTTTTATTTTTTCTTTTTTTCTTTTCGTTCACTCTGACCCTCACCTCTGGGTATTTTTTTGGGAAACTAAATATGAATTTTTAGTCTTTGGTTGCTTCTGTCCTTTTCCCTGTGAGTTTAACCATAGTGTTACATTCACTTCATTGGAAAAGGTAAAAAAGCCAAGAAGGGGTAGAAAATAAGATAAATTATAAGTTTTGATTTTCTGGACAACAGAAGAATAATGTTATTGTATACAAATAATTTTTTTCTGAAAAAAAAAATCTAGAGAAACAATTATATCCTAACTGCCCTTAATAAACAAGAACCATTCTGTTTATCAGTCTTAATAAAACAGCACAAGCACCTCAGCATTTAGAGGCCTGATATTATTAACCTTCCCCAGGAGACCTGCTCTATAAAGGAGACTTAAGAGAATATGACCTTTTGTCAAAGAGATAAGGAACTGATATTCTGGCAGTAAATATATTATGAAGACATAAACAGAAAATGAATTAGAGATTAGCTAAAGTAAGCAAGAGGTCAAATATTTAGATTAAATTGGAAACCAGCAAATAGTTTCCAAATTCAACTGCTGAAAATGATTAGAATTTGTTAGTTAATTTTCTTTGCTGTAGGATGCAATTAAACTTGATATATTTTCATATTCGTGGTATGATTTTGGAATAATCAGTGTCATTTTTGTGCAAATATAGCCCAATTAATAGGATATCTCCAAACAGAGATTAAAAAAGCTACTAATGAGATTTGCATTTCCTGTATTTAATTTAAACATTTATGTGGATTCCAAAGAAAACCCAGAAGCAGGCCCTCCATATTTAAGAGAAGAGTTTTAGGAGCCTTAGAATGAGCAGTAAATTGGAAACCATGGGCAAGAGCTGGAATAGGAAGCACATGATATGTAACCCTGTATGGATTCTGACTTTAGGAGAGGTAGCTCAGGCCTTTGAAAGCAGTCTTCAAAGTAGATGTCTACAAGTGTTCCCTGGGAGAAATGAACTGCGTTAACTCCTAAAAATGTAAACACAGAAAGAAGGGTTGCTGGTGCTCATAACTGCTCAACAGAGGGGAACTCAGATTCTCCCGAAACTGGGCAATCTCTCTATAGCTGCAGATTAAAAAAATAATTGTTTTTTCTTATTTTGGTGTGAGAGGCATAAGTCTTTTCTAACTGCTGCTAGTTGTATTTGTAATCAGTCCCAATTGTGCCTGCATGGCCGAAAATGGTCAGGCCATTTTACACAGCTTTGATTAATCCTTGAGCATTGCATTTTATTTTGTTATTCAAAGGTTATAACCCTGTGGACACACAAAAGTAACTTCTTTTGGATATTGAGACAAGTTTGTGTCTAACTGAAGGATCTCAAAGGCACATAGGAAGGGTTACTTATCACGGTGAAGATTTCTCCATTTAAAATGAACTTTTGGGACCAAGTGACTTCAAATGGACTAGCTTTATGCTGTCTTTTAAGATAGAAAGCTATAATTTAAAAACATATAATTTTTGGTCTCTAAGTTCTTTTCTGGATCTTCATCAAATCTATTTTGTTAAACTGGCTCTAACAGAAAGAAAACCTCTATTCTGTTTTCCAAACAGTCCCAGTCCCCTGGAATTTCTTCCACTGATCTAGAATTACTGCACAATTTCCGTTCATCAAGACACATTCAGTGGGTAACTCAACTGTGCTCTATTCACAGAACTTAAAATGTAGCAGTACAGAAGGAGTTATTCAACAAACACATTTTGTCCTTAAACTGCATGTTATCTGTGTTGTACATATTAGCATATGGAAATTGCAGCGTGCTGTATTAAAAGCATATTTCTAGAAAATTATTTACTCAGGTTAGTCTAAATTCAGTAGAAATAATTTTTGCATGCTAACAAAAAAAGAACAGTATGTTCATCAGGTGAAGTTAGTCTGAGAAATGAACCCCAAACGACATGTCCTAAAAATTTAGTTATTTTTTACTATACTTACAGATATTGTTTTGTGCCTACAACATTAAATTCTAATGAGCTGTTGACAGTTACTCCCAAGAAATTAAAATCATACAATGGCTTGGGTTGGAAGGGACCTTAAAGATCACCTAGTTCTACCCCCACTGCCATGGGCAGGAATGTTCTCCAGTATATCAGATTTCCCTGTTTTTTTGGTGCAGCCCATGACACGCTTGGCTTTCTGGGATGCAGGTGCAAACTGCCGGTCATGTCCAGCATTTCATCCACCAACACCCCCAAGTCCTTCTCCTCAGGGCTGTTCTCAATCCATTATCTCCCCAGCCTGTGTTTGTGCTTGGAATTCCTCTGACCCAGGTGCAGGACCTTGCTCTTGGCCTCGTTGAACTCCACAAGGTTCACACAGCCCCACCTTTTCAGCCTGTCCAGGTTCCTCTGGATGTCATCCCTTTCCTCCTCCGTGTCAACTGCACCACACCCAGCATGGTGTCCTCCATGAAGTTGCTGAGGATGCACTCAATACCACTGTCCATGGCATTGAAAAATATATTAAACTGCAGTGGTTGTCCTTTAATGTGTCAATCTCTTACCCCTGGAATTTTTTAATTTAAATGGTTACTTCCATAGTTGCACAGCAGCCCCTCGTGTTGGATATACCATAATTTTGATAGAAAGAATAGTGGTGTAAGGCCATTTAGGTGCACAAATCCCTGGATCAAGAGCTGGGAACTCAACAGAACTCTCTTGTCTAAGTACCTCATACAACTTAGCTCAAAAATTTAGGAAGTTACAGTGGAGTTTATCACACATTGCTCTGAGGTTTTCAGTGTCTGGGCATTTGTCTGAGTATGTCTTAAGCTCCTGATGGTCAAATTAGAGAAGCAAATTTCATGAGATGGTTATCTCTACATTTAATATTTACTGGTGGATAAGGTAAAAAAGGTTGATGGAAGTTTCTTGTTCTGGGTAAAGGTCTGAGGCCCAGAGGCAGGTTGTTTGTCTGCAGATTCTGTCTAACTAATCAGTGTCGAATACTTCTTTCCAATGAACACAGAAAGGTGTTGCAGTAGAAATGCATAATGAGATTATGTCACATAGGAATAGGAGAAGATGAATTTCATACTTATGAATGTAAGTACTTTAGTTTTTCTAATTTGTTTGGTAGGTTTCCTTCCAAATGAATTCCCTAAGGTAACAACAGGAATCTCCACCTGAATTTTTTACTTACTGTGTGAATTCGAAACCCAGGTTCAGTGTTCTAATCATTGCAGAATTTTTCAGTATTTCTATATTCTTATAAAACACTGTACAGATTATAAAGATTCAAATAGAGATGGAGAATCTATTTAAACTTCATTTTATTTTCAATCTCCACAGAGTTACCATAAGTTCCAGATGATCTGTTTCAAACCAGTGTGGGAATTCTGAGGTTACCAACAGTGTTGAATTACCTCATTTTTTTTTTATTTTCTTGTTTTAGACATTCATTTTCCTGCTGTATCATCTTTTCAACATACACTATTTACAAAACAAAGGTCTTTCAATTTGAAAATGTACACTACTGAGCTCAAAGAAATGAAGACATTTCCAGCAACTCTGTATTTCTCCCTACAAACTAATTCAGCAGATGTTCTTCTTTTTCCTAGATTGAACAATTCTTGGGGGTAAACAAAATAGGGACTGTCCTATTTAAATCTTTTCACGTTGAAAATAAGTTTACTACTGTTTTTTTTTCACTTAGTAGCACATCAGAACCAGGGAACATTTCTAAAACAGGCAGATAAGCAAGACAATCAGAGAACAATATAATTTTGGACTTACAGGTATGAAATTCCACATTATTTAATGCAGGCATGACAATGTGGTGTAGGCTATGCAGTCCTGTGTTCAAGAGGGGATAATACACAATACACATAGGTATAATTAATGATGAGCCTCTTGAAAAATGTCTATACTGAAACACCACGAGTTTCAGAGTTAGTGGAATACTATCTACTAATTCTAGCCTTATTTTACGCCAAGGTCAGAATCCCCTTTAAAATTTGGATTTTTTCCCAAAACACCTGCATAGATCTGCATCACATCATCTTACAAAGATGAAGCAACTGAAAAAGAACAGCTGAGTGTCCTTTGCATAACAGAGAATGTCCTTTGGTTATTGCATCGCAGGAGGTTATTTTGTTTCTGTACATGTTGTAAGGGATTAAGCACCAACGGGGAATTTAAAATTTCCATAAATTTTATTAACTCTTGTTGTCTCACTCTCTTTGAGATGTGTTTTTGGGATGGAAAAAAACCTGAGGTGAAAACAAACAAAAGTAGTCAACGTTAAAACACAGAAATACTGATGCTGGATTTATTCAACAGGGCTTTTTTTACATTTTGTACTGCTGACCATAACTCTGCCTCTGAAGTGGTAATATCAGAAATTTACTGTCTGTATGCGTTTTTGTAAGTAGTCTCTGTGTATATAAATATTTTTGGATGTAGAAATAGCTACTGGCTAACACCTAGCAGGAGAGAGGTACATGCCAAGAAGCTTGTGTTTGGAAGTTTCCCAAGGACTGGCAGTCCTTGCAACTACGACTCCTGTTTAATCTGCAAGAACTGACAAAATCAGCACACCAAGAGCCTGCTCAATCTGTACAAGGCCACAGCTGGGTTATGGAGCTCAAACTGCACCCAAAGGGGAGGCAGTTGTGGGTGAAGGCTACAGGGATTCATGGACAAGTGTGGGAATGAGGAGCACTGCAGGACATTTTCTAAAAGATGAACAAGTAGCTGCTGGCAAACCAGCACAACCTCCCCTTTCTGAGAGGGCAATTGCTATTGTCAAATCATGGCTGAGATTGCTGAGATTGCACTTGAGCTGCCCTCCAAATGGATAACTGCAAGTAAACTTGTGTGTGTGTGTGCATATGTTTGTGTGTGTGTGCGTGTTTAAACACCACAAACAAGTAAGAGGATGTGTTGTGTGACTATCTATGTTTTGTTAATAACAGTTGAGCTCTATTAATACTGCCTCAGTGAAAAAAAATTTAGGTTCCCAAATGAGGAAAAGGAAATTTACAGCAATCTCCTTCACACCAAAGACAGGCAAGAGAAAGTAGAACAAATGGATAAGGCACCATGCAGGATGACAGTAATTGGGTTCTACAGGCAAAGCTCCCCGTTAGCCATATATGAAAGTAGTTGATAGAAAACTTCATATCAGAAAAGTCTATAGCTTAATATATGTCCCTTTGTGGGGTGATCTGGGTTGAAAACCCTGAAAAGGAAAGCACAAGCAAGTTCCTTATAGCCTGCCTTTCTCTTGGACAGGGACAAGCTAGGAGTGGCAGGCACAAAAATTTTATTTATTTGCAGATCCAGAATAATATGCAGATTTGTGAATTTGGACTTAATCTGCTGCACCAAAGGTGTTCCCTGAATATGAAGTTGTATGTATACATGTGTTCTTCGATCACAGTGTTGATTCAAGAACTTTTGTCCCTGCATAAATGTCCATAATCTCATCCTTTTGATGAAAGGAGTTATGGGTGGTAAATGGAAAAACAGATTTATGTTAATGGTAAAAAATCCAGGACCCTCCCTCTACAAAAGTTCAGTGCTTCCAGTAATGAGAGGAGAATTAAATCACAGAATCATAGAATTGTTGAGGGTGGAAAAAGCCTCTAAAATAATCAATCCCAAGCACTATGTGAATCTTGACTATAGATGTATTACTGATGAATGCTGTCCTAAAGCCCTGGGTACTACAAACAACAGAATTGCAATAAAACTTTGCAATTTTTGAAGTTGACTCTTTCTGCTGCTTTGCAGGTATTACTTATAATAGAAAATATTAGTCATAGAAGCCTGGGTTTGGGGTTTTTTTGTGGCAGGCTGATCTGGGAGTGATAGTCTGATGGAAAGCTCATCCAAGGGTAGCCATAAATGACAAGCCAGAGCTTTTGACATGCTCAGTAAAACCCAAGATACAATTCATAACTGGAGAAGCTGCTGTGCACAGTTTGATGCTTACATGACCCAACAATGACTCAGACTCAGTCAGTAATGGAGGTTGGCATAGTTTGGAAGATGGCAACAGGAATTCAGTGTAATAGGACCTGGTGATGGCAGCTTGCTGCAAAATTAAATGCCCTGGAGCCTGCACTAACATCATCCAAGAAGCACAGTTCAAAGGCACAAGCTGATCTCAACAACACCCAGATCTAGACTGCTACAGTCACTTGGTAGTGTCACTGGTGTTTGGCTCAAGGCTGTTTGCTGTTCACTGGAAGGAATTCAACATCTGTTAGAACGATCTTGCATTTAACTGGTAGAAAAATGCCTCAGCTGGTAGAAGAATGAAACTTCTCAAAGCTGTTGTTATGAATCAGGATTGTTTCAGCACTAGCTGGGCATTTAGAATTCTCTGGTGTGTGCATTATTGGCATCATTATTGTGATTATCAGTGGCTGCTTGGCTCGTTTATTTGAGGACATAAATCTGTGTGCTTATGCTGAATACTCACTGAGCACACAGGAATATATCAGTGCACAAATTTTGGCCAATCATTTTTATAAGGTTAAAAGACCATTTCAAAATTACTGACTAATGTCACCGAACCATAATTAAAAATAATAATAAAAAAAAAGCCAATTTCCTGTAATTAGAAATATCCACTGGTCAGAAGCTTCCCAAAATATGAACTATATCATTTAGCCAGATTTTTATACTATTTCTATGTGTCTGTGGATTGACTGTGACTTAGAGGCAGGATGATTTACACAGGGGTCACTACATGGCTTCCATCCCCAGGTGTCTGTTCCAGCGCAGGAGCAGCTCAGTCGCTCATGTTGCAGACTCTGATTCACTGCATGTTACAGCTGCTGCAGTAAGAAAATCAATGCCATGTTGGCTTTTGTCAGTTTTTACAGTACAGAAGTGGAGGTATTCCTTTACAAGCAGCTCAGAAGCCCCCACAATGAAGCAGAACTATGTAAGAAAAGGTTTGGATGCATGGTTGGGTGACCCATGTTGCTTGGCTGTGATCAGTCAGGTGGATGTTGAATAGAATTTCCTACAAGAGTATGATGCCCAAATCTATTTTCGTTCTCTATTCTCAAAAAAAAAAAAAAAAACTAAGAAAAAAACCCACTGCCACCACAACCAAAAATAAAGTACCCCCTACTCCTTTTCAATAATAATTATTTGATAATTTTTTTCCTTAAGATGGTAATTAATAATTTAAAGCTGATATCTTAGACTATGAAGAGTTCTTAACCCTTCAGTTTTTGAGTTCTACTGAAGTTGTTTGTTTGTAGTCCTCCTTGAAAAGAAGATTTGGGAAAGAAAACAAGCTATTAAATAATGTAACTAGTGTTCTAGACCTTGGTTTCACTTGGTAGATTTGGGTCAAAATGTCACCAAACTGAATTCCTTCTGTATTTCTTAGTCACTCTTGGTTGTAAGTCACCAAATTTTGGGAAGCAGAAGCTCATTCTTTCACAGTCTCACTTCTTACCAGTCTAAAATTAATAGGTAATTTGGCTCTTTCAGGTGCAGAACTGAAAGTATTTAGGAGGAGTAAAGTAAAAAGATTAAGTTCCTAATGGCTACAAAAATGCAGAGCATACTGTTGATCTGAAGGGTTACCTGGTCTATGGGTGTGAAGAGATTGTGATGATGGTCTTGTAGGATTGCGTAGTGCACGAGAACGAGGAGGCTTTTATCCTCTAAATTCCTGCAGTTTATTAAAAATTACACAAATAGCACAAAAAATCACCACTAGCAAGTATAAACATAATTAATAAAGTAGATAAATATCTCTTTCTCAAGCTGTCAGCAATCAATAATATACTAGTATGGCAATAGCCAGTTGCAGAAACAATGCTTTCTCAAACTAGATTACCTTTATGGCTGCTTACATTCCCTGCTGCATAAAAAGCAAATGTAACCTAGTAAGGGAACCCCCAGAACTTCTAATAAAAATTTTATTTCCAAAATAGAGGAAAACAACAAAGGTCAAAGATGAATTTTTCTGAATGTAAGCATCCTATAGCTGCAGTTGATGCTGTCATTTAAGAAACATGTAAATTTTTTGATGATGTAAATTAAGTGGGATTTTTTTTCTGAAAATGCCAACAGCTGACCTGTCCATCAAAAGGATATAAACTGCGAGAGCAATATTTCTGACAGGATCTCTGAAGTGGACAATAAGGAATATTGACAGTTCAGGGGTGGTTTAACATGATCACCCCCAAAAAATTTAATTGAATATTATGCGGAAGAGATTCCTTCATTGTCCTTTTTTTTAAATCTTAGATTTCTTTAGACACTTTTCTGTTCATAACCCTGAGAACAGCATATCAGTGTTCAAATCATCAGCACTAATTCAACATTTAAAAAGATAATCAGGGTTGGTAAAGAAAAAGAAAAATAACACCAAATGAAGTTTACAGCATTATTCTTCACAATATCAAACATTAAAAATAATTAACTTTCTGATTTCCACATGTTCCTTTGTGCAAAAGACAAGTCATAGATTCTGCAAACTACCCAGTCTCCTAGATTAGGAAAAATATTAGTAGTGGACAATCTGCTCTTGTTGTCTTCTTGAAGTCAAATAAGAAATTTGTAGCAAATAAGAAAATTGTAGCAAAGCTACACCCAAAACTGTGCCCTCAGAGATGTATTGGCAAAGGATAAAAACAGGGAGAGTGAGGTAAAGACACTAAAATTTTTGGTCCTTTGGAGTCAAAAAAAGTTTTATCTTTGAACTGACTGTGCCTAAATCCAGACATTCAGTTTCTAAAATTTTATATTTCACTGAAAACACAAAACCAGAACCATCAGTTTCCTTTACAACAGACCAGGGGATTGGCAGTGTGTTCAGAACAAACACATCAATTTCCAATTGCTATATTTCCTCTATGAAGATTTTATTTTGGTATTCTTTATATGTGAGTTATCTGTACATGTAAACTGTAGACAAACAAAAAAGGGTAGCAACTGTAGACAAATAAAATGAAAGGTAAGACAGGGAAACACAGCAGCAACTGATATTATCAGTTCCTGATTGTGATGGTAGGATCTGAATAACAGATAACACAGTGGCCCAGAGTGATGTAAGAGATGCTGCAGGCCAACATGATATCTAGAGGATGCACTGTGCAAGAACATTAAAACAGAGAGCTCCAACTATACCACAGTATCTTCAAGGCCTTTTGTACTATTCTTTAAACTTCCTGTCATTAATTAGTTAAACGTACTCATTGCACTCATATTTTGCTTTCCAAAACGATGTGTGCCTGCCTGAAGTTATATATTTATGTACAACCAAGCAACCTGAAAATATCTTTCTTGCTTTCTGTGAAACAATTTAGTTGGTAAATAGTGACTACCAGGAAGGGAGATAAACAGAAATAAATGGAAAGTTCAGGTGAGGTTAAATGGTACTGTGATTTTGGTCAAGCAATACATTATTTGGATTATCTTGATTCAAAGAAAGATATTTTATACATGAAAAGCAGCATTTAGCTAAAGCTCAGGCTTTAGCTAAAAAAGCTAAAAAAACTGACAAATTTAAGGTGCTGTCTCTACTCTGTTGTTTAGATGATATATCTGCCTTCTCTGAGTTTTCAAATTTCTATTACTGGATTAGATGTGGTTTTGTGTCCTAGAAGTTGCCTTTTGTATTCTTAAATTTCCTGTGTCTCTGTAAAATCAAGATTTGGTCCTCTTTGGATTTGTACTCTAGCTGCACTTAAATTATTTCCAAACTGAGGGGTAATTCTTTGTAACTCCTCAAGTATGACAGCAAAACCCTGTCAGCAGAAACATAGTAGTATTCCCAATATTTGCCATTGGGATAAATCCCTGAGTGGCTTGATTCAATCCCATAGCTCAGCCTTCTTTGAACAGGACATTGAACTAAAAACTACCTGAGATCTTTTCAGCCCAAATTACTTCATAGTCACAAGGGTTCTTGTGTCTGTGTTCAGACAACTGTTCGAAAAGATTTAAAATAAAGTACCTGGAGGAATAAGAAAAAAGTGTCCATGGACAACAGATTAAATATTCAGATTAAGTATTTGCCTGTGTTATGGAAACTCACATTCAGATCATGTAACTATTGCAGGAGGGTGTGCATAGCCATAGCCTACCTGAAATAAGATCTGCCCATGTTCACCTGACACATGCAACACAAGACCTGTTCTGGGAACAGGAACTTACCCATTTGTCTCAAGGATATATAAAAACTTTTTTGTTCTCGCAACAGAAGTGGCATTTGCAACACACCCAACACTGATCAAAGCTTTCCTTTGTGACTATAAGCCTCTTCCCAAACTGTATCCAAAAAAGAAAAAATATTTTTGGATATGATGTGGTGATATTCTTTACATGCTGTTGTCATCTCATTTTAGGCCTCCATAGGAAGTCCATTTACTTATTCTGCAATATTCCCACTGGGAGACAAGGGTATGACTTAGCTAAACTATTTTTAAAGCACACCTACCCTTTCTGTCTCCGTTGCAGACACAGCTGCATAAACAAGTCCAACAATGTCAGAACTAACATTTAATAGTTAAAAATATTAATTACAGTGGCCCATAATTTTAATCCAACACAAATTTTAGAGTTTCAAGTAAAGCAAAAGAAATTTTAGACAATCATAAGCTCTGGTAGAAGAATATGAAAAGGAAGAATATGAACAGCTTCCTGATCAAACTGCTAAGTCACAGGTAAAGGTCTGATGGCAAATATTTACAGTGAAAGTGGAAGAAACACAGAGCATTAAGCTGGTCAGACAAGATTATGAGTCACAAGATTATTTAATAGAAAAATCAACTTGAGTGTCTTCTCTATACTCTAAAGCAGTAATCCAGGGACAGACATTGGTTTACAAGACCCTCTGCGTGGTCTATAACTGCCTTCACTACTGAATTCTATCTTTACCAGCCAAAGAGGAGGAAGAGGACTTGGCTGGCTACAGTTATGTGTTATTTGGGTCCTGTGTGTGTGTGCTGTTGAAAGCAGCATCTTGCCTGTGGCAGCCAGTGAGACTGGTCATGTCAGCATGCTCTGTGTGTGTGTTTGTGTGTTTGTCTCTGGAACTCAAGCTCAGCTCCTTTTCTGGTTGGACCTACAAATGCAAAAGCAGCAGCTCTGCCTGGACGAGGTCCCAGGTCCCTGGGAAGCTGGGCTGGGCTCCAGCATCCAAGCAGGAGGAACCTGGGCTAGAGGAGGCGGCACTCTTCTTATTTCCACTGGGCTAAAGAGCTAAGCAAAACAACCAAAAAATGGTGTAAATTCAAAGCTGAATAATTAAGCTTACTGTGACTGTTTGACAGTCATATGGAGTGTTGTGATGCTGCTTAAGTGTTATAAATGCAGGAATGGGAAGTTATGAGTTCACACATACT
The DNA here is from genome assembly GCF_000738735.6 of Corvus cornix cornix. Lineage (NCBI taxonomy): Eukaryota > Metazoa > Chordata > Aves > Passeriformes > Corvidae > Corvus > Corvus cornix. The sequence goes on along the minus strand of NC_046333.1, from coordinate 148,862,123 downwards.
TAGTCTGGCACACTCTTTTCCACACTGCTCGAGAATATTGACTGCACAGAACTATTTTCAGCTCTTTTCCTCAAGTTTCTGAGAGGCATCCCTCTTTTCAGATAAGAGACTCTCTAAAATAATCTGTGATACTTGCACTCAACTGACAGGGAGGGTGGTAAGAGGCAGTAAATGTGACTGTGAAAGAAAGAAAATGGCCACTCTGATTTTTTTTTTTTTTTTTAACTTGAGACTATTTTTTTCATGTATTTTTTCCTTCTTTTACAGAAGAAGATAAATAACATCCATCTTAAGGATTTCCAGCAATATCTTGCAACAGTGTTTCCAAATCGATTGTAATACAACAGCTTAAGAAGAGGAAGTTGGCAAATCTTCTGCTACATTTATGTGTGAGTTAGAGCCCAAAACTCTGGGACATGCTATTAATACATACAGGAGAGAGATGGGTTGATCTGATTAATTCACTATAGAAATTTCAGATTGCAATGGATGACAGTGAAGTTTTGTCATCTTCATTCCTACTTAATAACTCCTATATTTTCCCTTAGGTCAGCGGTATGGAAGACAGGAATGTCCTGATTTATCTCAAAAATAAAGTAATGAGAGAGTCAAAAGAAGGCAGCGGCAAATTGAACACAAGCCTCTGTTTGAGGGACAAGTATGACATTTCTTCCAAGATTTTTGATTAGAACTAGAGGCAATAAAAATGATATTTCATTTGGGGCATTGGTCTGGTTTCTCCACCTGTCCACTGCATGTAGAAGTCTAGTCAGGAGCTACAGTGGGCAAAGAAAACAGCTTTAAGGGCTGTACAGGCTATAGAATGTCTTATAAAACATTTTAAAATTATTTTATCTACTAGAAATGTATATTTTTTTAATTTTAAAGTAGTAATGTTTATATTTAGCATAACACAAAGAGAACTTGCTCTTTGTTATATCCTTTTCCTGGCTGATGTGACTGAAGAGGGAGAAAATAAACCTCAACTTCCTGACAGACTTTCTCCAGTAAACACCTTTTTCTTCCAGTATATTCTGTAACACAGTGCTTCTCCATAGACCAAATCTATTAAATTTTTTTTTGTCAAAAATTAACCGAAAATCAAACCCCTGAGATCATTACACATCCTATGCTGCCTGGGTTCCAGAATGTCTGTAAGTAATGGACATCGGAGTCCTTGAAAATGGTTATTTGCCATAAGTGACTGACAGTTTGACCTTTCACTTCAAAATTGCTTGTCACTTCTTACCATACACCCATGAATGCCACTCTCCATGTCATTTCAGTCTCTCATTATGACTAGTGGGTGACACACTTGTAAAAGGCTTTCTGTACTCTGGGTTTCCATTCCATTCACTCTGTGGTATATAACATAATACATTTCTGAACCAGTTGTGGAGTTAGTGCTTTAAAAAATGAAGAAGATACTCTTTTTTCCTTTTAGAATCTTAATCTAATCTTTAATCTTCCCCTTAGAATCTTCAGTTTTGATGGCTTAGATATTCAGTTCAAAATATTTTTGTGAACTGTGACCTCTGCTCCCTAATTTAAACACAAACTTTCTTGGCAGTAATCAAAACTTGAACTGCATTTAGCGAGAAAATTATTTCCAAGAAAAAAATTATAAAGAGATGTGAACATTATTTTGCATCATCTCATTTTCTGAGGCATTTAGTGTGAAGCCCTCTGTGCTTTCCCAGTGTAAATGCTGTTGTTGAACTGAATGTTTCAATATGCACTGAAGCAAGAACAGAAATATTCAAATCTGGCCACTAGGACTGAGCACCATTTTTGTTCTCCTTTTTGAATATTTTGTGCAACTTAAAAACTAAAATGATACCATGGCTTCATCCCACCACAGCAGTCCCCAGTTAGTCAATGGCTGGTGAATCTGATTATGAAATGTGGTTAAAAACTCCCATCAGGGAAAATAACAGGTAGATTGAAACTTCTATACTGAGGATGAGCCCTTCCCTGATAGCTTTGGGCTGTTGAATGAAAGGAGGGTGCTGTTAATGTCACTAAATTTCAGTCTTCTACTTTTTTGCTCCATGATTTAAATTACACCTCAAATGGAAATAATGCATTATATTATTCTTGTTCTTGTTCTTGTTAAATTTGACAGGAAAAAATCTACTTCTGTCCACAAGGGTTTTGTGTCATTTAACTGCTGGAATAAAATAATTCTGGAAATTACCACCACCAAAAACAAAAACCAAGAAAAGAAGATGTAGCATAACATAATGCAATTTGTTCCAAGCCTTAAGTAAGACTCAACTGAATAGCACAGGACAGCCAGTGCATCAATCTTTCTGATCTCCATTAAGATAGGGGGAAATATTCCAGAGTTATTGACTTTAAACTGCTTGCAGCTGCAGAGGCTCTGTGTTCCATACAGTAAATGCCGAGGTTAACACATAAACAGAATTTGATACTGAAGGTGGTGGTTTTTCAGAGACATTTGGATTGCGTAGTATAACCTCATTTACACTGATACCCTTGAAAGAGTGCTCACAGAATATTTGTTCATCCAAGTGACTTAACTCAGATGCATGTGCATCCTAGCTGTGGTATCTGACTACCAAAGAAACTGCAAAGATACAGATCAATGTGTTTAATAAAGATATCCCTGTAGGATAAAGTGTTCCATGAACCCATAATTTTTCATATTTTTTTTAAACTTGAGTAGTAAAGGGCAAATTTAGTGTAAAAAGCAGATCTTCTTTTAAAAAAATGCATTAAGCTACCTGTGGAAAAAAGTGATGCATTGACTTTCCACTTTAAATTTTACATATTGATAAATACAATAAGTTGAATGAAACTGTTTTGGACACATGCCACAGCAGACATGTAATCAGTGGTGATTTTTTTGAGAACTGAGTGTTTTTTATTTTTTAGTGCTTCAAATCTAATGTGAGGAGCAGACTTGAAAGGGTTAGTTCTGTAATGAGTACATTTAATATTTATTTATCTTATTTTCTTCCTACAAACATCAAAGATGTCCAAGTATTTTACTCAAGCATGAGAGAATGATTCAGAAATTAGCTTAAAATCATTCCAGTATCTACTCACATCTATGTCCCTATGTAATAGCTTCATAGGCATTAGAAAGATAACAATGTTTTATATAATATTTTCTCACAAACTGTGTTCCTATAAGATTTCATAACACAGTATCTGTCACATGATCATTTCTATTACTTACATCATGAAATAAATGACACTCTGGATTGAAACACAGTTTTGTAGCAAATCTTTTGAATTATGGTTTTAAAATGAATTCACTTAAGGTCTTTTCCTTTAGTCAGGACAATTTTATTTATTTTTTTTTTTAATCTGGCAAGGAATGAAGATGCAGTTTTGAATTTAAAAAAAAACCCTGGAAATGGAGAGAAGGCAAGAGGAGAACATTCATCGAATAAAAGTGGCCATGTACTGGGGAGTGGTGTTCACAGGAGAGAGTAATGAGGATGATTTCACCTTAAGGGCAATGTTTCTGAGGCACATCAGACACAGGGATGGGCATCTATGCCAGGACGGCTCCTGACAGAAGACACCCATCTATTAATCTGTGTTCTGTCTCTACAGTGCCCAGAATCAAGCTGAAATGGCAAATACATGCAAAGAAGTAAAGGTCACATCATAAGGACTCCGAGAGGCTACATAGCTATGGCAAGGATGAGTCTGGATTAGAGGGGACACTGCTGTCTCTCTGTCTGCAAATGCAGAAGAGGATCAAGATCTGGTCTCTGGCCCTGAGAGCCAGTTGCAAAGCATAGGTCAAAGGCAAGATAAACCTTGTTTTCCACAGCTCCATCCACCTTCTGGGAGCAGTTTCTTGCCAAGCTGCCTCCTAACTGTGCCCAGGCATGGACCGTGAGAATGCAAGGGTCCTCTCTGGATGCCTGAGGGACCACACGAGCAGGACTAATCCCCTTACCAGAGAGTTCTATCTGCCTTGTCTGCTCTGTGCTGTTACTGAGGTACAAAGTAACCACGCTCCTGGTTTTAACCCATGTGGGCAAATTGCCCAGCTCCTCATTTCTACAGGTAATGTAAAGGTGACAGGATATTGCCACAGCCTCCAATCAAGCAGAAGAGAAGAACTGAGTCTCTTATGCATGTGGAGATTGGCTATTCCCAGCACAGGTCACAGACTTGCATTGCTTTGCAAAGTCTTTGATACCTTGCAACTAAGAAAACACATAAAATGAAAGGGAAGGGCAGAAATGTCTAGCTCTTTGTAGTGATTCAACAGAGATGTGAAAAGTCTTCTGGAACAATTGATCATCTAATATGTTGCCAAGAAAATTATTCACTCCTATATGTTGAAGGCATATTTGTTAGATTACATGAACTCAAAATATCACCTTATTTTTAGGACCTTCATGTTGTTATAATTTTTCCGTATAATTTTGCCTCTGTTCTACTTTCTACTGTCTCATTATCTTCCTGTGTTCTTGTATAATTTTTTCTGTCTGTGTTCTATCCCAGTTTCCATTTTCAGAGCCTGTCCTAGACAGGTCACAAAACTCAGACATATAATCCTCTGCTATCTGAGCAAGGTCAAAATTAAGCAAAATAAATTTCCTGTGATTAGAATTAGTTTCCTTTGCTTTAGGCCAGACCTCTTGAGGGCAATCAAAACCATTAAAATGAATTGATGCAAAATTAATACTATGGAAAAGGATTTTTTTTTTGTTTAATCACCAAAGTCTTTATTTTGAAACTCCCCACTGCCTTCTATCAACCTTTTGTATCCTTCAACTGAATTAGAGCATCTGTAGAGAATCAGCAATGTTTTTTTTAATTCATTGATACACAGGGGGTTGACTTAGTTCTATTCTTGTTAAATAGTTATTTTCTCTGTCCAACAAAATGAGTGAGACTCATTTCATTCCTGCAGTGAAAATAGTACACAAGGGTATCAGAATGAGATCCCCCTAGAAGTTCTAAATCCGAAATAGTTCCCCTAAATCAAGAACAACAATTTGAAAGCATTGCTCAATGCCTACCATTTTCCTAACACGGATCTTCTGATCCCTTTTGACCAAGTAACATGCAGGGCTCTAAACAAGCAGAAGACTTGGCAGTGAGCAGGGCACTGCTGTGAAGCGCTGTATCACCACTGTCTTTGCTGCCTTCTTTCAGCCTCTGCATTTTCTCTTGTTGCTGTCTCCCACTGTGTCATATTTTGTCTTTAAACATTATTACACTAATCCTGGTATTTACGTGCTGGTACAGTCATGTCGAGTCTTGTTGAATCCCATGGGACCACATTCCTCATGTTTACTAATGGAGATTTTGATTAAAAACTATATGGGATAACCACAAGGAAGTAATCCTGGCTCCAGTGACAGTGAGAAAACAAAGTGATGGCAATTTAACCATTGCATTTGATGGAGTCTAAATCTCTTCTCACTAGGTAAGAAGGAAGATCTCAGGACTGCATACAGACATGCATATGCACCAATATTTGCTGGAAGACACCCAACTTGAAAGCAGCTTGGCAGAAAAGGACCTGGGGCTCTGGTAGACACCAAGCTGGACATGAGCCAGCAAAGTGCCCTTGCTGCAAAGGAGGTGAATGGAATCCTCTGCTGCATCAGAAAAAGTATTGCCAGGAGCTTAAGGGAGGGGATCTCCCCCCTTTATTTAGAGCTGATGAGGCCACACGTGGAGTGCTTTACGTGAGGCTTAAAGGACCAAGTGCATTGTGCTGCATCTGGGTCAGGGTGGTCCCTGGTATCCATCCAGGATAGGGGATGAACAGACCATAGCAGCCCTACCCAGAAGCACTTGGGAGTGCTGGTGGATGAGAGGCTGGACATGAGCTGACAATATTCACTTGCAGCCTGAAAAGCCAAGTGTGTCCTGGGCTGAATCAAAAGTCATGAGGGCAGCAGGTCAAGGGAGGAGATTTTGCCCCTCTACTCTGCTCTTGTGAGACTCCACCTGCAGGGCTGCATCCAGCTCTGGGGTCCCCAACAGAGGAAGGACATGAACCTGTTGGAGTGAGTCCAGAGGAGGCCACCAAGATGATTAGAAGATTGGAGAACCTCTCCTATGAGGAAAGGCTGAGGGAATGGGGATTATTGAGCCTTCAGTACTTGAAGGGAGACTACAGGAAAGATGGAGAGGGACTATTTACCCAGTCTTGAAGGACAGGACAAGAGGGAATACTTCAGACTGAAATAAAGTAGGTTTACATTAGATAACAGGAAGAAATTCCTTGCTGTGGTGGTGTTGAGGCACAGGTTACCCAGAGAAGCTGTGGATGCCCCATTCCTGGAAGTGTTAAAGTCCAGACTGGCTGGGGCTTGGAGCAATCTGTTCTAGTGGAAGGTGTCCCTGCCCATGGCAGGGTGGTTGGAACAAGATGATCTTGAAGGTCCTTTTCCAATCCAAACTATTCTGTTATTCTATGATAGGAAGGAAGGAAGGAAGGAAGGAAGGAAGGAAGGAAGGAAGGAAGGAAGGAAGGAAGGAAGGAAGGAAGGAAGGAAGGGAGGGAAAGGAGGGAGGGAAAGGAGGGAGGGAAGGAAGGAATTCGGAAGGAAGGAAGGAAGGAAGGAAGGAAGGAAGGAAGGAAGGAAGGAAGGAAGGAAGGAAGGAAGGAAGGAAGGAATTCGGAAGGAATTCGGAAGGAAGGAAGGAATTCGGAAGGAAGGAAGGAATTCGGAAGGAATTCGGAAGGAAGGAAGGAAGGAAGGAAGGAAGGAAGGAAGGAAGGAAGGAAGGAAGGAATTCGGAAGGAATTCGGAAGGAATTCGGAAGGAAGGAATTCGGAAGGAATTCAGAAGGAATTCGGAAGGAATTCGGAAGGAATTCGGAAGGAAGGAAGGAAGGAAGGAATTCGGAAGGAATTCGGAAGGAAGGAAGGAATTCGGAAGGAAGGAATTCGGAAGGAATTCGGAAGGAATTTGGAAGGAAGGAAGGAAGGAATTCGGAAGGAAGGAAGGAATTCGTAAGGAATTCGGAAGGAAGGAAGGAATTCGGAAGGAAGGAATTCGGAAGGAATTCGGAAGGAATTCGGAAGGAAGGAAGGAAGGAATTCGGAAGGAAGGAAGGAATTCGGAAGGAATTCGGAAGGAAGGAAGGAAGGAAGGAAGGAAGGAAGGAAGGAAGGAAGGAAGGAATTCGGAAGGAAGGAAGGAAGGAAGGAAGGAAGGAAGGAAGGAAGGAAGGAAGGAAGGAAGGAAGGAAGGAAGGAAGAAAGGAAGGAAGATGCACAAAATCATGTTAATTGCACCACAGGAAGGAAAACTAAAATGAAAAGGTAAAAAATGTTTTTAAAGATCTCAATGAAACGGAAATTCCTTTCTTGAAAATCTCCAATGTGTTTAGTAAATTTTGTTTTACTCTTTCCAGTTAAAAGATTCCTTTGTAAAATCCCCAGGCTGGAAGCTGGAGAAACCCATTTGTGGTCCAAATCAAGTTCTGGATAAACCACAGAATTCTTGGGCGGCAGCTTCCCTTCCTCATTGGAAATGCTATGATATAAATGATTTGACTTCTGATTCCAATTAGTCTGAAGGGAAATATTTTATAGATTTCACAAGATGTGGGAGTATTTTTAGATCAGAGACCTCCACCGTAGCAGCTGCCAGCACCTTTTGACAAAAAATTGATATTATTTTGACATCTGTCATCTAGACAGACAGGCAGCTGCAGTATCCAAACACAATTTTGAGCTGATGTGACACTTGCAGATAAGGGCATCAACAATGATTTGTGGTTGATTCATATTCACTGAAACTATGACTGTGCCAGAGATCTGTTGACACAAAAAGATCTTTTCCCCCCTGTTACAAAGCACTCTGTTTTCTTTTCAGATTAATGCATTATCCTAAACTTCTTTAGGCAGCAGCACCAGAACATTCAGTAGATGTGTTTAATGTGCAAGGAGAATATATTCCACCAGAGTGACAGCCCAAGAGGGGTAAGGCAGACACAGCTCCACATGCCCAGGTCCAAGCAGGAGTGAGGCTGATTGTGCACTCCCATGGGCACAGGTGAACAGAGCACACCTGCACACCTCCCATGCACAAATGCGCCTGGCTGATACACACACACAGAACACCCAGATGAACATATGGCACCAAACTCCTCATCCTGCTCTCCTCGCTGGATGAGCAGGATGGAGGCCCACTATATGACAATTTAGAGTCTAAATCCATACAAGGTGGATCCCTCCCGTGGTGGAGCTCAGATATTCAGCTTTCCCTGTAGCTGCCTCTGGGTCCCAGCCTCTCCAGTTGCTGGCACCTGGATGTACAAAAAACACCAGGGAGAGCAGCTAGACAGGGTGCCCCTTCCTCTGAGTCCCTAAATTGTGTTCCCACTTGTGATTGTGCAAATGGGAGTTGGGTGGGCTGATGGTTCCTGGGATGGTTCTGGGAAAAGGTGGGGCATGGGCTGCCTGTAGTGAGGTGGGGGCTAGCTTCTTCTCCCAGTGACAGGACAAGACAAAATAGCCTCAAGTTACATCAGGGGAGGCTTAAATAAGATTTTAAGAAATTTTTTTCATTGAAAGAGTTCTAAAGCATTGGAAGAGATTGCCCAGGGAAGTGGCAGAGTCATGATCCCTGGAAGCATTCAAAAACCTTGTGGATGTGGCACTTGAGGACATGGTTTAATGGTGAATGTGGTGGTGCTGCTGGGTTGAGGGTTGGACTCAATGATCTAAAATGTCTTTTCCAACTTTAACAATTCTATGATCCTGTGATATTCAGTCTCTGTCCTTCATATCCTGGATCTCACCAAGGCTGAGGTGATCTTATTTTTTATACCATATCTATAAGGCTGTCATATGACTTATATGTATGTCATATTTCATACATACACAACTTTTATAGTGGGCATGAGGAGCATGCAGGAAGAAAGGTTTTTAAAGGGCAGTGACATTAATATTAAAGAAGTCACAGAATGTTTTTCTTCTATAGGCGTAATTCAATATTAGTAATGGGTCTTTTTTTCCCCCTGCTATTTGTAGAATATTTTTTTCTTTGCAAAAATATATGACAGGCTTTACTTGAGGAAATTTGACAGCCTAAGATATGCCAGAGGCAGGCATCACTACTAGAAAGAGCATGATTTTGGAAATTTGAATATATTAGACAAGCCAGAGTAGTCAAAAAAGAAAATATACAGAGATGAAATGGGGAGACAGTTTCAGGATGCAGTGTGGTAGATGGCCTTAGAAACATTAGGGGAAGGGAAGAGCAGGCCACTCTCACAGCCGTGTGCCAGCTCATCTTCTCTCTAATTAATCACTAACATGAGTTGGCATGAGTCTCACAATCAGACTGCTGTTGTATTCAGATCTTCTACACTTCCTGTCTTGCTGTTACTGTTCACCTCTTTTTCAGCTCACACTTTCCTTCCAGCATGTTTTATGAATCACAGACCTGACTGCAACAGCAACTGGATGTGAGGAGGGAGAGCTGGGCAGAGGAGCTGTATAAATTATGTGCTTATCTCTGAATTTCTTTGACTCAAGAAATTAAGGACACATAAGATGATCATAAACTAATTGTAGGACTTAGCAGAGGTCATACTTGCCCTCATTCAGCTTGCTGCCTGTTGGATCAGACAGGACAGCTCAGAAACAGTAAGAAACTGGTATGGTTCAGTTCTCCTTAAGGAAGAGCACTCCCTTCAGTTGCTGTATTTGCATCCCCACTTCACGTTTCTCTATCTTTCAGATCGCATTCTCCCAGCCCCAGTTTCAGAAGTTATCCTTTTCCACAATTGGCACTCAAGAAAAATTCAGCTCTATAAGTAATTGCATAATCTTATTGAAGCTCTGATCTTTTTTTTTTTTTTTATTTTACTCCCTCAAAATCAGTTGGCTATGTATATATAGAAATAAATAAAAGGAAAAATAATATTCTTCAATAAATATTCTCCAAGACATCTGGATGATTTGTAATGACTAAGTATGTTTTACATTCTTGATAGAATATATATTAAAAAAAAAAAGGCAATAAAAATAAAGTAACTGGCATGAGATACTTAATCCTGTATTATTTTCCAATTTTCTAAGGCTGGAATGAGATTAACTATGAGAAACACAATAGGTTGGTGTTTTTTTAAATGGATGTGGAAGGCTCCCTGCCCATAGCAGTGGGGTTGGAACTAGGGGGTCTTTAAGATCCCTTCCAAACCCACATCATTCTATGATTCTATTATTCTGTGTATTTATGATCTCACCAAACATTGCTCTTCATTATACAAATAAACACTGTGGGTATTTGCTGTAGTTTTGTGTTTGTTTATGTTCCAGTCAAATTACAGACCATTTTGACAGGAGCTCCAAGTCTTCTGGCAGTCATACACTCTTGATTAATCACATGTAGTGGCCAAAGAGCATGTAGGATGAAGTAATTTTATACCAATCACTACCCATTATTTAAGAACACTTTGACATGCTGCCTTATCTGTCCCATCAGAGACCTCAAGGTGAGAGAGAGAAAGTTCATTCTGATATTTGTTGCAAGACCTGGTGAAAATCACTGGCACATAGAACAGGACCATAGAGATAAAACACTAGCAGAGAAGCTTGCATTTCCTCTATATTACAAGCAGTGGGGACTGATAAAGCTATAGCAGTAAAACATCTGGTTTTGAGTTAATAGCCATTCCTTCTTTCATGGCAACATGAAGGAGTGACAGTGAGGTGCAGGATTCAGACTTATCTGTTGGTATCACTGCTGGAAGAATTCTTGGCCTAAACCTGAGGTCCTCTATAATCTACACAAGGCTCTGATGTCCAGGCACAACCCCACAAGTGCTTGTCCCACACAGTTGCCTCAGTATCATGCAAATACAAAAACCTTGGGTTCCCATAGTGGCCCTCCCATCCAACAGGGAGGGATTTATAAGCCTTCTAATCTTCTGGTTAAATACCCTTCCCTCTCTCTGTCACCATCTCACAACTCTCCTGTTTGCTGGAGATATTAAATATTACTGGGTCAAGTGATACAGGATCTCTTCCTTTCACCTCTTAACCAATTATGGTTTCATTTTCTTCTTGAGTAGGTCCCACTTCATGATCACAGAAACAGAATTACAGAATAATGGAATGGATAAGGTTGGATGGGACCACAGTGGGGTCATCTACCTTCAAGATGTTTGGATGCACATATTTCACCAGGGAAGTGATCTGGTATAGAGATAAAAAGGGATAGGACAAGGTGAAATAAGCTCACATGCAAAGGAGTGGTAACAGGAGATGGAAGTGAAAAGAATAAAAGCAAAAAGGAATATTGTTGGGCTGCCACTCAGGACAGCCCTCAGAATAATGTGAGTGTACCCATTTCCAGCCATTTCAGGGCTGGATGCTATTGAGCAATCGATAAATGCACATTGTTGTTGAGGTGGTTCTTCAGAAAAAAACCTGAAAGCAATCAGTGATGTTGGTGAGGTTTGATATGGCAGCATGCCATGAAAGCTTCACAGAGGAGGCACCCTGTGTGCTGGCAGGCCTAAAGGAGATGGCCAGGAGCGACTTCACTCAGCTCCCACCTCAGCATGAGAAGGTATAGGAGAAAGGGAGTGAAATAGGTCTGATATAACCAACTAATACCTTTTACTTGGTACTAGTAACATGAAGGCATCTGGAAAACTTCCCATACAGTACCTTCCTTTCTTCAGTGATGAAGACAGGGGTACCTTTCAGTTCCCAGCAATGAGCCAATCCATCTGAATGGGCAGTTTTTTTATGCATATATATATTTTATATATATATATATATATATATACACACACACATACACACATATATATATGTATATATGTTTTATGTTGTAGTTAGAGAGGGCAGGAATATTTTTCCCCAGAAATAATTATTGAATTAATGTTTATATTCCATTATATTAATTTTTTAACTTTGTGGGTACCCCCCAAACATTAATGGGAACACACATTCCTTATTTTCACCAGTAAGTACTTCAAAGTAAAGGTTTGCTTGATTACTGGCTAGATTTTTTTTTTGTCAAATCCTAAATGAGTTATTAACCTCTCAGCTTTCACAGGAGCTGTTGGAATTGAAAGGATCTGGTTTGCCACCCACAGATCATGTGCAATTTGTATCAAAAAGGAAGATATTTGAGGACAGCCGGAGTGGAACCAGCAGTGATGTGTCTGGCATTTTGTAATCCTGCCATTGGCTGAATCCTCTGACAATGTATCACAGGTTTAATCATATTAAAGCAGAAACCAGAAAGTGTCAGGAAACACTGAGATGGCTTAGCTGACAAATGACAGACAGCTGGGGAAAGGCAGAGAGGATTTCACTTTTCAGTGGTTGGCTATCATTGTATGAAAAATAAATTCTCACCAAAATTGCCCTCATCACCTCTAATAAACAAAATAAAGTGAGTATGAGTTCTGCAGATAAAACAGACATCAGGATACAGAATCTGATCATTCAGTTTCTTGAATAACAGAATGGTTTGGGTTGAAAGGGATCTTAAAGATCGTCCGGTTCCAACCCCCTGACACAGGCAGGGAGACCTTCCACTGTCTCAGATTGCTCAAATCCCATCCAACCTGGCCTTGAACACTTCCACGGATGGGACAGCCACAGCTTTTCTGGGCAGCTTGTGCCAGTGCCTCACCACCCTCAGGGTGAAGAATTTCTTCCTAGTATCATCCCTCAGCCTGTGCTTGTATCAGGGGTTGCTCCAACCCAGGTGCAGCACCTTGCACTTGGTCATGTTAAACCTCATGAGATTCCTATGGGAATGCTTCACACACACACTGACTTCTGAGAAGCCAATCTTAAGTGCAAAGGCAGCACTCATTGTTAAGAAACACATGACTTGCAAAATTTCCTGGGCAAAGAGTTTTCTTTCCTTCACTCCTCTTGTCTCATGGAGAATAAAAAAGGAATTAAGAGTGAAAGAAATGCAGAAAGACTCTGCACACATTCTTGTAAATGGATGGATCTTGGAAATGCCTTTTTTTTGATTCAACTCAGTACAGTTGAAAGTCAGTACAATAAATGCTTTTCAGGGTATACTTAGAGCTGCCCTGCCAGATAATCACTGCTAAGGTTGACAGCAGCAAAAGTGTTGCACTTAATCACATCCAGCTGGTACCTTGTCTCTAGTTGTCTCTGGTGTTGTATCTTCAACATGATATTTTGAAGAAACTGTTAATGCCGTGTAAAACAGGTGTTGTACTTATGAACTTCACTGAAACAAAATAAGGTATTGCCCAGAGAAGCTGTGGATGCCCCATCCCTGGAGTGTTCAAGGTCAGGCTGGATGGGGCTTTTAGCAGCCTGGTCTAGAGGAAGGTGTCCCTGCCTATGGCAGGCAGTTGGAACTGGAGGGTCTTTAAGGTCCCTTCCAACCCAAATCACTCTATGATTCTATGATTTTATGATAATAGGTGAGGTGGACCTGTTTAAAAGGTATAGCAGTTTCAGGGAGCAATTATTTACGTTGAGGCTGTATGAGGACCTAGTGGTAACATCCTATTATTTCTGGTAAAAAATTTCAATGATGGAATGTTTGAAAAATGTGTAAAACCAAGATTGATCACTTGTAAAAAGAGCGAAGCCATACACCATGTTGCAGAACACTTGCAAATTTGCAAACTGATGAACAAGGTCTTGGAATGAAGGATTAGAAACAACTTGTAAATTATGGAAATAGCTTGCTGAATCAAGATTTCAAATTGCTGTTTTAGCAAAGGGGACTGACTTGGACCCAGAATACATTAACTGAAAAACATCAAGTAAGAGTAGAGAAATTGTAGGGAGATCATTCTGGAATTGATTTAATGTCTACATATTAAAAAAATGGCCAGTCACAAAAGGCTTAAAAATAACTTTGAAATTTCATTGATATTTAGGAAACTTGAATTATAGGCAAATACTTTGAGAGCCTGAACTCTACACTTCATCCATGAACACTCGACAATGAAGTGAACACTTACAAAGTGAAATAAATGGGTGGGTGGATGAGCTGGATCTGAAATTATATGAACTAAAAGCAAGAGGACCTTCTTTTTACCAGGAAAAGATTGTGTTAGGGCAAGGAGGATTTCCCTGACTTGAAGCCTTTAAATCAAGATTAGGGTTTTTTTTCCCATTTTAAATATACATTTTATTTTAACTGGACATTATAGACTCAGAGGAGAAATTGCTGCTTCATATCATCTGTGCTATATGAAGATGAAAATGGAAGGTCACCACAGTTTATTCTCAACTTAATATATAGACCCGTATGAAATTAGGGGCCAGTGAGTAGCTGGACTTTGGCCAGCTGATGCAATTTTTTTCAGTGTCAGTGGCCTAGACTCTTGCTGTGAGCTGGTGACCTGGTTACACCAACTCACCCTTTGGAAACTGCAGTTCCCAGCAATCCCTCATTTTTATCACCTGGGTAAAAACTGTGCTTGAAACAGCAGAATAGGTGCAAGAAAAGCTTTTTAGTATTTTTTTGAATTCTGGGGGATGAGGCTGCAGAGTTTCTCACACCATCACACCATCATGGCAAAATGTGCAGTCATTTTATACCAGTGATAAATATAGTTATGGTAATTATTAGTTGCGATCTTTAGACTCTGTCTAGTCCCTGTGGACAGGTGAGCAGCCTAATGCCAGATTTGACTGCAGGCTTCAGACACATTTTTTCTTCCAAACACAACATCCACACTAATCCTCTGTGCCTTGGTTTCCACTAGGAGGGAACTTCAAATACCTATCCATAAAAGGGACCAGTGACAGGAAAGGAGAGAAAGAAAATCTCGTCAAGGAATTAGAATCTAAAAATCTGAGTCTATAAAAGATTCTATGATTACAAATCTCAGTAGAGCCTACACTGCCTCCACTTACCCTGCACCATATTTTTCTTTTGTGGCTCAAAAAAAAATTGTGAAAACCAGATTTTTCCTATCAAAGCTGGGATTATTTTTTCCCCTCCAGTGTAAGGAAGAGTACCTGAGAAAGGAATTTCCAGCTTAAAGAAACTCCTAGTAATAAATGGTGGAGGGATTCCTGGAATAGCAAAAAGCTGTCTGTATTAATGTTTTGGGACACAAAGGAAGAATAATGCAGATATAACCCTCACACCCCCATTTATTTGAATAATATAGATTCTACACTATCCACTTTGGTGACCCTCAGTCTCCCACTCAAGCTGCTGCTGTCATTCACTCAGGCAGCCATTTGGCACTAATGACACAACTGTAATTTAGACCCACTTTTCAAAGACAGCGTGCCTGCATCAGCATCTCCTTGGTGATAATTTTGGGGTAAATTTGGGAGTCAGTTTCTTTGAGCTTACTGAAATGGTAATTGTTCCTGATGCTGTCACAGAATTTTTGAAGAATTTGTTAATAATTTTGAGGGAAAATACCTAGATTTCAAGTATTTTACTGAGTTCTTAAAAAGAGAGATTTGAAAAAAACCTCAAAACCAACCAGCCAAACAATACCAAGCCCTGAAATGAAGAATGGTTGGTTATACTCAATTAGTTGCATTACAAAGTAGTATTAAAATATCCTCACACAAGACATCATGCATTATATCCTGAAGGGAAGAAAAAAGTTGACAACAAAACCCCCCTGCTTAATATTTTCATATTGTTTGAATTAAGAAATTATAAATTCTGCTCTGAACCTCTCTGAAATCACAAAAGTGATGCAAGGGGCCAGAAGCTGAACAACACAAGAAGAGGTATCAAAAATTTGGCACACACACCGAGTATTCTAGGAATACTCAAGGTCACAAAGTTTTAAAATCACTGTGAAGAGTTGTAGTTCATTACCTGACTCTTTCACAAATTCAGCCACTTGAACAAGGTTTCATCTGACAGCTGTTGCTCTGAACAGAAGCAGGAATTAATATGGAAAGCACCTGTTACAACACAGGTGCCTTATGGAACATCAATGGAGAATCTAAAACTAAAGACTTAAATCTCTCCTGTCTAATTCAGGACCTAAACGTTTTGCTTTTCCATTAAGGTAATTGCTGTTGTCTTTTATTCTGGGGAAACAGAGTAGAAAAAGACATTTATTATATATGACAAAATTTGCCCCCTACAAAGTAATAATAATGGAAATTTATAGGTGACAAAACAAAAATGTCCTTTATATCATTTAAAGCCATGAGAGCTCTTATATGTTGAGGAATAAATCTACGTCTCCAAAGTCTTGGTCCCATGCTTTGACCACACGAGCAAACAGCTCTGAGGTGAAAGTCTGAAGCCACAATGAATAATATGAAGTTCATAAAAGTGTTCAAATAACAAAATAATGTGAACTACCCTGCAAATATCCTTATGGAAAATGCTCAATAATACAAATTCTTTCTGAAAGAGACACTTCATTTCTAGGTGGACAACAAGATGCATCCAGGGATTTACAGAACCGTCACTCTCCATTCTCCATGTACTGCCTGAAGATTAGGATGATGAGCACATTATGCAGCAAAATAAAAATGTAAAGACAAAATCAACAATCTTTGGCTTTATCTGATGTAAACCAATAAAAACCTTTTGGAAAGAGAGGTTTAAAACTGGCTACCTCTTGCTGTAAATACATTTTCCTTCTGAATTTAATTTCCTTCTTACATGCACTTCTAGTTCCATAGTTGTAGGCATCTCATGAGCAATATGATGTGCAATTTATTAGAACAGACAATACTTGATACAAATATTTGCAGTAAATAACCAGATAAGTCACTCATTACTCACTGGGAACAAGTTACAGATATTTTATTTTCTTCCTGTAAAGAATATGTTCTAACTTATTACAAAGAGTCAAAAGCAATATCACCCTTGATAGCATTGAGACTGGTTTTGGTAATCCAGGAGTTTCTTTTTGGTCTCTATTCTGGTAAAATAATGTAAAACATTTGTGAAACATTTCTAGAAGTCATAGAAACTATTTTCCTTACATATATTTTAATTTATAACTGACAAAATGCAAAAATAACTTCTCTCTAAATTAAATGGAACCTGTATATTTTAATACTGTTAGACAATGTTACTTTTTAATCCCCTCCAAAAGAATTTAATAACTAATTTTTTAGTTGCTAATACATTTTCCTTATTTCTGGAGATGATTGATCAAATATAAATTCTAGAAATTCAGGATATATTTGTATCTCTATCTTACTATTCCTTTAGAACAAGTTATTGGGAAAGAAAAAATGTATTCCAGTAAAGCCATAGCAATCTATAAAATCAAAAGAAAATACAAAAATTTTCTAGGAAAACAGTTTTATATATTTTCCTGGACTTTTTTTCTATTGGTCAGAATTACAAGGATGATTAGAATTTCTTACTGTTGAATAAACATGAAGTGAAACCTCTTCAAGCTGCTTAGAATTTTTACAAGTGATTAAGAGGTCATTGAACAGATACATTTAAAGGCTTTTTATTCCAGTCTCTTGCGCTGCTAAAAATTGCTGAACTCAGTGAAATTTATTTAGTCGGATTCAGCATATTATCATACTGGACGAATATTAAGCATTTTATCACCTCTAGGTTGTGCATAGCAAACAGCTGACTTTTTAAAGTGGTACTTAATAGTAAATCATAGAAAATAAGTAGATTTTTGTCTATCTGCTAATTATGGAGAGATGTCCCTGCAGTGTTCTGTACAAACTATGTTCAAATTTGATTAAAAACTTCAGCCACTGAAAAAGCCTGCAACCATTATAGACAATATTTCCTGTGTGCCCACCAAGTACCTTGATTAATGTCCACTATTAATGTCTCTTATTGCATTTTAATCCATTGTTTCTTCTCCTGTCTGTGGTAGATACAAGAACTGATTTATTCCCACTCTATTTCTCAGTGATGTTTTTTAATCACTGAAGATTTTTCCCATTTAATTTGATTTACTTAATTCTTTCCTTACAATGGATCATGAATTTCTGATTACTCTTGTTAATATTCCTATTATGTCCAGCCAGCTCACATTTCTCTTCAACAGTGGCATCCCAATCTAGACAGAATTCTGGCTGCTGTGTGGGACAGAGGACTTGCTTCAAGATACCACTTGTACACCTCCACATACGTTTGCTTTTCTCTTGTGATATAGTTCACATCTTCTGGACCCCAGGATGCAGCAGTCACAACTAAATGTATCATTAAACTTTTTTAAAATAAAAGAAGAATATCAGAAAAATATAATATGCCAAACAAATCAGTATTTCAATATTTCACTGTTTTGATATTTTGAAATGTAATTTCTCTGAAAGCAAACTTTCCTGCAGAAATTTGAGTTCCAACCTATTCTAACCTAATTTTCATGGGGTAAATCTTTATGTTCATATTGATGCCATGAAGATTTTTGCCTTTTCTTTTATACCCCTGTTATACCTTTTACAACTTCTGTATTCCTAGTGCTTCTTGCCTACATTCTTGGACTTGTTTGTTAAGCTAAGAGACTCAACATTTTAGAAGCTTCATAGTTAGGGATCAGTGTGCCCCAGACCCCAAGGTCCTCTCCAGAACATATTCTGTAAACCAAGATAGAACCATCCAGGGGAAGGTTCCTTGGGGAGGGGGGCTCACTTGAGCCTCTCATTGGGGAATCTTTGATAGATATGCTAATTAGTAAAACCTATAATGTTATACCCAATGTTGGGGGGGGAGGAAGAGAGACACAGAGACACAGGGAAAGACTCGGTGGGGTACATCTCGATGCATATGACCTGGATGTGTGCACCTAAGGATCCTTAAGAATAAATACCAAGGTAAAATCCCTTTTCCCCTTCTAACCGTGTATGCCTCTTGATTTTAAGACCAGGAAAAGGCATCAATATATGTTTGGATATGGCGTTCATAAAAGAATCTGATGAGTTTAGGCAGATCTCTCAACATCTCAGACACTAAGAAAAAAGCACATTCCACCTTGTCATTCTGTACAGTCACAAAGAGCTGCAAAAGCAGCAAAATGGCCTGGAGATATAAAAACACATGCAACAAGTTTATCATGAAGTAATCATGAATACTTTCATATATTCAGTTGAATATTTTAGGGATATTTTTAGTGTATGGTCAGCCATCTGGTATTCAGAATCTGACTCCTGTTTTGAGATGTGGTTCTGCCAGTGTCACTGCCACCCACATATCCCTGACTGTGTTTTTGTATCAAATTGTCATTTTCCCCCAGGGCAACTGCTGCATGAACACAGTACATGGCAGCATAGCTTAGCTCATGTTGGGGAACTTGTTGGCAAGAAAGAAACACACGTTTGAAGAGAAAACTCCAAATTTTGTGGGTAAGACAGATATAACTAATGTAATATGTATACCAGAATGTTTACTTTAAATTATAGTAAAATATTTTCATCTGAAAGTGTTTAAATAGTTTTTTTCTCTGAGTAGTTGCTTAAAATATTGCATTTAAATAGGAATTTTAAATCTCCCACTGAGCAGCATCATTAAGAAAGAATGTTGAGATCTAGTTCACTGGCCAGTGATTTTCCCCAGAAATAGGTCAAATATTTCAGCATATAATGATGGAGAATCTAAACCTTTACAAAGAAGCCATTGATTTATGCTTTTACCTCTCTCGCTGTGTAAACATATACAGATTGTCTCATGGATATATTTATGTCTCCTCATTAAATATATTCTCTCTGTATTACATGTGTAAATGATCTAATGAAAAAAAGTACTGAAAAGATTTGTGCCAGTGAGCTTTGGGATGGATGTTGCGTTCATACAATCTATGTAAATAATAAAAGGGGTTTTTTTTCTTCTTCTTTTTTTTTCTTCCACAACAAAACAAAATGTCAAAATGTGAACCCTTCTATTCCTTAAATGGCTCATCTCTCAAAATTTAAATCTTTACCCAGACAGTAGAGATTAAGAATTTAGCAATTTAGCTGAAAGTGCTGGTAATGATTCCAGAGATGGAGAAGAGTCCGGAACCCATCACTGGCTGGTTTGAAGAAGTAACTAGATAAAAGCTTTTACAGGATGAGTAGGAAAGTAAAAATATCTTGTTGGTTACTATTTCTAGATATTTTTAGATAAAGAATATCTCAAGCTACACTGTGAAAAACAATTAACAAAATAACTGGATGCATCTGGTTGAAGGAGCTCATAAAATCAGGGTTGTGGTCACACTCCCTCCACAGATGTGGAAATACTTGTCCTGATGATGAACATTTGGTGAGTGAACCCACCTGGACATGGCTCCGTCTGACAGGGGGCAGGTCCTGGTCTCTTCTCACAGAATCCACCACTACCAAAACCTCGCCATGTAAACCCAATACACTCTGAAAAATGAAAAAGAAGTGACCTTTGACAAACAGATTTATGAGTCAGGTCTGAGAGTGGTATTATGACTGAGTGACCCTGTATCTAAAATAATGAGCCCCAAGTTGTAATGCAAAGTTCTGCTATCTCAAGGCAGCAAATAGGTCTGTCATTTGCTCCAATCCTGTGGAGACATCCTCAGCAGAGTCTTTGGGTAGCTATCAGAGAGAAAAGGATAACCATGAATAACCTTTCTACATAGGAAAATGCTTTATTTAGTAGAAATGGATAACTGGGAAGAAAATAGCTATGGATTACAACCAGGGATATAGCTCTCTTCTAGTGTGACTATGCTATAGGAATAGTTTGAGTATCACTTTGCACCACTGGATTGTGCAGAATGTCCTTCTGGGATATTTTTAGATCAGGGAAAGTAAATGGGACACAAAACCCATAATTTTTTCCATCCTCCACAATTACCTTCCATGTGCAAGGATCTTTTATGAGAGTCCCAGAGCAATGGCAGAGGTTTAGTCAGATTTTGATGCCATAAGAAGGGTGAGCTGATACCTTCCCCATTCCTAATCCCCCTCAGTAAGATTGTACAGCAAGGTGTCTTTTTTACGCCAGGGTCCTGCCTTCAAGAACAGCCACTAGAGTGAGTAGGAAAAATGCTAGGAAATACCAATAACAAACATGAAAAACCTGATATTGACTTGGCTCTCTTCACAAGCAGTTTTATTTTCTCTGCTTGCATATAATGAACTGTCATTTGGTATTTTTGTTCACAGTCTGCACCACAAAGGTAAGTAGAATGTGTAATACAAATGAACCCTCAATCTGTTGAGCAACCCCACAAGTCAGCCTCTGGATTGTATCAGGGTAGCTCTTTCACATCCTTGGATTTATTCTCCATTCAATCAGTTGCTGAATATAGTCCTTAATTTGAATTTTTTCAGTCTTCCAAATGCTTTGTCTTTCAACATTTATGATTCAATTATGCCTCTTTTTCTATTCCACTGCTGATAAAAAAACCCAGTGTCTACCATCAGATATGTGCATTCAGTATTCCTTCAATTTCATCTGCATTTGAAATATGTATATGTGTGGGTAGTAGCAGGTTTACCTGCCTGAGACACTGAATCAGAAGTTGAGAAACAGAGCAAGAACAATGTAATCTTTTAGATTTTTGTCATAAGTCAAACCTTAGATGTGCTATTTCTTGCCCTGATTTCAATAATATGATTACGTTTTCTATCCTCACACATGGGCTGAAAGTGAAGAAAAAAGATGTTTCATTTTACAAGATGTTTCATTTACACCATGCAGACTGTCATTCCCATATTTTCACATGACTAGAATCTCCTTATCTCCCAGCTCAGTATCAGCAAGTGCTGCAGTTCTCATGTGAAGGCTTGGAAACTATGGCACTACATGAGACAAGAAATGAAATGGAAGAAAGCTAATGCACTTTGGGGGCATCAGGAAAAGCATTGCCAACAGGCCAGGGAGGTGATCCTGCCTCTCTGCTCAGCCCCAGTGAGGGGCATCTGGAGTGCTGTGTCCAGTTCTGGGGTCCTCAGTACAGGAGAGACATGGAGCTCCTGAAGCACGTCCAGTGGAGGGCGACACAGATGATGGAGGGACTGTAGCGTCTCTCTTACAAGAAAAGGCTGAAGAAGCTGGGTCTGTTCAGCGTCAAGAAGAGACAGCTGAAAGTGGCCATTATCAATGTCTGTCAGTGTCTGCAGGGAGGACTCAGAGCATGGACCAGGCTCTGCTCCTGGTGCCCAGCAGTGGGACAAGAGGAATGGGTAGGAACTGATACTCAGGAAGTTCCACCCGAACATGAGGAAGTGACCAAGCACTGAACAGGTTTCCCAGAAAGGCTGTGGAGTCTCCCTCACTGGACATATTCCAGAACTGTCTGGACACAATACTGTGCTGTGTGCTCTGGGATGACCCTGCTGGAGCAGAGGGGTTGGATGGATCAGATGACCCACTGTGGTCCCTTCCAACCTGACCCATTCTGTGATTCTGTGAAAAATAAATGGTTAAATTAGCTCATGGAGTAATTACATAATGGTCAATGAATCACAAAAGCAGGAAGAAATCTTACTCTCACTGGGCAGAAGGGTCACAGCCTGGAATTAAAGCAAATCATGTGTAAGCAAGGCTTATGAAGCAGTTCCATTTCCCTTCAAGCATTTGAAGACGTTTTGTGTTGATCAATGGGTGGACTTCACATAGAGAAAAAAGCTGCATTTAATTTACCATCCATTCTGTGCAAGCCACTGCTTAATTTTGTGTTGCTAATTCTTTAAAATGTCAAACTTTCTTAAATACAGGTTATTGATTAAAAAATCTGCCTTTTGGGTGGTTCAGCACACAGAGGACAGATGTTACCATTCCATTCCTCTCAATATGAGAGTGGTGTATGTTTGGGGTTTCTGTGACAAACATGACTTCTACTGACCTTCTCGCTTAGAGGGTAATCTGGTCTAATGATGCCAGATGAAAGGTAACTCATGTAGAGAAAAGTAGGAACTTACAGATGTGGGCTGTGGGGGAGGAGTTTTAATTGCATGAATGGATAGTGGAAACCATTCAATAACTTTATGAGACTGCTCACAACTAGAGGACTTGTCTCTGCTAACTTTGTCAATATCAAAGTTCAGTGTCTGCTCGGAGGGAACTCTAGCCAGTTGAAGAGAGGTCTAGAGAGTGATAGATCCCATGCTGAGATATACTTGTGATATGGGTGGGATATATATGATCACTTAGAAGTTCTTTTCTCATTTATTACAGAATTACAGCAATGACCAGGTAAATGACATTCTTATTCTATATATGCTGCTAAATAGGGATAGTTCTCTGCCTCAGAGGCATATTTACACTGGCAAGCCATCTCAATGCTTAGTATTTGGTTGTAGGTCTCCCTTGGAACCCCTGATTGCTTCTTTAGAGTCATAAAGAAACATAATTTTTTTCTGTCTTTTTTTTCTCTCCCCCCCTCCCCCCCAGTTCAAAGTGTCTTAAATAATGTGACTGCTGTATAGCACCCCCTCACAGTGGTGTTTTCACACCACAAAGCTGACAGTGTGTGTTACAGCCCTGTGGGTGTTTGAGAGTGCACATCCTGATGGGACAGTGTTAGATGCTGTGTAACATGCAAAGAGCCAAACCTGGTGCATTACTGACCTTTTGGGTCTTGTTTCTGGCTCCTGATAGATTCTGAACCAACTGAGCAGTGTTTGGGAACATATTAGCTGGCACATGATGTTATTTCAGGATAAACACAGTCCAGAACCGGAGCCTACACCCTGGTGCTGTTTCATTTACCAGTATACATTCAGCCCCAGGTGGCTGAAGATAAGTGAGAGGGGCCATTCAGACTCTTAACAACAGTCGAGGCTGTAATTGCTCACCAGCCATACCCAAAAATGAAAGGCAAATGCTCACACTCCTTCCCTTGAGCTTATTCCTGGAGAAATGCGTAAGAGAAATACACAAAAAGTAATTTTTTATTTTTAACTTTAATTTGCAATTTCAAAATCTTCCATGACTGGTTATTTTTCTAAGTTTGGGTGGTTATTTCTACTGGTGTTAAATGCAACAGGGTATGGATGTTTTTTACTATTGTTTCTTTTATTTCCCAGACAAAACTATTCCCTAAAGTTTAACCAAACTCTAACGCAAATTTTCATGTGTGAGTTTCAATTAGACATAAAAAATTTATTCCATTTTCTAAGCATACGTCTCTTGTACAAGCTTTGCATATCTAATCTCAGGATTCAATTTACAGAGTGGAATAAAAAAAAAAATGTAATAAACAGAGTATGTTGATAAGGGTTCTTTTTCCTTGTGAAGATAGCAGTTAGGCTATACTGGGTTAGGCTACACCATGTTCCCCCATGACAACAAAACTATCTCACTGTGACAGGCCCCTGGCAAGTGACTGTGGTGTGGGAGAGGAAGGTCATTGCTGTGCCCGAGTCATCAAGCCTTTACTGATGAATGTGCCTGTATGGCAAATTTGCCAAAGGGAAATGCACAGAGGTGACCTGTCTCAGATGGAAATTGCCCCTGACTCCTCTTGGCCTTGCCAGACATTCTTGACTGATAACTTCAAACTTAAGGTGACAAACTCACTGCATGCATTTCATTGAGAAATATTGTGAAGGTGTTTGCAAACAGTGTTTGATACCTGAGATCCCAACAGCCATAATGTCTTAAAATTGATTCTGCCTTTATCCAGAGACTTTACAGCTAATCCCAACACTTGGATAAGATAAACGGAAAGTAATGACAAATCTCAGGAAAGTGATTCAGAGGCTGCTGGATGGGTTTTTGCCTTTAAAGAGTTTCTGGCTGGTTTGTTTTTCAGCAGGCCACTCAGGACCTCAAGTAATTAAAAAATAAGCAGCCACTGTTTAAATTCTGTTGAGCTTCCTTAGAGCTGTGATTTCCTGGCTCAATAAGTAGCTACACTCTTACATACAGGAAAATGTCAGTCTCAAAATATGTCCTTGCTGTTTTCCCATGGTTCTAACAGAAAAACATTTAGAGTTTCAGATAACACTGATGCAGATGATCAAGTGGTTATCACTGCTGCTGTTTCCACTGCTCCATGTTTTTTAATAGCAGTAGTGGGGGTTTTTCCCAAATTGCTCCAGCTCTGAAAAGCAATAAAAGTGAGGTCTGTTTACTAACACAAAGCATTTCATTTCTTCTCAGTGTCATGAATACAAACCAAACACAGAACATTACACAACTGGTGACATTTAAATGTAAGTCAATTATGCAGGTTTAATGTATTATACACATAACATCTGTACATGCACCAGCATGGGATTGAGAAGCACTTAAATAATTAAGTTAATGGGAAAGTACAGGGTAATTAAAGAGCACTGAGGAGAACCAATGGAATTTGTTTAGTGGAAGGGTTTATGGATTTGTGAAACAGGGGAGGATGGCATCATTTAGCAAAGCTATGGTGTACCTCTCAGCTCACGAGTAGATGGTTTATGAGAACTTTCTTGTCCTGGTCTTTCATTCTGGAATAGATTTCAAGTCTTTTTATGGATTTTATTAGGATTTTATAGTACAGCGGTATTGTCCCTGGTTTATACTGGAACCAAGGGCAAAAAGAGACACAACACCAATTTGGGATGGACGGAAAATACCAAGGTTCATTAAAGAGTGGCAGAATGTAGATAAAAAATAAATTTTCTGGAAACTAGTACTTTCCTGCTGCACTTATGACCATAAAACTGTGAATATTTATGTTTCTTCTAATATAAGTATCAATAAAATAGTTGATAATGATGCTATAAAAATGTACAGATCTGCTTTCCAAAGTATAAGAACAGGTGGTCTTCTTGTAACAGCAGACTTCTGCCTGCTGTGAACCCAAAATCCTACCTGTTAATTGAAGTGTTAAACATAACTGCCCCAGGCACACTTCCCTCCAGCCTGACTTACAGTGCCTTACAAATATCAAGGCAAAATTTACATGTGGTCAAACACAAGTCCTATATTATTTACATCCTACTTCTGTACTGATGGCACTCTGCCTGATGATAGGGAATCTTCATTAGTGCAGTTTAACAAGGAGGAAACCTGTACAAAGAGGTTATATATTTGCTTATATTTTAGTTAGGAGAATAAAGGGAGAGTTTGGGGTTGTTCAGGGGTTATATTCATAAGTAAATGAAAAAGCATAGTCAACATTCCAAGGTGTTCTAGGAAACTGGTGAGAAGTTGACAAGGAGAAAGGAAAGTTCACTTTAACTCTCCTCCCCCTCTCACCACCCCTTTTTTTTCTCTATAGCATATAATAAGACAGATCTCTACACTAATAGAGTTTTGTAATTCCTCCTTCTATCTTTCTAATAATCCTGGGATGAATTTCACTTGGTCTTGATTGAGTCCATTTAAGCACTTTACTACTAGCTCCATATTAATCTGATCTCCTGAGATACTCAAAAAGTGACTGTCTGCTAAGGACACTGTATCATTCTTTAATGAGAAAAGAAATTAAGTATATCACAGTTTTTTCAGGAACCTTTGTTATTTGTCTTACAACCTTGCTCCAATTTAGATTACTTTAGATAAAGAAACCTGCTTTCACATTAACCACTGCCATAACCTTGCTCAAATATGTGGTTACTTTTCCTTCTATGCTAACAAAAATTCAACTAAAATAAATATGCAATTATTCACTCATCTAAAGAGAACCACTATCATTTATTTAACAGAACAGAAAAATATACATGCAAGGCTGATCAAACTTAGTACTATGGTTTGGGGTTTTTTATCTCCTTTGCTGAAATATCTTTAATTTCCATGAAATTTTGTGTAAAAAAAATATGTGTTAAAATATAAATACACAATATTCCATATAGGACCATTTAGATATAAAAAGTAGTAAAGATAGGGGCACCTGCAGTTTGTGTCCATTCGCATTGACAGAAAAACTGTCAACTTGTTTATCTCTTCCTTTACAAGGCTTATTTGATACAACATTACCTTCTTTGACCACAAAAACAGCAGAGAAAACTAATCAGCAAATGGCAGAGATTTTTAAAAACAAGATGCTATAAATTATCCAAAATTAAAAGTTTGTAAGTGTTCACAACTATGTTTTAATTGAGTTTGAATCAACCAGGGTCAGCTTCAGCAGAATAAATTGAAAAATGTCAGAAACTCTTTTTCTTGCAGGTTTATTAAAAAAATCCAAAAAACAACAGAACACTAAAACTAAGAACTCAAACCCCAAAAACAAGCCCACAGAAAATGATAAGCTGCTACAATGATTTCACTTATCTGAACTCAAATCACTCAGGACAAGTTGTTGAAGTCACTACAGAGAGAGCCAAGGAAACCTCTGATATGTACCATTATATACACTACAGAACCTGCAGTCTTTTCCTTCAGTCACAACTTATTTCCATGTCCTCTGGAAACAGGAATGACTTTAAAGGACTCTGAGATGATTTTAAAGATCTTCCGTAAATTAAACACTCTTAATTCATACCCTTATCTGGCAGCAATGCCAACTCCCATGGAACAATCCATGCCCCTCCTGTTGTTAACACCTTTTAAACACTATTACTCTCAACGACCATGTATGTTCACCCAAAGTGTTTATTGGAAATAATCTCTAGACTGTGCTAAACCCTGAGTGCTGCTTGGGAATTGATTGGGACGCTTGTAATTGAAGTAAGTCAAACTGTGCAAAGGGCTGCTCTACCAATACCCATGACTGTTTCAGGGCCAAGGAAGATTTCCTGTCCTTCCCTAAGCAGAGCTGTAGCCTTGTCTTTTATGGATCTTCTTTGGGAGTGGGACAAAAGTTGCACCTGAAATCGGAGAATGTTCTGATGAAGGGACTTCCTGCTGTACACAACTTTAGGTAAGAAACACACACATTTGTTGCAGTGGGGATACTGCAACACGCATATATCAAACCAGGAGTCCCGTGGAAAGGAAATATATACGGACAGACAGATTCTTGATAGCTGTTTCAGAGATGTTTATTTCTCCAACTGCATGGCCGGAGCTCTGCCGAGGAACTGCTACAGTCACGGGACCAAGGGTCCTTCTGCCCGCGCAGGGAACACAAACCAACCAATGGGAACGAGGCTGAGCAGGGGCAGGGAAGCCCCGTGTCTGTGCCCTCAGGGCCCCTCTCCCAGGGCTACACGACAGGGGAGGGACCCCAACACACATTTATATTTGTGAGTTGGACATGACTGCAGTTTCAGGGGAAAAAAACCAAATAACTTACTAATTGACTGATAGCAGATCTTTATCAGCCTGTTTGAATGTTGGTAGAGTAAGGACACTGAACAATATCACATGAATTTGAATCCTGCTTGTTACTGAGCTTCAGCTGTTCCTGAATATATGACAGATGGTCATGGTGAGTGGTTCATTCGCTACTGTTGTGTCCCTCAAAGTTACCCAGAAGATTAAGAACCGCTTTGTTCACTCTCATGATACTCAATTGAGCAACAATTTCAAGAATTCAGAGAGTGAATCAGTACTGTTTATTACTCCTTTGTAGGAATCTGGAAAACAACAGATTCATTTGTAGTTAAGAGAAGATATCTTTCTTTCCTCTGACTGCAATGATTGATGGTGATTTTCAAAATTTCAAAACCTTTTCTTTCATTTAATATTTAAGAAAGTCTAAAAGTTTTAAATCCTTGTCCTTTGCATTCCACTGTTCACTAGGTATTTCCTGATCCAGTAGATCCCAGGCATTTACTTTTCATCCTGTTTTTCTCTTTCTCTTTTGAATGGTGCCATGGAGAACTGTCCTTGATGACATTAATGATGATATCATTAAAAATCTACCTCAAAAGCAAACTGAGCAAATAGGCCTCAAAAGAAGGCAAAATATAGGTTTTGAACAATGTCCAATTAGCAATATCAAGCTAACTCTGTGTTCCAAAAGAATGTGAGATTCAAAGATAATTACTCACCATCCCCCATGAGTAGACAAAATACCAGTCAATGCCTGAATAATAGATGGCTAACTTCCCTAAATTCACTTCTCTCCCTTTTTACTAACATGCATGTCAGGAGCTAGACTTCAATGTTCATTTTGGGTTCCTTTTAACTCAGGATATTCTATGATTTTATGTCATGTGACATGGAATATCACAGAATCACAGAAACACAGAATGGCTTGGATTGCAAAGAACCTTAAAGATCAACTAGATCCAGCACTTCTGCCATGGGCAGGGGCACCTTCCACTAGATCAGCTTGCTCAGAGCCGCATCCAACCTGGCCTTGAACACTTGCTGGGATGGGACAGCCACAGCTTCTCTGGAAAAACTGTTCCAGTACCTCATAGGAAATGATTTCTTCATAATATCTAGTCTAATTCTACTCTCTTTCAGCTTGAAGCTATTCCCCCTTGTCCTGGTACTCCAGACCCTTGAGAAAAAATCTCTTTCCATATTTTTCGTAGGCTCCCTCCAGGCACTGGAAAGCCAAAATTAGGTCACCCCAAAGCTTTTTGTTTTCCAGGCTGAACCAACACAGATCTCTCAGCCTCTCCTTGTAGGAGCGGTGCTCCATCCCGCTGATCATCTTGGTGGCCTCCTCTGGACTGGTTCCAACAGGTAGTTCCTGTGCTGAGACCCCAGATCTGGACACAATCTCCAAGTGGGATCTCACCAGAGCGGAGCAGAGGGACAGAATCACTTCCCTCAACATCTTTATTAGTTCAGCTTGTGTCCTCTCCCAACACCTTGTTCACTCCCAGTCAATTTACTGGGGGGCAAAGTGAGAAGCACAGATGGACTTATTGCCATGTGAACAGTGTTCAGCAATAGCTAAAACAATTATTCTTTTTTAGCATTTTTTTGGTCATGAGTGTAAAACACAGCTCTATACCAGCTGCCGTTCCAGTCAGACCTAGGTCAAGGACACCTGAAAGGCCAAGATATCTGAACAGCTCCTATATTCAGTTTTTCATTATGTAAAATTAAACATTATGAAATACAGTGAAATAAATTTTCTGATTGAAAATTTTATTTAATTGAAATAAAACTCTTACATGATCCCCTAGATCCCTCTATCCTTTGAACGGGCTATATACACTCTCTGAACAAGAAAACTCGCACTGCAGCAGCACAGTTAGATTACTGTGGAAATTGTGTGAATGTTAAGTTAGTAATTCAATCTACAGAGAAACCTTAAGAAAGCAGTAACAACAACTAAAACAGCCATGCCCCAAAATGTGTCTGCATCTACCAAATGCAATTTTTGCTAAAGTAGTTTCAAATAAGATGGTCCTACTTGGTGTGACACCATCTGCTGAATTTCCCTTGCTTATGTATTACTAAGTGGCAACTTTGCATAATTTAAAATAAAACATTCAAATGGGGAAACAACTTCTCAATTACAGTCATGAAAAGGATCAGGTGGGCTCTTACTCATCCCACAGACCATTGCGTGGCTGACTTCACATTTGGGAAGACACTTAACCTTTGATATAGACACTGTTTACACAGGCTCCAGCACTGTTGGAAAAGAGTTTTTCAATCTTCAGCAGCTCATTAGTTGAAGTACTGGCTTTTTCTATGTTTTTTTTGAGGTTTCTCTTTCTCATGGAGGAAGGAAGAACAAGGACAAGTTAAGCATAATTT
Source organism: Corvus cornix cornix (assembly GCF_000738735.6). Lineage (NCBI taxonomy): Eukaryota > Metazoa > Chordata > Aves > Passeriformes > Corvidae > Corvus > Corvus cornix. The sequence goes on along the minus strand of NC_046333.1, from coordinate 148,831,719 downwards.
CAAGAAATAACAGAATGTGTTTCACAGTACTTGGGAAAATTGTTTTTTCCTTACTTGTAGTGTTTTATATGTCAAATCAGACAAGAAAAAACAAAATCTGCTTTCTTCTCCTGCTACTCTGACTGGATTTTTTCTCCCAATTATTTATGAATTTCAGGTGATGGTAATTCTCATGACCTAGATTTTCAACACACAGTTGAAAGTTAATTCATGGAAGAAAGCACAATGTAAAGATTTAGTACTGGTTAAAAGAAGAAACAGGGAGAGACTGATGCATGAGGACTGAAAGATTCCTCTTTCCAAAGGAATATGATCCACATTCTTGTTTTTTCAGGAAGCTTAGAAATAGAGGATTTGGAGCCTAGAAGGCAGGAGACAGGTGGGAAATGGATAGGGAACCCTGAAACTCCTTTAGTTTTTTGCCATGACCTGAAGTGCTGCCACTTGAAGTAAGAGCACAGGGCACTTCTGCTGATATGTCTCTTAACTTGAATAAGGATCAGGTCGTGCATAAAGTACTTCATTTTCGAGGAAGGAAGAGTTATATTTGATGAAGCTTTCTCTAGGCACAACTCTCCATCTGAGCTTGTTCCTCCATGCAAAGAGCTCAGAACAAAAAGAGTTTAACCCACAGAGCTGCAGTTGTGAGTACAACACAGGCACACGGGTAAGAAAACAATTTTGCTGAGACAAGGAGCACCAGGTTGCTGCCAAAATTATAGATACTGACACAGAACCCAAAAATTCACCCTCGGTACTGTGTAACATGAAAATAAATCATCAGAAACCAGCCTCCTCAAATCAGATAATGTATCTTCCAGGACTCCTTGAGCACCAGCTGCATCTTATAGATGAATATTTATCTCAATTAACACAAGTGCACCCTGAAGAAGCGTCACAGGGCTGTGCCATCAATCTGGAGAGAGCAGCAGCAGGTTAATGCTCCAGCACGCAGTGATGAGGCAAGATACCACACACTGCACAACTGCAGCTCTCCTGGATGCTTGATTTTAAGTCCTTTCAGCCCCTTCAGGACTCCAGAGCTGATTGCAAAATTTATGAAAATTCAGGTATTGGAGACAGACGTTCAGGTTGACCTCATGCAGGGGCTGGAACCTTCCCACAGAAATCAAGTAGCAGAGGTGATGTATCAAGGTCCAGTCCTGCTTCTGGGGCTCTCATTAGCAGCTAGGCATTTTCATGTTTATTTATTTATTCTTTTTGAGCTGCTAGTGGACTTGTCATAAGGGAGAAATCTGCTGGCATCAGGGAGTTAAGGGGAAATTTATTTCGAAAAACAGGTTTTTAAAAAGCTATTTTGTTTTAATGAGCAGTCCCAAATACCCAGAGCTCCTGTCTTACTGTGGAGATTAGAGCTTTCCCAAAGTATCCTAACCACAGAGGTGTCGATTCCCATCTCAAGAGAACAAACTTATTTTAAATGTCTGATTTCAAGATACATTTTCCGTAGTGACATCCCTTCTGAGTCAAATTGTCTCATAGGGAAATGAGGACAATGTCTCTTCATTATTATATAATTAACATATTATTAATAATTAACAAATACAGATAGATAGATAGATAGATAGATATATGTACAGACACACACACATACTGCATCTCTACTCCATGAGCCAGGAACAGGCTGCATCCATCCCCCATCCCCTGGGGGCTCCAGAAGAAGAAGCAAATTAAGCTATTGGAGTGAGTCCAGAGGGCCACCAAGATGATTAGAGGGATTAAGAACCTCTCCTATGAGGAAAGGCTGAGAAAATTGGGATTTTTTAGCCTGGAAAAGAGAAGGCCTTGGGGTGACCTAATTGCAGGCTTCCAGTACCTGAAGGGAACCTACAAGAAAGATGGAGATGGACTTTTACAGAAAGATGTAGTGACAGAACAAGGGGCAATGGCTTCAAACTGTCAGAGAATAGGTTTAGATCAGATAACAGGAAGAAATATTTTATTCAGAGTGTGGTGAGGCACTGGCATAAGTTGTCCAGAGAAGCCATGGAGGCCTCATCCCAGGAAGTGTTCAAGGCCAGGTTGGATGGAGCTCTGAGCAACCTGGTCTCTTGAAAGGTATCCCCATACATGGCAGGGGACTGGAACTACATGATCATGAAGGTCCCTTTCCAACCCAAACCATTCTGTAATTTTATGATTTTATGTTTCTATGATACATACACCACATAAACATACATATATATATATATTTGTATATCTTCATTTTACTACAGGTTATCTGTGCCAGAAGTCATTAGCAGCATTCATTTTTTTATCCCGATGAGAAGTAGGCTATAATGTCATTGCCACACAGAAATTACAGCACGAAGGTTCCTGCAGCCCTTGGTTGACACTTTTCACATCACCAGCAAGAAGGTTTGATTTCTTGGCTGTATGTTGCTGCAGTCATTTCCAGTAGGTTTGTGCTATCAGACAAAGGAGTTGGAGCTGCAGGTCAATTATTCATGACATTCTGGGGGAGCTTTGGCTCGCTGGACCCATCCCAAAGCATAATTCAACCTTTGGGATAGAAAATACAGTTTGAGAACACTTGTCAGAGAAAGGAGGTCTGAAAGAGGATATGTTGAAAAGAAGCCTTGAGCTAGAGTTAAGGTAGTGTTATTTGGGAATTACAGAAGCCCCAAATGAGCTATGACTTTTTAAAATGTAAAACTACAGTGGAAAGGGAATTTTTAAAGTTGCTGTCTGACTAAACCTAGAAATTCTTTTCCCCATTTTGAAGTTACTTTCGATCTGTATATTTTCCCATTGCAAATTATGTGTGGATATCAAAGAAAACTGAAGGATGCTAGATATATATTTGTCTGCCTGTATGAAACCTGACATGCCTAGTAAGTGTAACTTGTAGAGACAATGGCAGTGTACAAGACATTGCTAGAATACATATATGGATTAAAAATAAACAATATGTCTGTCTGCCTATCAGTTGTAAGAATGAATGACCAAGGGTAAAAACAACCCATAGAGCTAACAAATGGTAACCAATTCCCCTAAGCATTTTGCTCAGTCACCTGATATCACAGATTAAATACCAAAAAAAAAAATTCTCTGGGAGGAATTGTCCCATAGCAAGCCTGCTGAAATATTCTAATTGAGAAAGAATGTAGAGTTAGAGAAAAAGCAAAAGAGTTAGAGAGGGATCAGCCTTGCACAGATCAAAGCCATAGCTTTAGAGAAGCTACCAGAAATCCTGATATTTCTCTGACAGTCCATTTTATTTTTAATATACATGGAAAAATCTTTACTATCACTCATCCCCCTCCTTCAGTTGCCCTTGAAACTTCCACTCAAACTGAGCCTTAGCACTCTTCTGTCTCTGTTGCTTTTAAACAGCATATTCAAAGTTTGCAATCTGTAAATCTGTTTGCAATCTGCAAATTACAGCAATCTGCAGAGTTCAGTCTTGGTTTTGTGGTGCTTTCCAGGGTTGGACAAATGTCTGCTCAGGTCTGCAGACCATCTCAAATTTATGCCTCCAAAGACTAGTTTCTTCCTTTTGCACAAGTAAAACTACCACTCCATCTTGCCATCCTGTTTTTCTTTGCATCAGAGGGAACAGGCAGGTCCACTTCTTTGAGTTCTGTCTAAAGGCACTAGGACTAGATTATTCCATCTCAGAGCTTAAATGCTCAGCATTCTTCCTACTAACTCCTGCCTTAGGAACATCTGAAAAACTAATATCTTGATAGAGAGACTCACAGAATATCCTTTGATTTGAAAAGTCATCCTTCCCTTCCTTGACAGAGTTCATGATAAGGAAGTGGAGAACACTGACTTTTAAAAAATTGTTGTATGAGTCAAACTGAGCAGTTTCTACTTGAAAAAAATTTTTATAAAAGGATCATATCTTCTTGCAGATATCCTGACAAGCTTTGAGAAAAAAGATGCCATAACTCCCTGAGAAGCCAGTTTTCCTTAATCCCACATCAAAGGAGATTTCACTCAGTTTATTTCAGTAGTGTCCATCAGTTCAGTGGTCTCATATGACAAAGAGCAGAAATTTTAAATAGTGAATGAATCTCTGCAGACGCAATTTACATTTCTAGATAAAAGTGGCTGGTTCTGCTTGAGACAGGGTATCTACCACATCCGTATTGTCCGAGGGATATGACAAAGGACAAAGGTGTTTCTCAGGGTTTGGTGTTGGGACTGGCACTGTTTAACATTTGTTGGAGATGGGGACAGTGGGATTGAGTGCACTCTCAGTGAGTTTGCGGGTGACACCAAGCTGTGTGGTGCAGTCACATGCTGGAGGGAAGGGATGGTATCCAGAGGGACCAGGACAGGCTGGAGAGGTGAGGTTGTACAAAACTTATGGAGTTCAATAAGGTCAAGGGCAAGGTCCTGCACTGGGGCTTGGGCAATCCCAGGCATGTGTACAGGCTGGGCAGAGACTGGGTTGAGAACAGCCCTGCCAGGAAGGACTTGGAGGTGCTGGTGGATGGGAGGCTGAACACAACCCAGCAGTGTGCACTTGCAGCCCAGGAGAACAACTCCATCACAGGCTGCATCCAGAGCAGTGTGGGCAGCAGGGCATGGGATGGGATTCTGCCCCTCTTCTCCACTCTGGTGAGACCTTCCAGTACCTAGAGGGGTTACAAGAGAGCTGGAGAGAGACTTTTGACAAGGACATGGAGCAATAGGACAAAGAGGAATGGTTTTAAACTGATAGACAGTAGGTTTAAACTAGATATTAGTAAGAAATTTTTTACTGTGAGGTTGGTGAAGCACTGGCTGAGGCTGCCCAGAGAAGCTGTGGCTGCCTCATCCCTGGAAGAGTTGAAGGCCAGGTGGGATGGGGCTTTGATCAACCAGCTCTAGTGGAAGGTGTCCCTGCCCATAGCATGGAACTAGTTGATCTTTAACCTAACTTTTCTGACCTAAACCATTCTAGGATTCATGAAGCTCAGAGAGGACATGGACAATTATTGTGTTGAAATCACTGGCATATTCTTGCTTAAGAGTCTGAATCTCTACACCTTTACCTGTAGCTCTTACATTTTACTCTGTAAAATCCTCTTGCAAACACCACCTTCTCTTCTGTGTTTGTGCAATACCTAGAACAAGGAAGCTTAGCCCATTTCTGAAGCTGCTGGATACTTTTCCAGGAATAACAACAGAAATCAATTGTATTAATGAATTAGTTTAGATTCTTAGGCACATAAAAGGTCTCAGACTCATGAAACCATCTCATTGAAAATTACATTAAAAAGGCAGTACTCTTTTGCATAACTCCAAGGTTAGCTATATTTTGCTGTATTACTGCAATCTTAATGGAAAATATTGAATCGGAACTTAGTGATTTAAGACTTTATTTTGTCCTATAACAAATATAACAAAAAGAAAGCCCACAGACTTTTGAGAAACTGAAAACTTCACTCCTTTTCTTCTTCCCTCCTCTTCTCTCTTCCTCTTCCCATCCATCATTATACATAACAACACTTTAAAACAATGAAAGCTGTTTTTCCAGTATTGAAAGATGAGAGGTTTTAACTGTGTATTATCCTAGATAGAGAAGTATGCCACTCTTTTGCTGGTTGGAACAAATACTGCAATTGGTTTCATGGATCTATTTATCTCCAGCATCTGGAGATTTTAACTGAAGTGCTAATGAGTGCATAACAGAAGCATATTAATTAAGTACTAACCACAGGCTTTGGCTCCATGACAGCATACACTGAACAACACACGTGGAATATAGGTCAAAGAAGGAAGGTATTAGATTACTTCTGAGTGCAAAAATAATGTATTTGATTTTAGTGGGGCACTGCATATTCAAATCATTAAAGTGGACTCTGAGGAGTTCTGTTTCTATACAGATCAGCAGTGCTTGTTAATCCAAAGAATGCAAATGCAGAGCAAGAGATAGAGAACGTTTTTTATGTGAAACATTTTGGGTTTGTCTGCCTGAGGTAGCAGTAAGTAGTATTCTAGTAATCTATGCATAAACTGAAAACTTTGTCCTAGAGGGTTCACAATAAACAGTGCAGATATGCAGGCCCCCAACCAAACGTGGAGTTTACCTTTTCAACTCATGCACATCTGTTAAATAATCTGAATTTCTGGAAGGTTTAATGTGGTTCATTAAACACTGCAAGAAACCCACAAACAAGAAATAATGTATTAGTAACTTCCTCAATAGCATTTTAGTGTGGTTATAGGAAAAGTATCAACATAATTCAGTGAAGTAATTTGTGGTTGAGGTTGCAAATGCAGAAAATCATAGAATCATAGAATGGTTTGGGTTGAAAGCAGCCACTAAAGATCATCTGTTTCAACTCCCTTGCCATGGGCAGGTACAACTCCCACTAGATCAGACTGATCAAAGACCCATCCAACTTGATCATGGACACTATCAATGGTGAGGCATTCACTATTTCTCCAGGCAGCCTCTCCCTGTAACAAATGTCTTGCTTATGTTCAATCTAAACCCATTACTCCTCATTCTATCATTACAAATCCTGGTAAAAGAATCTTTCTCTTTCTTTGCTATAATTCCTTTCTATAAATTGAAAAGCTGCTATTAGGTCTTCCAGAAGCCTTCTCTTGTCCAGGATGAACAGCCCCAACTCTCTCAGCCTGTTTTCACAGGGGAGGTGTTTCAGCCTTCTGATAAATTATGTGATCATTCTCTGGACCCACTGCAGCAGTTCCATGTCCTTCCTGTGCTGGGAAAAAAACACTGGATGCAGCACTGCAGATGGGATCTCACCAGAACAGAGGGGCAGGATCCCCTCCCTTACCTGCTGTTCCCACTGTGAGATCAGCCCAGGACATGGTTGTTTTTCTGGGCTCTGAGTGCAGCTTGATAGGTCATGTCCAACTTTTCATTCCCCAGTATCCCCAAATCCTTCACACAGGGCTCCTCTCTTTCCATTCCTTCTTCAGTCTGTATTGATAAAAGGATTGCTCCAACCCAGGTTCAGGACTTTGCACTTGTCCCTGCTGAACTTGGTCATGCTTATGATACAAAATAACACCTAGTGGAACACCAGTATCCATTTGAGACGTTTATTCTTGAAGGACCTGACACGACAAAACTTTTGGAGCTCCAAAACATCATCTACAGTCTGGTTAGGGACTGTGTCACTGTTAAGCAGTACAAGTATGCAGTACTAAACATCCTCAGTTACCAATGCAGTGATTAGAAGAGGCAGGAAGAAAACTTCTTTTGAGGAGGATACAAATGGGCACTGACTAATCTTCTCCACTATGCACTTCAAGAAAGGAAGAATAATGTTCTGTAGTGAGACCATTAGAGATAAGTGAAAGGTTTCCACTTATGGCCAAATGCCTGCTAAAGATCATCCTTTCAGTAAAACACTGTAGGAATTCATAGAAGTCTTAGTTCACAAAAAAAAAAAGAAAAGCAGGGTCATCCAGAGGAAAGCAAGGGAGAAAAGATGTGTCACCTATGTTCTAATGGATGATACAAAGTGAAGTGCTAAAAGGATGCAGTGAGAGATTCAGAGCAAAGAGAAAATTTGTTGAAGGTGTCTAAAAAGATCTAAGAAAGGTGCTGGTTATGGAATTACATTACAGCATCCCTTTTCCTGCCAGTGAAATTCTTAGATTCTAATGATAATTATTGTCACTCCCAGGTCACAGAGCTCTATGACCCATTTCCATTTCCAAGCCCAAAAGGAGAAGATCAGTGTTATTAATCTATTCACTGTGAAAAACTATAGAGAGGTAGTAATAGAAAATACTGAAATACTCACCAATTTTTTTGTCCAATTCTGGCATATCCCAACTCAGTTATTGTGTTATTTAATCTGAGATTAATATGTGTGTATTGAGCAAAAACAATATCTCTGTTGAATTTTAAAAAATATTTTGAGAGCAGTAATCATTACTTCTAGATGATAGGAATAGGATCACGTAGGTCATCTACCTTGCTCTTTACCCTTTTATCTCTATTTCAGTAGCACTCATAACAGTAGCACCTAGATACAATTAACAGCCAGAAAACTGGTACTGGTATTTTAACTTTTCTAAACTCTTCCCTATCAGAAATGCTGTAATATAACAAGAAAAGACGGGTGGGTCATATTAAAACTCTGTTTTATCTATTAACTTGAGCCAAACACAAATTTCCCCCGTTCCTGACTCTGAGTATTACAGCTGTATCTCAAGTGCTTAGACAGGACTGGGCAGAATTTAATGTGCTACACACTCTGCAAACAAGTGGACGAACACTGCCTGTGTGGAGAGTCTCATTGTGTTAAGCTGAAAGAAATTAAGCCTTGTTTCTGCTTTACAGGTGGCTTTATGCAATGTAGAGACATTTAAAAGCTTCTGCACTCGCATCACACTTGAGAGAAAAGAATTCATCTTAGACCTCTTTGTTCCAGGCAGCACTTCAATAAAACTTCACCTCTTTCATCACTGGCTGTCTTGATGTCTTTCTTCATCCTAGATTTTTCCAATATGACTTTTATCTTGACATGGGCGATGGAAAAACACGCTCCTGCACAGTTACTAGCAAATTATTGTGTGCATCACCCTCCAACAGAAAAAAATGTAGAGATTTCCTACTGAGTTTGCCTCAAAATAATCAATAAGTTTAGATGAAGGGAATACTTTGTCCTCATGGAACATAGGCAGAGTCAATAAAAAGAACTCTGAGGTTAGTCCCCTGGTCTTACTGACCCTCATTTGCAGGATCACAGGAAGTTTCAGCTTGGAAGAGATCTGAGGAAAACCTCTCGTCCACCTCTTGATTAAAGCATGGTCAGATGTGAGGCCAAACCAAGTTTTCAGAAATTTGTCCATTCTAGTCTAGAAAATCTCCAAGGGTGGCCAACAGCATGACTTGACAGGACAATCTGTTCTGATATTTTATGGTCCATGATGAAAAGCTTTTTCCTTATATACAGTCTGAACTTTTTTTTTCCCATGTATCCTTCTAAAGTCAGTATCCTTTGAGAGATACCAAGTCTAAGGTGGCTTGGAAACAGCCTGGTGAAAAGCTTAAAAATTGTTATTCATTGGCTGTCATGAAGATACTGATAAATGCTGAAAGACAAGACACACTTTCAGTGGAATCTAGAGCCCAATGTAGTAAATAAGAAACAAGAGTTGGCTATATTGGAAATCTTAGATGGACATCAAGTGAGAATAAAGTAAAAAAAAGACACAGGTACATTTAACTAATGAACAAGGTGCATTTAACTGAGGTAATTAAAATTTATTTCTCTCTGCAAATATACAAAAAAATCTGAAAAAAACCAATATCAGAGATATTTCCATCTCTTTAGGCAAATTTTGACAGAAGTAGTCCTGATTTTTCTGTGAGACACTCTAATAAAATACAAATGGGTCAAATACAGCATCAGAGTCAGTATCCATCAGCCTCCAAAGCTGAGATTGTCATAGTTGTCCCTTTAAAAAGGAATAAATCAGGTCTAATTGGATTGAAGTGACTCCACGGTTTAGTTTACCAGTGCACTGTTGGTGGTCTGCCAGAGATTTTAAAAGCCAGCTTGGGAACTCAGAGTGAAAGACAGAGAGACAATTAGTCTGACGTTTGGACTGAAGAAACAGCTTCTTCTCTCTTCTTTTACCTGTCACAGAACTTTCCTTTATAAGTGTTCATTCCCTTGAATTTAATTTTCCCTTGGTAGTGAGTGAATTATTTATTTATAAGATAATCTTTATAAACTTAAATACTATGTTCTATTTATGTATAATTTCTGAGGCTTTGTTTGTGTGTGTGTGTGTGTGTGTGTGTGTGTGTGTGTGTGAAAAAATTAACAAATTCAAATGGAATGGCCGTAACACTGGGAAATCACATTTCATCCTATAGCAAGCAAATGAAAGATTCTTCCTCATCTAAATCATATTTCCAAGGTGAAAAGATGAGACCAGTAGTTGAACTGCTAGTCAAGAGAGCAGGAAATATTTTTTTTATTTCTAACCTCTGTTACTGTTTGTTTTCCTTATAAACTTGGATGAGTCACATATGGGTGATTTTACTTTTTTTCTTTATTTAGGTACCTGGTACATACTAAGCTAGTCAAAGAAAAGTTTTCTATAAAAATGCCTTGATGGAATGAAAACTGAAGTGTTCCATTTGATATTTTCTGCTAAAAAAATCTACACACTTTTAAAAATGTAAGATTTCTACACTTAGTTTCCTGTTGGGCATAAATTCTATTGTAATTTTTTCTTTTCCAAATTTCAGAGAAGGAGCTTCCACATTGAGACTCCTATGTACAGAGGTATCACTTTCTTACTGGCCATATTTTTAGGTCTGACTAGTCCAGTGTTTTTTGATGACTATGGATTGCTTACATTGCATACTAACTCTCTCCCACACAACCATACAGTACTTGATTTTCCACTATTTGCCTTTTTTTTTCTTTCATATTTTTTCCATAGCTTAGTCTTCATTATCAAGAATCACAAGGTTTCAGTTGAGGTTGGCTATGTGCTGTGTGGCATCAGTTATGACAATGATCACTTCTTTGCTGATTCCCATCTGTTGGGATTGAAATATATGTGGGCAAACAAAAATTGTTTGGTGGAAGCTCATTTGAACAATTATGTGAGGGTCCATTTTTTAACACTCTGCTGTGGTATCATGTAGGTAATTAAACACACTCTGTGATGCACATTTTAATGGGAATCAGAAGAGAAGAAAGCTGGCTGGTACGTGGCTGAACTCTGGACAACCAGTGTTCTGGAAATGTGCTGGCTTAGGATTTTATGTGTTTAAAGCCAGTTTCACATGACATAAAGAACATGCTATTTGTTATGCAGACAGCTAAGGCATGGTGATGAGTAGGAAAGGAAGTTGTCCAAACCCTATCAGTAGCAAAACAGGGAATTGGTCATGGCCCCAAACCTACCAGAGTTCAAGAAGAGCTTGGTTGCTTTCAGGGACATGGTGGGATTTTCGGGGCTGTCCTGTGCAGGGCCAGAAGTTGGACTCAATGATCTTGGTGGGTCCTTTTCAACTCTGGTTATCCTATGATTTTATGAAAACCGGACACAGAACTTGTGACTGAACAGTGATTCAACATGGCAGAAAGAAATGAAACATCAGAGTGTCTGTACAACAAGGTGGGATAACCTGGGCAGATTATGGATATCTTACACAAAGAGAGTGACAAGACACAATGAACTTGAACCCTGATTAAAGGCCAGACCTGATTGTGTGCTCACTGTACAGAAAGTTGGTATCTGCAAAGCAGGCATGTAAACAAGTCCTTAAGCCTCCTGTGACAAATTACTCTCTTGAAATGCTATATGCATCTAACTAAACAACTTAAACCACAGACATAATTATTTTATAATTACTGCGTCCTTCACAGGAGAAACACTGCTAGCAGGAAACAGCAATGCTGTATTAAATAATGTTATGCTATGATGAAACTGCAAAGGCTTGAGATGACTGTGGTTTTTTGAATTTAAAAATAGCCTGGTTACTGCTGAATGATGCAAGAGGTCATAGCGAATAGAGCTAATCAAGATTTGTACAAATGAACACTCCCACTTCAGAAAACTTTGATTCCCTGTAGTCAAAGTACTTAAACACAATATACATATGAAAATATTTCTCGAGTATCTCCCACTTCTTTATGAAACACAGGAATATGATTTTCACAGATACTTGACGATTTATTCCTATCCATAAATCTCCCTTTCATGTACACAATATCACAAGAAATGTGAAAAAATATGAGTTAACAAAATCCCACCTCTAAATCATCTGGAGCTGATAAATAAGTTGTGAAGTTATTACCATGCAACCTTCTAGTTGCAAAACATACACCAACAAATGTGTGCATCAACAGCCATATAACAGCTCTCAAACGTGAACAGCTATCTCAGTGCTACTAGTACTAGTGCAAAATAAATTTTAAAAATCTTTATTTCTGCTTTCTAGTAGTTAGGATTGCTGTATGACTTGCCATGTGGGTGATAATTAAACATAGGCTTCTATATTTGGCATTTTTAATAAAAAACACTGCTTTGCCTCCCTCTCTTTTCAAGATGGAAGTCTGACAGACCAAGGGAACACACTCACTTCCCCTTCACCAAGAGACTGGCACACCTTTTCTTCTTTCCTCTCCACAACCTGCAAAATAATGTCCTTGAGCAACACCACTTACCTTCTACTTAACTGAGAAACATGACATATCTGAAAGAAATATTCTTTGCACCTCTCCATGTGAATCCTGATGTTTCCCTGGAAATGTTCAGGACCAGGATGGATGGGACCCTGAGAAATCTGATCTAGTGGGAGATGTCCCTGCCTGTGGCAGGGGTGATAGAAGTAGGTGGTCTTTAAGGTTCCTTTCAACCCAAATTCCATGATCCTCTGATGATCAACTGCAATGTTTTTACACCCATGTGGCAACCACCACATTGTCCCTTACACATTTCAGTCTTGCTCTTCTCATACTGTCACTTACACTTTTGCTTTTGCAAGAAGAAATCTAATGACCTTTCGTCTGTCACATTAAACTCTATATTTTTTGACTTCGATAAAATCAAAATGAAGACTGGGTCTGGTTTTCAGTATCTTGTATATCTTCCCTTCTATCTGCTCTATCTGATGTATCCAGTATATTGGCTGAATTTCAGCAATGCAGCAATTCTGATTTTTGTTGTTCTTGTTGTTGTCTGTTTACACCAATGTCTCTAGACCTGCTGTGATTGGTTCTAGCATTTTTTTCATTTTATTTTTAATTTGGCATCTGGGTATCAATTTAATATTTACAGCCAGTAAGATGAACATCTTTCAATTTCTTTTTTCTGGTTCAGATATAGTCAATTTATCTAGTTCAATCAATTCAATCAATTCAATTAACTCATCTTAGTTCAATTATCTAGTTCTGATACAGTTCATTTTAATATCCTGGAAATCATAAGCCTATATGTCTAGTGGTCTGTCCTTTTCCACAGCTCTTCTGTTCAGGCCTGCTACATTGACAATGTCTACTTCACTTTCTTATTTTATTTCAACATTTAAAGCTCTACTTTCTCTTCTGCTCTCCCACTGCCATGCCTGACACAATCCCTACTTCACTCTGTCCAGCTTTATTGTGGAACCACCTATTTCTCTGCCACTTTGCTGGGTGACAACACGATTGCACATCCTGTGGTCTTTATTTCAGGTCGTGTAAGGCCTGTGCCACATTAAAAACGAAGCAGAAATAAGCTGCATGGACACAGCAAAAGAACTAATGTAAATCTCTCAAAAACATAATCCCTACCTAATTAAAGAGATACAGCTGTGGTCTATCACGGGATTCTGGCAGTGTCTGAACTACAGCATCATATGGCTGGAAAGCTTCCATTGGGTTTAATTCCTCAGAGTAAGTTCAGACTTATTTAGGGCTAATATTTTTCTCTGGCTGTGTGAGTTGGATGTGGAGATATGGGCATATGGGACAGGAAACAGGCCAGATTGCTGCAGGTTGTTAATGTGTGAGCTACAGGTAGAGCAGTAAGGGACCGTGAAAAAAAGGCAGGAGTATGCACTGGGTGCTTAGTGCCTGAGGTTTGACAGGCCTGAAGTGTGAGATCTGACACTGAGAAGTTTGTATATCCCACTGCAGAGCTCAGGAGAAGGAAGGGGGCTTGTGCCACACAGAATCAGACTCTGAGTGATGGAGAAAAGTACAAGGTTGCTCACAACTGACAGCAAAGGTTTCTTCTGACACCTGAACACTCCTCAGAGGTCTGCCTATCTAGGGAGTGACCTCCTATCAAGGCTCACATCTCACAAGTTAAGCAGACAGAGGATTAAAAAGTGGCAGAAAAAGTCAGAAGCCAGGCAGAGTGTGAAGGACTCCTGCAGGGTTATGCAGTAAGGTACAATGGGACTATAATTAGCTTGATAGTTGAAATGAAGGAACAGGCCACAGTATTACAACAGATCAGACATGTAGAGGAAGGTTATACCTTGGGAAAAACTCGGCATGATTTGTTCTTAGAATGCTTTCCTTTGCATCCAAGGGAGAGATCTCCTGAGGAAGTGAAATAGATTAAAATAGACTATGCACAAGGAGTCAAAATATAACATGATCACAGTGCAAGCTACTCCAAAGTGGAGAGAATTAGAGTGATGAAATGTTATACGCATTTAATAATGATTTGGGTGCAGTGACTAAATCCATCAAAATCCACCTTATTTCTTTCCAATAACATGCAAGCTAATCTAAATTTCCTAGAGCCAGATATATCACTGCTCTATATTTAAGTCTTTTGATGATTTTCACTCTGATTATGTTCTGTTTAGCAATTGATGATCCTTTCTTCCCTTGTTTTATTGTGTGCTTTTTTTTTTTTCCCCGAGATTCTCTTCTAATTCCTTTTAAGTGCACTGCAAACATGAATCATAGAATCAAGAGTTGCTTTGCTTAGAAGGGACCTTAAAGTTTGTCTAGTTCCAACCCCCTGTCATCAGCAGGGACACCTTTCACTAGACCAGGGCGCTCAAAGCTCCATCCTACCTGGCCTTGGATGATTCCAGGTGTAGGGCATCCACAACTTCTCTGGACAACCTGTTCCTGTGTCTCATCCCACTCACTGGAAAGAATTTCTTACTAATATCTAATGAATATGGATCTCATCTCTTTAAATACCACTGCTTAGACTAGTATTAGAAAACTGCTGCATTCACCTATAATATAAAATTAAATGTCCTGGTCTGAGTGTGGTCACTGTGCTCATTATAATATAACTGAAAGGAGGTAAATTAGATTTTTCATTTCAAAAACAACAGTGGAAAATGACTGTTTAGCACTGGTTGCATGAAGTTCTGCACACCAGGTGAACAGCCTTGAGTATATGCAGCTGAAATTGCAGCATTCTGCTGCCAGTGTTATTAATTATTTTAAACTGAATATGTGGTCACTTGGATCATGCACTGCTATTTTAGTGCAAGGATCTTCTTTAGAATCACAGAATCATTAAGGCTGGAAAAGACCTTTAAGATCAAGTCCAACCAATAACAGAACACTGTCATGTCCACCACTAAACCATGTCCCCTGCTGCCACAACCACACAGCTTTTGAACAATTTCAGGGATGGTGATTCCACCCCTTCCCTGCTCAGCCTATTCCAGTCTGTCCAGATTCATCTGAAGATCCTTCCTATTCTCAAGAAGATCAACACTCCTGCCCAGTAGAAATTGGGACGGGAAGGAGTTTTGAACCTGGGCATACCAGCAGTAGAGAATCATCTCTGCAGGCAGCACTGTTGCCTAGAAGGTACTTGCAGAAGACAACAATAATTTAGGCAGTGCAGAGGACACTCTGCACACCTGGGATCTGACTCAGCTGCTGACACATGAGCATCTTATGCTGTCTGATGTAGCCTGGGATACAGGAGACATTCACACTTGGTCAGCACCAGGACCCGTGGGGGTAGTATAATCTCTGGAGGTTAGGCAGGGCATGCAAGCATCTTAAATGACACAAGACATTTAAACATCAGCAACTGACCTGAACTCCTTAAGTTTTCTGAATCTTTATTTCTGTGTCAGCTCTGACTTCTGACTGCCATAGTCCTTGCCCTCTTCCTATGGAACGTGCTCCAGGTTCATTGTCCCATTCATTTCCCTTGTTTCTTGTTCTAGTTGAACTCTCTGAGTAACGCCAGCACATTAATCTTACAGGAAGATACTATTTTAATTTTTTTCTTCTGGGCTATAAAACCATAAGACCTTTACAGAAAGTCTTGTAAGGAAAAAGGTGAAAATGTACAGCTGGCAGGGGAAATGCAATGACCAGCAGTGAGGCTCCCAAGGAAACATAGCCTGAAGCTAACAAAAGACAAATCTTACCAGTACATAGTTAATGAAATTTTGATAAAAAGCAGGCAAATCTGCTATTAGAAACATAATTCTTGTTGGTCAGCATTGCAGCTAAGAATCTGCTACTTATTTCCTTATATTGCTTGTCACTGTTAGTGCCAGTGTTAGAATATTTTTAAAGTGGTCAATGCCACTGGCCTAAACTTATTCCAAATTAAAGTGTTTAGCTTAGAAGATTGCTCAAAGGAGAATATGGAGACATAGCCACATAATTTAAGCACCTTCATTTACCTGTATTAATTGTGTGAATAATTCTTGTGTGACAATTTAGAGTCATAACATGCCACAGGAATTCTTGCCTTATTAACATCAAGTATCCACTTGTGCAGAAACAAATAAGGAAAATTTTTAGCTGGTGGTTTTTTTTTTCTCTAATCAAAAAATATCTTTTATCTTGCCACCAAAGTTTGTAATAATCTGACACTTCAAGATAGATTATACAAATAATCAAATCCATCCAAATCAGGACTTATTTGGACAGCCACACTATACCTTAAATCTGGGATTTTTTTTCTTCTTTTCTTTAAATAATGGTATATTCTGCAAATATCGTTTGAAATAGATCCCACAAAATAATTTATAAATCACAGTGTGTTGATGTATTCACTTTTTTCTTTGAAATGGTGCAATCACATAGTCTATAACTTCCTTCTGAAAGATGACGCTTTAAAAAGTTTGGGACATGTTGCTTTTAGTCAGTCACCCAGTAACACAAGATGTTAAAGTTAGCTACCCTATTCCGGAAATTGAGTAGATCAAACAATACAAAGAGCTTAAGATCTAATCATATATACCCACTCAATCCCCAAAAAAGGAGCTGAATACTAATTTTCTTGGTGCATAACATGTACTTTATCCTTTTCAGCAACCATGAGATCAAGAATGGATATGCTTATTCTGACAGAAGAGTAAAATTATGTCCTTGTGACACAGTAGAAAAAGTTTCATTCTTTCAGAAATGTGAGATTCAGAGCAACTGTCTTTGAGAAGAAACACAAAGAGGCAGCTCAAATATTTCAGATTTCAGAAAGACCTTTTTTCCCAGAACTTGAAATCCCAAGTACCTGAATGTGAGATACTACCAGAAGGTTGTTTAGGCTTAATGGGCTCTTGGAGTCAAAATCATGAATGGGAATGACTCTGAGCAAATACTGCCACATGGAAGAGAACTACTGCTGGATTCTGAGCGGAAAATCTGGGAGAGTGTGAGTTCCCCTCACCAAAAGCCCAGAGTCAAACAATGACATTGGGTACAAGGGTGCACATGATGAGTGGGAAAGGCTCCACTACTGGAATAAGTAGTAAAGCAGGTATGTTTATTCCAGCGCTGGGACACACGGGGGATAGCTCCTCCAAAGCCATGCGTGCTGACAGCTGCATTCAGCCTGGTATTAGTCGGGTTACAAGTTCCATATTCATTGAGTTTGCCAATACGCCTATACATATTCATCGCCTAACCCCGCCCAGCCTCGCTTCGTATTACAATGAGCCCAAAAGTCATTTACATCCGCGTTGCGCTTGCACAGTGTTGTCTGGTGGTTGTGGGCAGGGGTCTCCGAGACGAAATAAGAGTCTTCCTCAGATGAAGTAAAGGGTCTTCCTCATCCTGAACTTTTCACCTTTCCTCCCTGCGCATGCTCTTTATGCCCCTGGGCTAAGTCCAAACTTCAAGACTGGTTTGAGTGAGCTTTAGGTTAAAAACAGGATCTTTGGTCAAGATTCCTCCCCTTTATCAATAGTCTCATATCTTCTCATTCTGCTTTGGTAGGCACAATAAGTGTAGGGCAAGCAGTATGCATCGCTTCTAACAAACCAATTCTTGGTAAATCATTTAATCTCAGCTTCCCCATCCCCCTGATTCACACATATGGGGGGATCTGATGGAGACTTGAACCTTCTACCCCTGTGTGGTCCCTTACCATGAGCACTTTGCTTAGAGAGCAGTTTACCTCATGGAAATTGAGGATAGACTCATTAACATCAGATTCACAATATCAGAGACAGGAAGAAAATACTTGCTGTGCTGAACATCCTGAGCATTTGTGCACTGACATGAGAAGTATGAAAATAAAAAAATAGATTTGAAAGCTTTAATACATAAACAAAGCTGCAATTTATTTACTGTAGCAGAGATTTGAGGCAATTATTATGACTGCACTATGAAATGAAATGACTGAGGATCATTCAGAAAGAAAAAAAATAAAAATAATGGAAAAAGGAAAACAGTAAGAGACACAGCCCTGTGCACCAAGACTTTCTATCATTAATGGTGTTTGATAACTTCTATCTATTATTCCATAAAAAGGTGAATTGAAGGGAGATGACAGAATAAGTCATGACATTTCTTAGAAAAAAGATGAAGCAGGTACATAAGCAAAAGAATTCCATTGCACATGAAGGGCAATTTTAATGAAGCAACAAAGTGGTTAAAGCTTCGACTCAGATACAAAAAGAAACAAGAAATAGAAACTGAGATTAATAAAAATGAACATAAATATAAAAAAATATAAAATAAAATGCACATGTAGACAGAAAGTTAGAAAGACCAAAAAGTAATATGGAGTGCAATGTGTAAGAGGCATCAAGAGTAACAAGTAATCATTCTTTGAGCAGTAAGTGAAACATCATGGAAAATCTTGATCTGATACTCAAGTTCTTGTCGTTCTTAAGTTTCCCTGTAAAAGGTCAATGACTACCAGATGTCTGGAAATACTAATGTAGTGATAAAAAGGTAAGATTTCCAAGTTTTCTACTTTGAATAAGGAAAAGAGAAATGAAAAAGTAATTGCAAACACTTGATAAATTCCCAGTTAGAATAATCTCACATTTTTAGTAACTATTTCTACCTTAACAACTGAAGGGCTAAACCAGTAGCAACCAGCAAAACCAAATTATATCATTACATCAAACCACTGCAACTTTCTTCCAAGACAGCGTTATAGATTTTCTGAATAAAGACAGTAAAAATAAATTGCAAAAAACAATTAATTTTATAAAGGTTTATTTCATGCTCCAGGATGATTCTAACAAGGAATGGAAACACGAAAACATGGAACCACTACTACAGAAGTCTGATAACCATTCATATAAAGAAATTATCAATTTCAAAAGAGAAAGAATATGTCTGTGGAGTCTTGCAGAAAGCTACCATGTAATTGGTCAATGCAGTCACTAACTATGCAAAAACTTTTAAAAAGTTTATTTTTTTCAGTTTGCTGATCATGTGAACCTAAGAAAGGAAACACATACATTAAATGAATTTAATAGAACAGAAAGTAAACTTGAAAATTGGTAAAACAGTACTGCAAAAAGAAATTATTGGATGAGATTAGGTGAGCAGAGACAGTGTGAGTTGTTAAAATTGAGGAAAATAGTCAACTACACAATTACAGGATGGGGTATGATGGTAGCAGATCTGTAGAAAAAGTGTCTGGGAGTTAGAGAACAGTATTGGTCAAATATGAGCCAAAAAGATTGTAGGGTGAAAATAAAAACTTTATTTTGATTAGCAGAAAGCCCAAAAGTCTCTGGAAGATGTGAATTCATTCACTCTCTTTCAGGTATCGTAATGTTTTAGGGATGATGGAAGTTCAGGTTTTGGACCTAGTAGTGTGCAGTTATTAAATGTTAACCAAGAGAACTGTGACAAGAATAAACATGAGCCTAGAAAGCAAGAAGACTGAACAGCTTCTTCAATTACCGAAATTAAAATTTTCTGATGCTCCACTGACTGCAGTGGGCTCTTATATATCTTGTTTAGAAGACATGTCTGCACTATGGACGCCCAAATACAAATATTTCCAATTTAGGACTGGGATTGATTGTCTGGAAACTGTGAGGACCTCCATCACTGGAGGTCCTTAAACAGGATTGGAAAAGCCTGTGTCAGGAATGAGGCTGGTGTGTAACTAATCATGCTTCAGGACAAAGAGGAGAAATAAACAGTCTTTTAAATCCCTCTGGGAAACTGGGACTCAGAGCCTGAAGCCATTCATGCACTTAGCTACCTACATCAAATGTTCCTGTACTTCAGCACAGTCACTGAATTAAAACCAGACATAATCCTGGGATCTCTGAATGACTCCTGTCTTGGAGCTCCTCTCCTCCTTTGACTAAGTAGAGGGAGCACTGGGAAATCAGCCAGTCCATGGGTTCAGCAGGGTAAAAGCAGGGCCTGAAGGTAGCTGGGTTGAATGGCACCTAATCTCCCTTTCCTCAGCAATATTAACACTTCTATGGGTGTACATATGGAAGGGGGTGACTGCTTCCCCCCGATTTAGTGTTCTGCATCATTTTGTTCCCTGGTGTCCAACTCTGCTACAAGGATCCAGTCTAGCTCTTGATAATTATCCAAATCCTCTTTTATTTCTACTCAAAAGTTAACAATCTGCTAAAAGAGAGCTCTTTAAGTAGGACTCCCAGCTACTGCTTCTTTCCACGATGTTAATTGTAAAATGCATTTAAAATCACTCTGCATCCAAATTCTTATCCTTGCAGAATGGACTTACTATGCCACTAATTTCATGGGTGTTGTGAAGCAAAGGAGTATGAAGTACTATTCCTGAAAGGAACAGACCCATGAAAATCAATTTAGTATGAGTGGTCTCTCTTTATTAGTGTCACTGACACTAAACACTATTTATTTTTTTTGGTATGTATATGGACATATATATATGTGTGTAAATGCGAAGGGGCAGTTCTATTACTTGAGTCAAATGAGATTTGCAATAAAGCTACACCGTATCCAAGTCAAATGGCCCTACCAGTGGCACAAGGAACTGGAAAGTTACTCTTTCACAGAAATGATGTTCACATCAGTTAGTACCCAGTGAATGTGCCTTGTATAATTCTAGGATGATCTTACCACATGAGGTGGAGTAGTACTCTCCAGTAGGTCTGTTTACTATCAAAAGTGAAAATATCTGGGCACCCTGGTGAATAGAGACAGCATTTAGTGCACTGACCTGTTGAAAAGAGTGCAAGAAGCTGAAAAGCTCATCTCTTTCATACCATTGGCATTTTTTAACTCCTACAAATGTAGAATAGTGGGCAATCAAGGTGCAGGCTTTCAACATTGGATTTGTTCAATGCAGGACTGATACTTTTCTTTAGCTTTCACTACTTTAATTGTTTTTAAAGTCAACAACATAATTTCTCTCTCTCCTTTTCTCATAGTTAAATCTGGATTTAGACATTGATGGCTTTTAGCAATTATGGATTATAGACCAAGCTTTCTGCAGAAAGAGTGGTCCTTCCATTAGTTTTCATAAAATGAAAGATCGAGTGAAAGTGGCTGAGCTCACAGGAAATTGTTTAGAAAATGACTTTCTCTAGCAAGGAAGGGAATTATATCGGCTTTGGGAGGGGCAAAATCTTCCCCAAAGTCTTTTCTCCTAAACTGACTTTTGCTAGTGTGCCTGGATAGAAAATGGATTTTCAAGAAAACTTGTGGTAACCCTTACAATGACTTTCTTAGATGTGTTTTCAGAAGCATGTCCTCAAAACCATCTTCATGTTCTTGATTTGAAGGATTGGTTTTGTTTTTAAAAAATAAGTATGTATAATCATGGTCAAAGTTCATTCTACTTTTGTCACCTTTAAATTTTAATGGTATCAGGAAGATGGCACAAAATTAATGGTACATAAAAGGATGAATAGACCTTAGTTCTCTTGTATAGCCACAAAGTGTCACCCTTTTCCCATGCATTGTCTACTCTGATTGCTTTTATGTAGCTCAGGAAAAAAAAAATGTCTCCAAAAAAATGTCTCCTTTAAAGGAGACAGTCCTGAAGTGCAAGGACAGAATCAGGGTCTCAGCTTGTATTTGTAGAGTGACAAATGTCCATGCAGATCTCTGATGAGTGCAATGGATATTAAAAAGAAACAGTTCAGAGAAGGGGAGAATATTTGGTATTTTCATTCATGCATTGCTGATACCAAGTGCCTTTGAAGATCACAACATGGTTAAAGCCCCATGGTTTTTTTACAGGGAAGCTTATTTGCCTATATATATTCAATTCTGCACTTCCTATAGATCTGTATCTTTTGATCAACTGATGTTATTTTATAAGAAGATAAAGCTGTTTCTGAGGGTGGGAGGTTTTATTTTTGTTGCTGTTCTGGGAGTTTTTCTCAAGAAAACTCTAGATATACAATGTCTGTTTGAGAACTCCAGGCCTATGATAAATTGAGTTGAAGGCAACTAACATTTTCTGAAGTGATATTTAAAAATAGAGAAATAGAGGAACACACAAAGATCCAGAAACTTTATTTCTGTGGGAAAAGAAGAGAGGAAGCATGTGAAAAATATGACAAATTGTGGATTTAAAAAAAAAAAAGTTTAATATATGACCCTTGATAATAAAATGTATTATAATTGCAAAAGGAAATTGGATTTTCTGGTTTTTTTAGCAAAAATTAAGCCTTGTTGTATTTATAGAGATGCGCTACAGTGCTTTTTAATATGAGGGAGGTGCCAAAAAAATCAGTTTATCATCTATTTAGGACTGAGCAAATAGAAGATGTGGGAGAATGTCACCTGATTAAAAACAGCAGTTATTGGTATGTGAGTCCTAATTTCTGTGTAGGCATTTACCTCTGGTCTTTAGATAAGTTCCTAATTCTGGTAGTGTGTAGGCATCAGACATGTTCCCCCTAAAGGCAGTTTTGATTTTCTGTTTATTAATCCACCCATTCCCTATGACTGTTCCTGCGACTCTCATTCTGAGGCACCAGACTCCCTCTTTTTGTTGCAGACTAAACTTCACTTTTTGATTACAGCTTCTGAAATTTCTTTGGGCTTTGAATACATGAAAGTTCAAATCCCATACATAAGGAGTAGAATCCCTCATGGCAAGTGCGCAAGAAAAGCAAATCAACAAACAAGTTTTCTGGTTCACTATCTAATTTTTCTTGTATCCTGATCCAAGATCAGGCTCTCTGTAGGAACAATTTGCTAAGAGTCCTTGGGCAAAGTCCTGGTATGCATTTGTTTTCAATCATTCACTTTAGAAACTCCCCTTACCTTGCACTGAACTGGCTTGTCCTTGTCATTGCAGCTCATGTTCTGTCATTTGGCTTAATGTCTTTGGAAGGAGTACAATCCTTTGATTGAAAAAGTCATTTTTATAGTGGGGATGAACTAAATGAACGTGGGGGAGGATTCATTATGCTGAGAAAAGGAGGCAGAAGACCTTGACTCTATTTTCTCCTCCCTTCCCATTTTAGGGAGGTTAAAAGGTAGGGAGAAGTTCAGTATAAAGAGATGGAGCAGACCTGCATAACTATTTTGCTGCCTACACTCAGTTGCAGAGTAAGTTATGAATTCTTGAGAAAGCAAATGGCTCTGGGTTGATGGGGTCTAATTTTGATATGAATCGTAACTTCAGAAATTGAGTTTTTTTTCCTTGGAGGTAGGTGTGGATGTGGGAGAATTTAACTTTTATTATTTTTTAAATGTCAGCTCATTCTAAAGGACAGAGTTATCCTTTCAACAAACTATATTATAAATTCCCATGAATCATATGCAAAAAGATAACAATCAACTCTTTTATCTCTTTGCCTCTCAAACAGCCCTCTGAGGCAGAAAGAAGAGGTTACAAAAGTAGACTAGTGGGAAATTATTTCACCAGGATGCAGAGAAAAAAGAACCTGCACTGGTACAAAAGAGAAACTTCCAAGAAAGTTTAAAGTGGTAGACATTGGAAACTCATCCTTTCAGGTATGATTTTGCATATATATTATCATAAACATATGGATGGGGCCCTGAACAACCTGGTCTAGTAGGTGTCCCTGCCCATGGCAGGTGAGTTGGAATACAATGATCTTTAAGGGTCCTCCCAACCCAAACCATTCTAAGATTCTATAAAAGCTCTGTCAGGTAGGACAACATACTACACTAAGTTACATGCTTCCACTTTCTTGAGGGTTACACAGGACTTTGTTAAATTCCAATTAATTTAGATATGTAGCAGAATCAGTTTGAAATGGGCGAGAAATTAATTTCACATAATATGCAGATGTTCCTGGAAAGCATGAGAATCTCTAAGTTGACTTGGTGAGCTCAGAAGAGTGGGCTTTCTCCCTTTAGATCTGTTTTACTTACCATATTCACCATTTTTTGAAATTCTGCTTCTAGCATTGACCATGTGTTTTAATATTACACATACTAGTAGAAAAAAAACCCAAAACAACAAAACAAACACACATACACACACACAAAAATAAAGAAGCAAAGGTTTCATTTAAAATGTAAATTTTGCAGAGATGTTTCCAAACCCAGTATGATACCATGGAACAACCCGTGACAGAAAATTAGGGTCATCATAAATCTTGCTGTTCTCTCTTCCTTTCACAAGCTTTGGCTCCTGCCTTCCCACTCTATGCACAACAACTATCACAGATGGATCAAGAAGTCAAAAGGTCTTACCACCTTTCAGCAAACTGCTAATTAATAGCATATTAGTGTTCTCAGTCAGGCAAACAGAGAAAACATTGTGAGTTGTAAATCACTTTTGACTATGGTACATGAGAACTCACTCACAAATGGCTAAGCAGAAGGTCAGCTTTTGTGAAGGTTTGAAATAGGGTAAAAACTCAGAGCTCTGAATTCGCAGCAGGAGACAGTCATCTTACAGCCACTCTGCCCCGGCATCTTTTATGTGTAAACAGCAAGCAGGGATTCCTAACTAAAACAAAACGCTACACTGCATGCATAATGCCTCCCTTGGGGAGTTAAAAAGAGAGGACAAATTACATGTGACAGATGTTAGCTACATCACTTAACACACCACTGAAAGGCATTTAGGGTATATCAGAAAGGTATAGTATAACGTGAGATGCACCTGAGCAAGCTCTGAATGAGAAACTTGACATACAAACCCCGGCAGAGTGCGATACTATTATGGCTATCCTACTACTGGGTCCCAGAGGAGATTTTTCAGAGCTGACATATGCTTTCATTCAGGTCACTGCCCTGGGTCATGGAGAAAGGGTTTTGGGTAATACGCATGTAGGCTCTGCTTCATTGACAAAATCCTCATGTTCCCAGGCCCTGTTTCATCTAAAAAGCATATTCAGTGAGAGATTAAGACATCTAAGATGAGGTATCTACTTCTGTACCAGATGTGCAAGTTCCAGCTTTACTCAAAGGAGCTCTATGCAGTCACTGGATTCTGAATAATGATTCAGAAAAGTGTAGATGTTTATTTATGGAGTGCCAGAATTGTGCCCTAGGCATCGCTAATTAGGTGTGCTATTCAGTTACCTAAAAACAGTCCTGTGGTGCCATCTGAACTGCTCTGAGATAACCTGCCTGCCCTACAGATGCTGCTTCAGAGTCCTGTGGTTCTCCTGTAAGCCCTCAGTCAAACTACCCATCCCAAATGGATGTTTAGGGAACTGAATCAAATCCTGGGTGTCACTGGTTATGACAGAAATTGAGATTCCTTGCTCATGTGTCGACATCCTCGCACAGACACCTAAATGCAAGGACTTCAAGGTAGCAACTCTTCCTATCTCTTCTCTCCTCTCCCTATTCAGAACCAAAGCACAGACAAAACTTTGTCCCATTATTTCCTTCCGCCTCTGGTTTCCACCAAATAAAATGTGGCCCCACACAATGGAAAAGGAACCCTGCTGAGGAACAGGAGGTGTCTGATTTGCCTGACAGTGAGGGCCAGAATGAGTGGACACCAAAGCAGATTACACAGAGTAGATGAGAAAAAACAAGCAAATATGATGAGGAAAGAGTCTGAGAGTCTCAAGAGAAAGTTGCAACCATCAAATGGCCAAAAGAAAGAAGTGAACTTTTGTAACATATATAGTCTCTATATGCATATAGTCTATAATGTATGACTAGTTAATATCATGTAGCACATTATATGTCTACACTTTGCACACATTGGTGGTAAATGCTTTGCCTGCTTTTTTTATATTTTACCCTTATGTTTCATATGTGCATATCCTACAAAGTATTATTTTCCTGTTGTTAATATATACCTCATTTAGTAATCCAAATTCAGTAATACATACCTCACATGTTTTTCTTATAGCAAGTAGATAACATATGGGTTAAATTTGCTAATTCTAGCTGTGATTAGTTGAAGAAGTAATATTGAATAACTTCATTACATTAGTTTAGTATAGGGGTCATCATTGTAATGTCTATGAATTGCATGAAACCCACTTGGGTAACTTGGATGTGTTGTGACCTTCTGTTGAAGCCTGGAAGTGAAGGGAGATAATGATTATGTCCAAAACACTGTGAGAAAGGACAGGATGTGGCTGGAGCAGGGGCCATACGGAGGTGGGGCAGCACTTTTCCAGAACAAATGTCATTGTTTTGCTTTCTGGAGATAACACAGCACAATGCAGGTGCAGGAAGGAGGCTGAGAAATGGGCATGGACTGTAAGGGAGGGTCAAGACCACCCAAGACCCCTTAAACCCTCTGAACCATTTCCAGAAAAGTCCAGAAGAATGGACTGCACATGATGACTGATTTTCATGGAAAGAAAGAAACTGATCTCCAGGGTGGGGAAAACACTATGAGAGGTACCCAGGACCTTGGACACCCCATCAGCTGGATGCATGCTGGAGTCAGGATTGGTGATCTCTCTTTCTTCTATTTTTCCTTTCACTCTCTCTTCCCCTCTTTATTTCCTTCCACCCTACCCCTTTATCCAAACCCACTGCCGTGTACTTATACCAGGAGATCAGGGACTAACTTATACCAACTTCCATGCCAAGTGTGTAATTTACTAATAAAACTTTGTAAGCTTTTGCAGACCCTCTGACTTTTGTCATTCATTTTGACCACGAGCATCTATGAATCTTGAGTACTCCTTAAGGGTGGGACATCACACTGCTCTGTTCTTATCAGCTGTTGTATGTAAAAAACCTGTATTGGAGTGAATTTCATGAGTCACACTGGTTGTGCCAGTTTGTATTCTTTCTGCATATCCTTGGCTAGTGCCACAGGGCTGATTCTTCCCAGAATTTTCCAAACTCCACTATATGAGCAGCACTTTTTATCTGATTGCATCTTGTGCAGTAGGATAGCATCAAACCTACTGCAAATGTAAGTGTAAGATCATGTGTAAGAATTGCTGATATTATGTTTCTCCCTTGCACAGGAGAGAGGTGTGTGATTGTTTGTCCAGGAAAGTTGAAAATATATCTTGGGTGATTTGAGCACAACAGTAATTTCTGTCTATAAATTTCTCAAAGAGTGATTGTTGCTTGACTTCAAGTCTCTGTGCTCTGATGTTCTTCTCTGAAAAGCTAAAATAATAATATCACTTTACTGTCTGTAAGGGCTGTCATCATTTTTAAGTCCAATTTAGAAGGAAAAAGGTTTCAAACCACATCTGGCTTTTCCTGAGCATTTCTCTACTTTAGTCATTATATTTTTCTACTTAAAATGAGCTGTTTTCTTCCCCTTGTTTCTCTTTCTAGATGGGCAAAAGGAGGAAATAACTGTTTGTATGTCTTGAGAAGTAGCAAAAGTGTCTGTTAGCAAAATGCTGCTTTATTCTGTGGTGATTATTTTTTCCTTTGCAACAGTAGCTGTCCTATGAAAGGGCAACAGATTTGTAGCTACCCTTTCAATATGACTAAATCCTGCTATTGAATTAAGACATGTATCCTTGAGGGAAGAGAGCAACATATTTGGAGTATTATCATCCTGTTGTGCTTGTGGGACCAACTAATTCCTCCAGTGGAGTTTCCTGTGCATTCTCTTGAGTTTTCACTGAAGATTTCTATGAAAATAATTTTGCAGTCTCTTAACTGTGTCTGTTTTGAGTTCTTCAGGTGAATTGGAATGGAATGACAATACCTGCTGGCAGCTCATAAACCAGATTAAGTTTGAAACCTGCTTCTTTCTGCTGTTTGCCTTCTAGTAAGCTCAAGGAGGATGAATCTACTCTACCATGTCAAAGCAAGGCTTTAGCGATATGAGCAGCTCAGAAAGTGATCAGGAAAAAATATGGGAAAATAAGAAGTCACTGATTGGAGAATAAAGGGGTGAAGGGCTTAGGTATGCTTGAATCATTTCCAGTAATAAAGTTCCTAACTACTCCTTAATACAGCTGATTCACTGTCACTTGACTTTTGAGCACCATTAATGCCCAGTTTAAAATATCTATGAGATGGATTACTGTACTAAATACTTTACAGTACTGGGTTTACGGTCAGGATTTAGTGGAAAGCTTCTTTCTCCTATAAATCATGCTATGAATATTGATTGTGGTAACTTCTACTTACCTAAAAGTTTTATGTGGCTTTAAAAAAAAAAAAAAGTACTGACTGTTTTGGTGGGAAAGATACTTTCCCAGAAACTAATCTGAGGAACATCTCTAAAACATGCCAATTTAGTGTTTATACAGTTAAAAATGACTTTATAACAAAGTGCTGCCAGTCCAGACCAATTTATTATATGGTGCAGAAGTGTTAAACTGCCTTAAATCAATAGTTAAGAAGACAGGAGAGTGCTTGGGTGTTATAAGTCATCATTTTAATGAAATATAGATTATTCCAAGACTATTAAACAAGTGGTTGGTGTCAGGAAAATTGTTCACTTTTTCAATGCTAAACAAAACCATCTATTTTAATGCAGTAAAATCAATAAGCAGCTGAGACCTGCCATGTAGCTTGAATGCCCAAGTAAATGTATAGTTAGAACTCCCTATTGATAAGGAGATAGGTTACTGTTTGCATGGACTGGTTACTAACTCTGATTAAAGGAAAAGGAAGAAGCAGGAAAAAAAGTATTTTGAGGTAACCACTTATTTTCTCAAAAAAACAATTACTAACCTTCTTTTTCAGGAAATATTTTCCAAACTGCACAGCTATTGGGGACTGAGGATAATTCAGGAGTGGGGGAACTATTTCAATTTAGCACTTGAATTGAAGGAAAGTTAGGGAGCCCAAGATTAAAATAAAATGTAATTTATAAAGATGCCTGAGGTTGCAAATAATTGGTTTCCAATAATGAGCACAGTTTTACTTAATATTTTCAGGATTATTTAAAAAAAAAAAAAAAAGACATATAAAACTGGAGTAGGGTTGCAAACTCACCTCCCATCCATCAAAGTAAAAAAATCACATTCTTTATCAGTATGACACCAAAGCCCTTATTTTGTGAAACTGCCTCTTCTTTGGACAAGATCTTAGATTGCCAGAATGCTAAAACAGGCTGGAAAACCCACAGTGAAGGCTCTCTTTAAAACATAGGCCTTATATTCGGGGGTGTTTGGGGTGTAGGCTCTCTTCAGTATTTTATACTTTAAATTGATTTTTTTTTATTTTCTCTCTTTATAGAATAATTAAAAATTCACTTAGGTAAAGACAGAATTACTTTATAATATGGAATTTAGGGCATTCAGCTAGAATGAAGAAGACTTTGATCTGAATCATATTAAGCAGAAGTTTGAAATGAGGTCTCTCATGGCTGAATACACTGGCACTTGCATAGTTAGTTAATCACAGGACTTCTTTGCTTTGATCATTTCTATCATGAGGCTGAGAAAATTCCCAGTGCTTTCCAGTGCTGGCTGTTCTTCTTAAAATTTCCACTTGGAAAAATCAGAATTTTCAGTGAAAGCCCTGGTTCAGATTTGTCCTCTTAGTCTAGCTAGGGTTCACTAAATCACATCCCATCCTGTTTCCTCCACCACCAGCTCCTGTTGACACTGCCTGCTAGTAAAGCAAGGCTCATGAATACATCAGAGTGTGACTGCCACTTGGCAAATTGCAACTCCTGAAAGCTCCTAAAGAGAAGGCATTACACAAATCTCTATCTTGGCCCATTGATCTGCATTCACATTTCAACAGGACATTAATTTAAGGCATTGTGTTAGGTTTCATTTGCAGCTGGTTGTCCCTGAATAGAGTTCAAGGGCAGTGCCTGACTTGAAGGAAAACTGAGATTTTTTTAAAATATGCTTGAAGGCAACGACCCTGACAAGACAATTGTTATTGTTGGTAACTAAAGGTACCTTTTTTTGCAGCTCATTTGCTAAAATACAGACATCCAGTGCTATTTTATATGTCCTAAAACATTTCACCTCAACACTGGTTATAGATGAAGGAATAATAATTCTCAGTAGGAAGAGTTTTCCTTACCTAGAGCAACCAGTGAACAGATACTGTGACATTGTTCCTGTTAGCAAACCTGGCAGAGTCTCTCCATACAGCCCAATTAGCATGTTTAAAGGATCATTTTAAAAACATAGTTCCAGGATTGTAGGGAAGACATGGCCTTCCATAATATTTTTTTCTGTTATTTCACTTATTGATGAAATGAATATAAAGCAATACAAAAACATATAGCCAAACAGCTTATTTCTTTCTTTCCTCTATTTTTCCCTACCAGAATGCATCACTATACTTTTAAATTAAGCCCAGCAGGTAGGAAAATCCTATACCCATTTTCAAATAAGATAATTTTTCCCTGCATTACAGCATGTTCCTTTGATATAGTTTCTTTCAGGACTTAGCCCTGCTGCTTCCTGAAAGATGAGTTAAAGGTCCTTTGGAATAAATCCTAATGACTGCCTAAGTAAATGCTTTTTACAGAGATGTGTGAAGTTAGATTTCACTTTTCCCTGACATCTAATTCTGAGATGTTCTTATCCTGAAACACGGATTTTCCCCCCTCTTTTCTTCTGATATACTCCTTTCTCTCATTAAGGCATTTTACTTAGAGCTGATTGCCTTCAGCAATAATGGCATCTTGAAAAAATATAGATGACAAAAATACACTGCTCAGATTTCTTATACCAGTAGTTGCAGATTGAATACAAGAGACTAAGTTGTGCCAGGTGTTCATGCAGAGAATAAAGACAAAACTTCTTGTTCTTCCATTATTTTCCATTCTCAAGGACTGGGTAAAAACTTTTCTTAGAGGACAAAGCTGATAGTAAGGGAATAGCACAGCTGGCTCTGGGGCTGGGAGAGGCAACTGAAGAGCCCCAGTGCCCTTTTAGCTGCAAGAAGCTAATCTGCTGCAGGGTGTGTAAGCAGAGAGCTGTTCTTTGAAAATGACATCTTCTCCCTGTGTGTTTTCTTGCAGAGGCTCTATGCTCTGAACCAAACATGAGCAGATGATTTGAATGAGACAGGACTGATTAGAGTAGTCAGTTTTACCTTATTCTTCTGCTTGACTGGGGAAAATGACAGTAAATTCCTGTCTCACAGTTCTCATCCATTATGAGTTTCATTACAGAAGGAGTTCTAAGGAAATTATTCCTTTGTCCAGCAGAATAGCATTTTGGCAGCTCCCTATCCTTTCCTTTTATGTATTTGACACTTTTTACTTTAGCTAACTGAGGTGAAGTATGATATTAACAGTGTTTAGGACACAACTTTAAAGAATATTTTCCTCATTTTTCATTGTCTTTCCACCTCTAGAAGAAAAGACAAGCACAAAAACTTTTTTTTTTTTCCCTTTCTGTATGACTTTTCTTTCTTTTTAACCCTAAAATACAGTCTTGTAATGCTCATAATACAGATTAGAACAAAAGCTCTATGGACAGTACATACTGAGAGAAACTCATGCAAAGTAACATCGTTGTTAACTGATGCACTGAATCAGCACTGGAAAAACCTTTATGGTTTTCAGGTAAAACAGGGTTCACCCGTATGTTTACATCCATATATCTGGCTTCATATGATCATTCTAGTGATTTTATTTGTTGCCTTCTTATATTGTGTTTCTCAGGTACTCAGCTGAAGACGTAAGTTTGGTTTTGACCTCTTTTCTATTAATGGTGTTTGAGGGTAGATTACCTGCTTCATTTCAGGAAAAATCTAGCTTGAATTTCCAAATTAATCTGAAATCAAATCTGAAGTAAGCCCTCTCACAACAGTTGGGATAGATTGGACCTTCCATTACTTCTTGTCCTTCACAATTTCTGCTAGTTTGTAATATTAAGAACAAGCAGGGAACCAGCAATTTTTAATCTGACTGTTCTATCCTGTTGAGCTAAATGTAACTCCTTACACAATAAACTACTTCTTTCTCTATCTAAGATTTCTGTATGAACATACAGGATTTCCTCAAGCCAAAGATAAGAATAACAAAAGAAAGATACACAAAACTGATGTTAAAATTATTGTCTGGTTCATAGAATCATAAAGTTGTTTTGACTGGAAGGGACCTTTAGAGGTCACCTAGTTAAATGCCCCTGCAACGAGTAGGGACTTCTTAAACTAGATTAGATCACTCAGACACTCATCCAATCTGACCTTGAAAATTTACAGGCAGCCACCACCTCTCTGGGTGACATGTTCCAGTGTTTCATCATGAAAAATTTCTTCCTTATGCCTGATCTAAATCTACCCTGTTTCAGTTTAAAGCCATTGTCCTTTGTCCTGTTACTGCAGATTCTACTTGCAACTCTTACCAGCCCCCTTTAAATATTGAATTTATAGATTTCTCTACCTTTGCCATGCCCTAACTGTTGCACTGTTGATTTACGTCACTGTAAGTATAAAACTTTGATTTCTACACAGCTAAGTCCTCATCCTCTCCAAAACCAAAGAAATAAATAGTCAAAAATAAACAAGAAAACAAACAGGCAGCCATACCTCCTATTTATAAGAAAGAAAGATGTTTTCACCTGGCTCTCTATAAAAATGTTTATATGGAGAAAGCTTAGACCAGACTAGAAAAAACTTCATTAAGTAAATAACTGTCTGGTTTTGCAACATTAAAGGCTGCAAAATAATTTGTGACAAATTCAGCAGCTAGAAATGCTGTAAACTTTAAGTCTGAAACTTACGTGGACCTCACCCCTCAAAATTTAGTTTTAAATAGTAACCCTAATTTTACATAATCTTTAGTTTTCTATACATTCATCCTTAGCCATACAACACAACGTGTATGAAACACCATATAGATTCAATTTCCTTGTTTAGGAAACAGTGGCCAAACATGCTAAGAAATGTCCATCTATCTATAACCCTTCACATGTCCAAGACTAAAGGGGATGCACTGTGAAGAAAAGAAGAAAAAGATGTCACAGTAATCCTTTGAGGCAGCCCTCCAAATTCCAGATGTCTGTGGCCCAAGGACAGCTTGAATCCAAGGTTGTACCTTTACAACATGGAACACAGGTGCCATTTCTTCTCTCTCTCTGCACATTATTCTGCTCTGATTGGGAAGCTCATCAGTACCAGATCTGAGTTGTCTTTCTATCTGCACTCACCCCAAATGTCTTTCACAGCTCAAGGAGATTCTCAGGATCTTATGAAAGGTTGGTATCTGCCTAAGGAGGACCCCCTCATCTTTCCATAGGTTTTGCAACATGGTTCCAAAACTTCAGGTTTTATACCATAGCTTTTGCTGCCAGAACAATGCTTCAATTAACTTATCTGAAATAACAGGACATGACTCCATTATATCCATTTTATGGACATACTTTTTAGAAATACATTGGTATGTGTGATGAATGAGTATTTTAAGAAGAAATAGATTTTCAGATAAGACTACATTTTAGCTCACAGTACGAGGGAAGATAATTTAAATTCTATGATGCATGAATCAGTGCACTAGAGGCATACAAATGAAGAGAAAATTGGGTCAGTCTTCTGTTCTAAAAGCAAGTTAAGCAGCTAGACAAAGATGTATGTGAACAAATTGTTTAGCAATATTCATCCTTTTGAAGGGCCTGCTTCATCATTTCATTGTGCCATCTTTGTCTTGGGACATCTGCTGAAGCTGCAGTTTCAAAGATGTTCCTGATGAAAAAGCTTACAAGGAACAACATAGGGTAAAAAGAAAAAAAAAAAAAAAACAACAAAACAGAACTCCCCTCCCTGCCACCCCCCCCCCCAAAAAAAAAAAAGGAGGAAGAGGAAGTGAGACAGAATCATATAGGTTGAAAGTATACAATACAATTTTAAAAACTGCAGAGCTGAGTGAGTGCAAATTCCTCACAGTGTTTTTGAAAAACTGATATAGGCTTCACGAAATAGATAAATGATGTTGATTTTATGAGACACGGTGGTTTGCAAATTCTGGAGAGAAATGTGCTCCAGGTTGTGCCTCTTTAAGAAGTAAATAGCCTACAAGTATCTCTGGCTGGGGTCACATTGTATGGGAGAAATAAAAATAGAAAAATATTAAAATAATTGAAAAATAGTATTTTTTTCAATAAATATGTCTAAACAATCAGACACGATTGATGTTGACTGAAGTATTTTGGAGATGAGATGAGAAGACAGGACAGGACAGAAAAGAGAAAGGTTTGGACTCAAAAACAGCCTCTCCTCAAGGATTCAAAATATCAGGGTATTTTATCTTACTCATAGACAGATAGTAAATCTACTCTTCTCATTCTTTTGGTCTTGGTGGCATATGAACATACATCTGTATTACTACTATTCTTTATTAAAGCAACCTTCATGCTATAGATAATGACTGGTCCCACAGATATTTTCTTACCTTATCTGTATTTAAGTACATTAATTAATTGATTTCAAATAAAATGCACCAACTTTTCAAAGGCTTCACCATTTGGTTCCACTTCACTGACATCATCTTTGAACTTGTACAGAAAAAAAATTTCTCTAGATTCAGATGAAGCCAAATAAGATTATGTACATTTGTCTCAAAAGTCTCATTCAACAGTTTAAAATATTTAGTTTGAATGTTATTTCTTTGTCAGGATGTGATTTTTGCTGGTAAGAAGTTAATTATTCATACAAGCAAAACACTATTGTGTTAATTTAAACTCTCAATCATTTTTTCTCTTTGTCTAAGAGTATTGATCACTGCAATAAGAATATAACTGATACTTAACGACATTACCTGAAAGCACACCACCATTAGAAAAATAACATGTAAATGAGTATTTATTATTGTAAAGATTGTCTCCAGCTTGCGTGTCACACAATAGAGATTTTTTTGTACAGAGTCATGCACACTAAGATTTTTGTCTTGTTCTCAGTTACTATTTAATCAATAATGAATGGACATAATACTGTTCCACAGCTCAGTTTAACCTTTTGCAAACTCTATTTGTGAAATATTTAGAAGAACTAAAATTAATTCTTATATACTTATTACTAATGTTATCTATAATTTCATTCCTTGTCTCCTAAGCAAATTGCAAGAGAACCTGTCTTATTTTCTTTCAGTAAATTATTAGAATACAGGAATAATTTATCCAGATCGTTTTTATCCTAATTTGCATGTCAAAGTATTTACTGTTCATGTTGTCTTTTCAGTTGTCAGACACATGAAATTTTCTCTGCTCTTTGACTACATAACCAAAACTTATGAAAAAGAATAATAACAAATAAGTGGATAACAGATAATGTGTGTTGGATGCACATTTTGGCACACTGCAGTAATATGTGTTCAAATGCATTAAGCTTTTGAAATCTGTGGACTTGTTCATAATAAATCACTTGCCTTGATATCACAAAAAGCTAATCACCAATAACAGGCAAATATAATACAATACCTAAAATAAGAAGTGCTTTCTTAAAATGTATGCTAGTTTTTATTTTTATGTTTGGAAATGTTTCCTCATTCTTGTAGCTCCAGAGAAATAGAATTAATGAGTAATATCTGTGAACAGTTTGAGTTCTGCTGCTGAAAGAGTCTATACAATTAATTATTTCCCCTCTCAGCAGCACATTAGCATTAACACATTGAATATGTTATGATAAAGCCTGTCTTCTCAAGAGTCACCACAGAACATAGCTCTGTCATTAAGTTTGTCATTGACAGATTTCGTGATAAGACTTGCCTTGTCTAAGTTCAAACCTCTTTGTGTGACCTACCTGTCAAAGCTCTTTTGTTTGCTGGGTTTTAATAGAGAGAAATAGACATTTCCAGGTAGCTATTCACACAACCTGTGCTAGAAATAACTGCCTCAGGAGATGGGAATCTCATCCTGCAAATGCCTATTTTTCTATTGACTGCAATAAAGGACCTGACTTACCTACCTCTGGCACAGATGTCTGCAGTGAGGTTGATGCCTTTTCCCGGTCTAAGGATTAAGAGTCAAACATGGTTAGAAGGGGAAAAAGGGATTTTACCTTGGTATTTATTTTAAGGATCCTTAGGTGCACTACATCTAAGTCGAATGCACCAAAATGCACACTGCAATGCCCCCTCCCAAAAGATCTGGTATAACATTGTCGGTCTTACTAATTAGCATATCTATCAAAAATTCCCCAATGAGAGGCTCAAATGAGGCCCCCCTCCCCAAGGAGCCTTCCCCTGGATGGTTCTATCTTAGTTTACAGAATGTGTTCTGGAGAGGACCTTGGGGTCTGGGGCACACTACCTACAAAGCTTCTAAAATGTTTAGCCTCCTAGCTTAACAAACAAGTCCAAGAATGTAGGCAAAAAGCACTAAGAATACAGAAGTTGTAAAAAGGTATAATAAGGGTATAAAAGAAAAGGCAAAAAATCTTCATGGCATCAAGGTAGATGTCTAAATGTAGGAAATATGAATCTTACTCTTTTTGTTCTGGACAATAATTTCACGTGATTTCCCTCACTGATATTTGTTCTGAGTCATTTTATTCAGCTACAGACTTTGATGACTTCAGAGGATCATTATCAGGATGAG
Organism: Corvus cornix cornix; assembly: GCF_000738735.6. NCBI lineage: Eukaryota > Metazoa > Chordata > Aves > Passeriformes > Corvidae > Corvus > Corvus cornix. The sequence continues at coordinate 148,795,271 of NC_046333.1, read as the reverse complement.
GCATGAGCAGGGCTCCACAGTCCTTAGAAATCGAAGGACTGGCAAGGTTGCAAATTTGCTGACAATCTGCAGATTTATCCCTGAGTGTTAAGAGCATCCTCAAGGTGAGTGTCTGCATGTGAATGGGATAAGCAGTGAGGATTTGTGAGAACTATTGAATACAAGGGAATAATAATAATAATTAAAAATTAAATGGCAGCATGAGAAAAGTTTTGTGAATAACCTCATTGCTTTGCGTGCCTTATTTCACCCTCAGTAGGAATATGGGTTTGGTGGGGAGCCAACTATATATTTGAGGCAAGTTATTCTCTTTCTATGTTCCTGTCAACCTTCTGTCTGACTCATAGGTAGCTTACAGGGATCTATCTTCTGTGCCATTGTTGGTGAGAGTTAGGGAAATATATCTGCAAAAAAATAGGCAGAATGAAAGTCTTTAGGAAAAGCAGGAAAGCTCCCTGACTTCCATGTAGAAATGCTCTTAGACAGACTTTGTAACTCTGTTTGACTTAAGCTTTGACAATAGTCAGCTTTGAGATATCTCTGATGTTTGTCTGATTTTCGGGTAACACCAACTCACTGAAGGTATTCTCTACCCATCTCTATAGATCTCTATGTAAGGGCAGCAAATATTTTTCTAAAACAAAAGAGTTTGCTTTTCAGATTTGCTAATTCAGCACAAGAGTAATGTGTTGTTTTCCAGTGAATCACAAAATCTTGTCTAGAATTACAGTGTATCACCCACATTCTCCTCATAAATCATATTAGATAAGTAAAACATCTTTTAGTCTCCAGAATCTCCCCTGTTATCCCTAACTGTTTAGCAGAAGTCCAGTTGTCAAGAATAAGCAACAAAAAGTATCTCAGTAACTTCATTTCTTATTGCTGGTCAGGTTAAGGACATCAATAGTTACAGAAGTAGTTTAATCATGGTTTTCTGCCATGGGTAAGTGAAAACAATTAAAAATAGCTAAAAGAAATGAAGATTTAATTTAAATAACTTTTAACTGGAGAGAAATTGGACACAAAAAATAGCAAGAAATAAAAAGAACAATAATACACCAAACTTTGACAGAATGACTTTAAAGTGTCCTTTTGCATGCCTCTCAGGAGAAATTTAGTGATCGTCTATGCTGAGAGGTGAAATGTGCTACAGTATGAAATGTACTTTATTTCTATATTTTGTCATGATTTGTAATTTAGTGTGTCATAGATAATTGCAAAAACATTTGCAGATGATAATTTATTTTATTTAAGGATAGCCTAATCTGGTGCTCCATGAATAGCTCTAACAATTCTGTAAATGGGTAAATATGAAAAATCCTAACATAGCTTTGTAAAAAACCAAAATACATATCAGAAAATGAAAAAAAAATATAAACTCACAGCAAGAAAATTAGTGAATACCAAGTATCTTAAATATAAAATTAAGTACTATTATTTCTCCTTTTAGATCAATATCAGCTTATATCTCTTCTCCCAGAGTATAAAGGTATTTGTTGATTACCAGGGAAGACTGTTAGTGTTTGAAATTGAAAAAGCATTCCAACAAACCAGTGTAATCACTGCAGGAAAATGTTAACAAAATCCCTTGTCAGAGCTTTACAACCAAATCTAGACAAAGCATGTTGAAGTTCTTTTGACATTTCCATCTGAATTGGGATGCTGGTGTTTCCTGAACTGCCTTGGCCTAGAAAATATCTTTAAGGAGTTGTAGAATACTGAGGAAGAAGGCAGAGAACAAGATCTTTCCTCAGTTCTATAATCCTCTGATTGTCAACCTTTGATTAGCTCAAAACTGACACAGTCTGCCTTGTTAATGCTTTTGGTTCCTGGGGAGTGATCTGCGCTGACAAACGCTGCAGCACTGTAATTCTCTTTAGCTTAGTACTTACACTGTCTTTGTCTTTGTGCTGAAATGTTCTCAGCAAAGCTCTCCAATGTGTTAGTCTTTTATTCAGTCAATTTTCGGAGAAATTTCTTTGACTTCATTGACTTTTAACGGGAGTAAAATTCTATTTCAAGTAAGTTCGGACTTTACTATTCATAAAAAAAATTTCTGTACTGAGTATAGGCTTTTCAGACTTAAATGATCCTTAAAGTGTGGATTTGCATTTATATAGCAGAAGACATGGGCATTTTTCTTTAATGATACAGGTCTCTGCTTTTTCAGCTGATGAGGAAGAGCCAGAAAAGCAAAAATTGCACATTGTTCAGGTGAGAATGAATTGTTAAATGAACAATTGCAAGCAATAGAAAAACAACTTAGATTTCCTGGAGACTTTAAGCTTTTCAGTTTTGTCATTGTTGATTAACAAATTATGATGTTGATTAACAATGAAAAATATGATGCAGGACCTTTTTAGAAAGGAATACAGGACTTTTTTTTCTTTTAATTATTACTATTCAGTGCATTTATATTGCTTAATGCTGATACTCCCATATCTCAAAAGGGATAATGTCAAAAGCAAAGTTACAAGGCGGAAACAAAAAATGTCAAAAAATACCCTCAACTATACAGAAGAGTTACCTTTCAAGAAGGTGTGCAGATTTCAGCTTGGAAGAGGAAAATGGAAACTATGAATGTTATGAAATAAGTGCATGCAGCCTGTGTCACTATGAGAGTACTGAGCTGAACTGGGAACATGACAGGAAATCTGTTTCAAAGAGAAAATAATTAAACTGAGGAACTCATTGTAAGACTCTGCAAAGGCCAAAAATAAAATTGAATTAAGAATGATTAAGTGTTCTCATGAAGAAAAGTCTGTGAAAGGTTATTAAGAACAAAGCAATGCAGAAAAGCTCCAGCTCCAGAGCACCCTGTGACACAAAACGCCAGAGAGCTGGAAGTAAACATCATTCTCTTTTTCCTTTGCTCCTGTCCTCTATTCAGTCTCTAGCTGGATGCTGCTTTCCACTGTCAGAAGTCTAGGTACCGATGTACAAATGGTTTAACTCAGTACCTGGTCTGCCATGTCATTAATCAGCAGCACTGTGCCCCAAACAGCTATCCCTATGTCTGTTTCATTTAGGAATAAGGATTGAATTGGGATCAAACATGTTGGGAACACCATGGGTTTTGTCTATGTGATAAATGGAGCATCACCCCTTTTTTCTGAGATGCTCTCAGACAGGAACAACATTCCCTCTCATTCAGTAGCTGTGTTCTGAAAACTTGTAATCCAGCACACGGGAAATCTGCCTCTCACTGACTCTCTGGGTGGTGTGGAGATCTCAGATCTGAAGCTACAATCTGCAGGAGGAAGCTCTCTGCTTTGGCATTCTTCCATACCTTCTGTACTCAGCGCTAAGGCTTACCCACAGATATCAGAGGTCAAGCTGCTGATCATGAGGAGTTGCTGGGTTTATTTTCAAGCATTATATTTTAGTCAACAGCTGATTAAAGTTAAGTAAGTAATCATTAGTTTGAGTGCAGGATAGAATTCCCTTAGGAAAGCCTTGAATGTGTTGATTAAGATGTTCTGAGAAATGTTTGATTTAAATAGTCTCACAAGGAGGAGGATGCTCTGAATAACTCAGCTGGCCACTATGAGAAAGCTGTTGTGGGCTCTGAAACCTGATAAGAGGATGCTTTCTGTTTTGAATCTTGAATGACAAAAACTAGAAACTTCCTGGTATGGATTTGATTAGTCTGAACATCACTTTCAGGAAATAAGAAGCTGAAATAATAAATTCCTGCTGTAATGTTCTGCTATTGTTATAGGAGAGAGAATTACAGATATCTCTTAACTTCAGTTAAGATATTAACTAGTTCATAATTAATATTTGAAGAAGGAAAAATAATAATCTTATTAATTCTCCTTTCTAACAGTACAGAAGGTCCTTCCCTACAGTTTTTACAGATTCAATGAATTTGTTTTATCTCAGACTTCCCATTCATTCATACCAGTAAAATTGCTGTGTTTTCAACAGAGTTGTTATTTACCTACTTACCTAGAATGCAAGTGTAATCCTTATAATACACTGTATTTCCAGAAATACTATTAATATCTAGTGACTCTTTCCTTAATTTTAATTTCATTTTATGTTATTGTGTCTTTAAAACAGGATATATATGCTTTTTCTTCATAAGCTCTTTCACTTTAATTTAGAGCATGGGGAAGGAAAAAAAATAATCTATAAAAAGGCATCCTGATCTAATTGTTTTTGTCCAGGTCTACTATTAAAATTGACTATTGTGAACACTAGACATAATTATGACTCTAATTAAAATTTTAAATAAATAAGCACTCTATATCAAAAGTCAAATTATAATAATGTGATTTTACTGAAGCAGGGCAAATACACAGTGCACTAAGTCTTTGCATGAATTATACATGAGACTTTATGGATGACTTACTCTAATTTGAAGAACCCAAGAGAATAAATAAAAATACTGTAACTAGATTTCTGTGGGGGGAAAACAACATATTTCAGATTAGTGATCATTCTTTAACATTGACATTGATATTTTGTAACTATGTGTAGGAAAAATGCCTCATGTTGAAAGCTGGTTTTGCCCCTTGCATGTTAAATAAACCTTGGTTTCTTCCCCCACTTCATGCCCTTATTTTCCTCTCTGTATATTTATTCCCGGCTCTTTGTAATTTGCTTTGAGGAAAAATCATTCTTTTTAATGGGATTCTGAAATGCCATTGTAAAAATGAAAAATAAAATGTTTAAAAGCATGAATCTTGGAGATAAACACAAGAGACATGTACAGATCTAAAAACTGTAGATCAAGCAAAAGAAATTGTGCTGACAGTTGCTTCACTGATAGATATTTTGGTTTCAAAATGCAAGCCATCAAGGACCACATATCCCAGATGCCAGCTTCCTCAGGTTAAGTTTGTACTTATATTTTTTAGCTAAGCCTTCACATCTATTAGATACAAGGTCATGAGCCCCACTTTTTCACAGGTTTATTTGCTGACTCCTTACTTCTGAGATGACCAGGAACATAATACATGGAGTGCCCCCTAAGAGCTATCTCTTTCACCCTCATATTAGAGGGAGTGCTGGGTGTCTTCTAAGAAACGCTAAAGCCCCTTAATTTTTGAGGCATTTTAGCTTTTGTTGTTCTCATTTCCATCCTCTCCAGTCTGGGTAGTTCATTGGTGCTCTAGCAGGAATATGAACCCAGCAGCTGCACTGCAGGCAATGGCAGCTAAAGCTGTTATTCATGGTCACGTGAAAGAGAATGAAGCTCAAGTTATGGATTAAATACTAACTGGAGAGGAAGTAAGTCTGACTATTTGAAGGAGGGAAGATAATGCAAAAATGGTAAATAAAGCAAAATACTGGGCACTGAAGAGAACAGGGGTACAGAGAGACAAGTACAAGATTGGGAAATGGTCTCCCACATGTTTTCTGGTGTGATCTTCACCTTTCTGCAGCACAGATGGATTCCGCCCCAGCATTCTGCATCACCTGACAAAGAAGTCCATCAACACTGACCACATGAAGGGCTCCCAGTATCCAAGGAACATAATCTCATACAGTCTCTTTCCTGTACCTTTTGCCTCTTTTAAAATTATTCTTCAAGCAGCTTTTTTCCTACTCTCAGCGTCTATGCCAGTACATTATAACATTTCAAATAGTTCTAGAGTTTAAGCAAATAACTTGCAAGTAATTTAATGACGTTTTGCAAAGGTATTTAGAGAAACAAACTGGGTCTGTATTACCTATATTTTACTTAATTTACTTCCTGAACTCCACTGATCACCATGGAAACTTAGACCTTCCAGCTCTGACATAGACAAATGTGGGTGTCTTGATTCCAAACTGAATGAACAAAACAAGCTGAGAAAGGCTAGGAAAGACTAGAAAGGGCAGCTGAGAAATCTGGGCAAGAAGTTTTAGAAGGACACATGGGGTCATAAAGCAAATTGTGAGAAGCAAACCTAGAAGATTTTGATACGATCTTCTATAAAAAATTTCTCTGGGTATGTGTATGTGTCCTGAAAGACTTCTGGATTGTCCGCTTTGTACTGCAGGTTGAATCAACTAAATAACTGACAAAGGAACATTGTCATTTCAGAAAGACAGTTAATAGGATCCTACAGCCATAAAGAAAAGTCAAAGTTTCTGCTCTCGTTAAGAAAATCCCTTATAAAAATTATTTACTTTGGTAAAAAAAAAAAAAGAAAGAAAAAAAAGAAGAAAAGCAAAATTCTTTCACTGTCCTCACTTTGACATAGTGGTTCCTAGGGGGATCGAAACAAAAAAACTTTTTGTTTCTGCAGCCCTGTTAAATAAATGAAAATATAGACTAAAGCAGGGGAATGCTTATTTTTCCATGATGTCTAGTGTACATGTTGTTTGGGAAGTTTACAACACTGTTTAGAAGAAGGGAAAGCAAATAGAAACCGTGTCTTAATGGGTGACACTTGGAGGCAGCTCTTCTGGACACTAATGATAAATCTTTCTGCAAGTTTGCTCACAGAAATTGAAAAGAACCCCTGAAAGTGACAACAAAGACATCACCCACTACAAGTAGTCCCACTGTAAAACCAAGCAGAGATCAAAGAGGATGAGCAAATTCCTGAAAGATATTGCCATGGTGGGTGAGAAAGAAATAAAGCAAGGTAAATATTTATCTAACATAAAATCACATGGATCTTGAAATACTGGTATTGCTGTGCTTTAAAAAGTAAGAGACAGAAATAAGGAACTGGGGAAATAAAGCTAAAAATGTGTCAGCAGAAAAATTAGTAGAACAGGGAGGAAAAATCTTAGGAAAAGTGGTAGATGAAAAAAATGTGTAATTCTTCAAAGGTTACCATCTTGACAGGACCTATCGCTACAACAGACACAAAATTTTCAGACAAAGGAAAAATACAAAAATTCATTGGGATTTCTTCCAAAGTGAGTCTCATCATGATTACACCCAGAAATTCCCAGCTGTAGACACAAAATCTCCTGAGTTGGAAGGGACCCACAAGGATCATCGAGTCCAACTCCGTGAGGATGGACCAGGCTCTGCTCAGCTGTGTCGACTAATAAGACAAGAGGCAAAGGGCAGGAACTGATGCACAGGAATTCCACCTAAATATGAGGAAGAATTTCTTTATTGTGTAGTGACCAAGCACTGAACAGGTTGGCGAAAGAGGGAGTGGAGTCTACCCCAGTCAAGATATTCAAGAACCATCTATGGATGCTGTACCGGTTTGGCCAAATTTAGAAATACATCCTGTGCCACATGTTCTGAAATGACCCTGTTTAAGCAGGGAAATTGGACCAGATGACTCACTGTGGCCCCTTCCAAGCAGACTGATTCTGTAATTCTGTGATTCACATTCTTTGAGAATTGCTGAGCATGAAAAGGCAGTGCCTATTTTCACTTAAAGGAACTTCAAAAGGAAACAACACAGCAGAAGAGTGAAGCAGGTTTTTTGATAATGATTTAAAATATACTTATCTTAAATCCATCTAAGCATACATAAATACATAAATAAAATGAAATGCAGGTTTCCTTTGTTTTTTTAATTATAGATTTCTGGATTATTCAACAAGAGGTTCCAACGTGGTCCTTTGACGTTTATCTTCAAGTGAAGAGCAGTAAAAAACAGCAACAGGCATACATTTTGCAATTATAATTAATGTGTGTATAGTAAGTTTGCAACAATATTTTACATTATTTTTTTCAGCCTAGTTCATATTTTTTTCTGCATCAGTTTACAAGCTGCTGAGAAAAAACCCCCAAGTTTATTTTAGCCCTTAAGACTAATATTGATCTCCATAATGATGCATGGCCCATGTTTTCAGACTTTTGGATGCAGAAGATACCAAAAATCATGGAATAATTATTCTATGGAAAAATCTTGTTGAGTGTTTAAATTCTTGGTACTGGGTCAAAGTTCTCCCATCTCTTTAAATGAAATTCTGTTTCTTATGGAAGCTGATGTGCAGTAAGGGTAGAATTTATTTTGCCTATCTCATAGGTGGATTCTGCATTTACCTGTCTTGGAGGTGGATTCTGTGCAGGCTTTTACACCAGAGTATTTAAACATGATGCCCTTATTCCCCTGGTCAATGAAGTGAAATAAGAAACTATGGAGAAGGCTTCCTCCAATCTGCTGAAGATGTCTACTCCTGAATGAGATGGATCTTGCCTAAATGCTGAGTCTTCCCCTCAGGGATGGAATGTGGATACCTAGTTCAGATGTAGACATCCACACCACAGATAACTAAAGAAGAACTTTATCCCACCCTTGATGTCTATAGTTGATTGAGAAGTGGACCAGGACACAGCTCTCTGTTACAAAATTCTGAAAGTCACGTCTGATCTTATGATTGTGTAAGGGAGACTTATTCCCTTTAAGATAAACAACATTGGTTTTCTTGAATCATCATCCACAGCACAGACTCTTTGTTCCTGCTCCAGAGGATCCTAAGTGGCAGCAGTTATATCATACAATTTACAGAATGGTTTCATTCAAGCCAGAGCTCTAAAAAATTGCAGTGAGGAATGGAAAACCTACTGACATAAAATATTTACAGGTGTTAAAACAATACATGTCTGATATAGAAAAATCACCCCTTTTTGTGCTATTTTTCATGCTGAGATAAAGAGGTTTTCTACCATTACTTTAGACATCTTTCATACATTTTGGGATTCTGAGGAATATGTCTTATCTCTGGTTGATTCTGCAACCCATAATCTTACTACCTCAAACTATGGAAAATTTCTTTCTATATCTGTAGTTAAAGTATGCCTATCATAACAAGAGTAACAAATGCTTAGCATTTTTCCCAGTGTCCTTTCCATCATGATGTAAAAATATTTACTGTCATTATTCCACTAATTTATCACCTTTCACATTATTAGTGAGAAGCCTGCATGGGATTGAAATCTGGAGTCATATCAATGAATGACATACTTTACAATTGGGATAAATGAGAAACTGAAAAACATTATAATAGTAAAAAAAGAAATTCTACTTCATATTTCCAGAGGGTATCACCCTTTGGAGCAACAATGACTTATCTTTGGACTCAGAAAAAGAGTATAGATCGTTCTCTCCTTTTTTAAATACAATTTAATTTATAATGAGGACTCAGTGAGCTTCCCTTCCTCTGTGCTAGATAATCTTTGCTCTTCTGTTCTTGTATAATTTTTAGCTGAGTCTGATTTGCATTTTTTATACAGGCAAAATTGAAACTACATAAGGTCATTTCTGCAGGTGTGGTAGGTGACATACAAGAAAAGCTTGGCATCTGCTTTGTGTGCTTTTTTTTGCATTCCCATGCATCCTTTCTGGACGTCAAATTCTCAGCTTTAAAGGCAATTATTATTAAATTCTTATACCAGATACATAATGTAAAACTTTTCAACTTAGGCACCTGAAAAATTCCTCAAAATGCTGCAAATATAGCTAACTTCTTAAATATATTTTTTTATTATAAGCTTATTCTAGATTCAGGACTGTGAATATTCTATGATACATTAAAGATGAGCAGACATTGATTGGCTGGAATGGAGATTCAGCTTTAGATTATTAAAAGCAACTCCAAAGTGAAGTCAAATATTCACATGAAAAATTTTGAACTAAGTTAAGTCTTACTCTGTTCTGTCATCAAAAAAATCCTAAAAATTCTGCTCCTCCTTCCCACCTGTTCCTCTTTTCAGAAAGACTAGAGATGGGAGAGCCAATGGGGAAATTCAGTGAGAAAAGAAAGTATTGATAAGACAAGTCAAGTGTTCATAAAACCTACCAGTTCAAATGTGAGCAAAAGGATACTTAATCTTTCATCATTCCTTGTGTTTCTCCTGTATTTCACATGAAGTCTGGACATTGTCTTTACAAGAAGCTCTTTTCTCAATTTATTTCGTTAGACAAATTGAAGAAAAGGTTTTTCCCAGCTCATGCAACTGCAGAAATATGAAGTCATTATTAAGTCATTATTAAGAGAAGTAAGACACACACAGATTTACAGCAAATATGGCAATTTTGCATCTCTTGTATCTAATGAAAAACTTTTTAATTTTTGCCGCAAACCTCAAAGAGCTTTATTAAATTCCACTGGGCACTCAAGAGCATGGAAACTCAACTATTACTTCTCTTCATGTGTTGCAAGAAGTTGTTTTGCTGAAGAAAAATGGTTCTTCTAGTTGAAAATTACACTTCTGAAATGATGAAAGCCCAATGCCAAGGAAATCTTGAGACATAAAGATTGCATTCAGGCAATAATCTTAGAGTGCAAAGGGCTTTATGCCTTAAGCAAGAATGACTCACTGTAGAGTATAATGGATCTATCTGAAGAAAAATGTGATGCATAAACACTGTGCCTCATGAGGTGCAGAAAAGTCAAGTCAAATGACGCTACAGTGATCACTGTGATTTTCCTCTTCCTCTTTCCACTGTGGTCATGTTGTGGATGAATCTTATTGTGGTTATAGCTTCCACATTAATATTTTTCAAAATTTCATTGTGGTGGATTGACCCTGGCTGGACACCAGGTGCCCACCAAAGCTGCTCTCTCCTCCTCATTTGAACAGGGAAGAGAAAATATAAAAAAAAAGGCTCCTGGATCGAGATAAGGGCAGGGAGAGATCAAAGAAACACAGAATCACAGAATCATTTAGGTTGGAAAACACTGCCAAGGCAGTTGAGTCCAACCTTTGACTGATCACCACCTTGTCAATTAAACCACAGCACTGAGTGCCACGTCCAGTTGTTTCTTGAACACCACAAGGGATGGTGATTCCACCTGGGCAGCCTGTTCCAATGCTTCGCAATCTTTTCAGTGAAGAAATTCCTCATGATGTCCAAACTGATGTCAGCAATTGCCATCAGGGTCAAAATGGAGTTCACTTGGGGAAATTAGTTTAATTTGTTACCAAAGAAATGAGAGTAGAGTAAGGAGATATAAAATCAAATCTTAAAAACACCTTCCCATGACTCCTTCCCCCTGCCTCCTGCTTCCCAGGTTCCATTTCACTCCTGAATCCTCCACCTCAGGGGATGATGAATGGGAATTATGACCAGTTCATCACATTGTCTCTGCTGCTCATTGCTCCCCACACACTTTCCCTACTCCAGTGTGAGGTTCCTCCCGTGGGAGACAGTCCTGCATGAATTTCTCCAGTGTGAGCCCTTTCCATGGGGTGCAGCTCCTCATGAGCTGCTCCAGTGTGGGTCCTTTCCATGGGGTGCAGTCCTTCAGGAACAGGTTGGTTCAGCGCAGGTCCCCTGTGGGGTCACAAGTTCTGATGTCAAACCTGCTCCAGCGTGGGCTCCTTGCTCCACAGGTCACAGGTCCATGCCAGGACCCTGCTCCAGTGTGGGCTTCCCACAGGGTCACAGCCTCCCTTGGGCATCCCCCTGCTCCAGCATGGGGTCCTGGAGCGGCTGGAGGTGGATCTCTGCTCCCTCATGAGCCCCCACGTGCTGCAGGGGCACAGCTGCCTCACCATGGGCTGCACCAGGGACTACAGGGGAACATCAGCTCTGGCACCTGGAGCACCTCCTGATGCTCCTTCTGCACTCACCTGGGTGTCTTTACAGCATTTCTCTCATAAATTCTCATTCCCATCCAGCTGATGTTCCACGGCAGGGTTTTTGCCCTTTTATCCCTGTTACTCAGAGGCACTCCCACAACTGCTGATGGACTCAACCTTGGCCAGCAATGGGTCCATCTTGGAACCAGCTGGTATTGATTTGTTGGGGATGGGAGAACTTCCAACATCTTCTCACAGAAGCAGTCCCTGTAGCTTCCCTGCAACCAAAAGCTTGTCACATAAACCAAATAGATTTAATCTTGTCACATAAACCAGATAGATTTATATAACTTACTTTTTTTCAGGAGAAGTGCTATAATGAAAGAAAAGGATAGAATACATTCTGTGTCATAACTAAAATGAGTGACATGGACATGTTTCTACAAGAGGAATGAGTGAGAACTGTATCACCAAATAACAGCAAAATAAACACACAGGAATTCCTCCAAACTTAAATGGAAGGGACCATATAAATCCTTCTTGCATTTTGAAATTCTGCTAATGTTCTTAAATTGAAGGTGTGCACACTGTAATTTCTTTGTATCATTAGCAGAGAAGAGGGGACATTTCAGCCTGTTTCGGTCCCCACAAGATGTGACATCCCTCAGGTGGGAACTTAGACTGGGAGTTGCCTACACAACAGGGAATGAACTGCCTATTTACACACTCCAATCATAAGCTTTAGTTCCCTACCAGCAGCCTGTCAGCATTTTAAGAAGTATCTTAACTGGACAAGAGAGAAACACCTGTTTTCTGGGCACTGAGATATATCTCTATGGGAACAATAAAACCAAAACTATTAAAATGCTGCAGAACCCTCCTATTACTACGCAGCCCTTACCAGCAGCAAGTTCTCAAGAGGATGAGTAGAGTTCTTATTAAAACACCTCACTTTGATGCCTCCATTTAAATACAATGTATTTATGTACTCATAGAAAAGAATATGTTAAAAATCAAGCTTAATTTTAATAATGATTTTGCATGATTCTTTCCTCCCTTATTGTTACCAAACCTCGTTGTACTGAAGTAAATAAAAATGTTGAATTTAGAAAAATTTGTAAGGATACCACCCCTGTAAAGCTGCAATCAACCTTTGCCTCAGATTGACAAGAAATAGAAGGACAGTATGAGTTGTGATGCACCACTGTGAATATTTACTATGGTGAAGGAGCATAGTGGGGGCCATCCTTAAAAGAAAGTAGAGGAAAGTCTCCTTTCCTCATCAACAGCCTAAAGCAAAGAATAGAAAGTTTAAAATTCTTTTAACAGAGGCAGTATTGAAGAGCTAAAAGCAATAAGTCAAATAAAGTGAGCCTAGGGAAAGCTGTTGTAGTAATTTAAACTCTGTTCATTTCATGGGCATGGCAAATTTTTTCCCATTTTATTTCATCATTTTTTCATTTCTCTCTTTCTTAACAAAAAAAAAAAAAATTAAACTCCCTGCTGGTAGTTTTCCATGTCATGAATAAATATTTTTATCGTTATTAGTTAACCATTAATGCTCAAAGCATACCAGATTATATAAAAATGTGCAGGAATAATCCTGCTTAAAACAGCTTAAAGAATTATTTCTACATCTAGGAAACCAGAAGATGCATCAGTCTAAATTATTTCCCACTGCCAGAAACATAGAATATTTTAAATAACGTAAAATACCGCTGCTTTTCACTTCCTGACATTTGTAGAAGGCTCATGTTAACCACTTAACTGTTTAACCTATCAGGTCAACCTGTCCCTTACAAATCACTTGTTCTAGGGAGGAACATCAGAGTTCATCAGATTCCATCAGATGATGGAATACCTCATCAACTCCTTCATAAAACAAAAACAAAACTCATCAAGATAAGGGGGAAACATTCAAGTTCAGTCTTGGGTGCCCTAATGATAAAGGCAAATGGAGAGGGAATGGAATTTCATTAAACTCAATTTATTCCTTAAACACATTAGCAAAACTGTTGTTTCACCCCTCCTTTTCTTTCATTTTTTTTCCTTTTTTTTCCTTCTCCTGTTTCATTTTCCTCATGCACAACTGTCTAAATTTATGTGTCTCAACCTCATTAAACTTGTATTCGAGCTGACCATCTTGAGGAATGCAGCAGCTCAGAATTAATGATGGCATACTGCTTAAAAAAGAAGGAAGATATACTGTTAATGATGACATATTGCTGATGGTGAGCAGCAGTTCTCAAGATGACAGGAAGCTTGAGATTAACATCAGAGCTTCTCTGATTTGAAAGGGGCGAGTTCAGTCTGGCACAGGTTCACCCCAAAAAGCTCCATTTAGCTTCTGTTTCCATATCTGATGCGCGTCATTACTTTTCTGATGCTGCAGTTCAGCATCTCATAGGGTGTTGTGCTAGCCAGCAAGGATTACAAAGAAATGTATGTTTTACCATTTCCATCCAACAGGAAGTGTTCAAAACACAGGTGGGTGTGGCACTTCCCAATATTGTTTAATGAACAAGTTGGTATTCAGTCGATGTCCTTGTAGATCTTTCCCAACCTTAATCATTCTGTGATTTGATGACCTATAAGGGTTTTGAAGATGTGAAAGAACAGGGGGGAACTTCCATTCAGTATCTACATATTTTTATACTATCCATGGTAGTTTAAGCATATTAATATTTGGTAACATTAGGTTAAGTTAGTATTAGGTTAAGTGTTAAGAAGGTTGGTATTAAGTGGGGAGAAATAAAAATGAGCAGAAGGTTAAATCCTACCATCTTCAAAGAGATATGTTTTGTTGCTTAAAGAAATGAAAATATGTAAAAAAAAATTTTTTCAGTGTGTACTCTCTCAGCAAAGAAAAATCTTGACACAGGGGTGAGTTCTTCTCCCATCCTGGTACATGTTAAAGGTAGGTGTGTAACAAAATCCTGCCTCTGCAGGACCTTCTCAGGCCTTCAAAATCCACTCTTTCAATAGCAATCTGCATTATATACTGATTTTCTAAGGAGAATAATTTTCTTTACTGACTGAGTGCTCATCAGATTTTCTTCCGTGATTTTGCTTCCCTCTGCACTGGAGAAGAATGAAAGGTTTTCTAAGTACTACACAAAGGATGGTTTGTTTATTTTTTCTTCATATGCAAAAACTGTTGAGATTATTTAATGGAAGTGATTGAGTCTCCTCCACTTTTCTTTCCATCTTCACCCCAAATGGCATCAGTAGGACATTGCATTCTATTTTGTGATTTAATCAAATGGATTTCTTCTATATCAAGGAACTCTATATTGCCTTCCATTATCTAATATAACCATGTCGCAGCGGGGATTACTGCAACAAGCATATTTCAAACCAGGAGTCCCGTGGAAAGCGAAGTATATATGGACAGATTCGTGGTAGATGGTTCAGAGATGTTTATTTCTCCAGCCGCATGGCCGGGGCTCAGCTCAGGAACTCCGCAGTCACGGGACCCGCGGGTCCTTGGCGTTATCAGGGAACACAAATCAACCAATGGGAAATGAGACTGACCAGGGGCAGGGAGACCCCGTGTCTCCCCCCCAGGGCCCCTCTCCCAGGGCTCCATGGCAGGGGATGGACCCCAGCATCTCACCTGTTTTATTTTAATAAAAGGAGAATGAAAATAACTGGATAAACATAACAATAACAGTTTCAAGACAAAACAAGCCACCCTCCTGAGTCTTTAAATGTCCAAACAGATTCTCTGGAACATCTTAGGGCTGACAGAAGGGAGACAGAACTCTCCAGGCATGCTTTGTGGGGCAACTGAGGCAGGAGAGGGTTTAATTTCTTCCCTCCCCTTTTTCATCCCCCCCTCGGCATCGGAGAGGAATTGTAGGGAAATGGAATTGTATAGGGAAGCCATGGGGTGAAAAACGGATTAGGAATAAACTGGGGATAGGGTAAACTTAGGAAGGGGTTTATATTGGGTATAGGGTAAAAGGGGAAAATAGGCTGTGGGTAGGGAAATCGCTGGGATGGATATTGTTTATAATTTTGTGCATAACGGCTGCTTTTGACTGGAATACCTCCAGGCCCAGTAACATTTGCTGCTTGTAAACCCTTCTTTCCTTGCACTATATCAAACTGTACAACTTCCCCATCTCCTACACTTTGCAGGTAATTTTTAGGGTTATTCCTTTTAACGGCAGTTCTATGGATGAATAGATCTCCCCCTGTATCATCTCATGTTATAAACCCATAGTTGTTTTTTACATTGTACCATTTCACAGTTCCTGTGACTCTCGTGGCTACAACTCCTCCTATCACGTGCTTGCGTGTTCGTCGTGGCTGCTGGTCCCGCGTGGCCGCCGCCTTGCTGACTCCGACGTCTCGGCCGGGCCCCCGCGTTGCGGCTGCTCCGCGCCCTCCGAGCGGCGCTGCTCCGGCGCGTGTCTGGGCTCTGCACGGCCCCGCGTTGCCATCGCCGCTGGCTCCGTGGCCTGTGAGCGGTTTAGCTCGGCAAACTCCACGCTGCTTTGAGAGCGGCCCTGTTTCGGCTCGGCGCTGCGCTGCGCGGCTTCTCGTGTCGCTGTGGAAACCGCCGCTTCTCCCTCCGCAGGGCTCTCTGAGCCGTGTGCTCAGAGCGGGCTGCCACGCCGATGCCCGGTTCCTGGCTGCTCGTGGCCCACGGCACCCACGGCGCCTGCGGCAGCGCTCCCTCACTCGCGGTCGAGCGGCCGGGGACCCCGAGACAGGGATGGGGTCCGCGATAAGGCGCGCGCTCCCGAGGGGGCCGGGCGCATCCAGCGCAGGCACCTCCGCCGGCACGGCTGCAGTCATGTGCTCCCGGGATGGCGGCCGCGCAGCCTCGGCCACGGGATAAGTATGATCCTCTGCTTTAGGGGTAATGGGACCACACAAATGCTCCTCAAGAGCTTCCCTGATTATAAGGTATGCACGGAAAGCTTCTTTTTGATCCCATACTTTATCCCATATCTCGTCCCAGAAACACCCCTCACAAGATCCAGGAGGTTCGATATCTTACTTAAAAGTAAGTCTCGAGGAATACAGGAGAACCTTTTGAAAAGCCAGATGAAGAAATGTTCTAGATCTCCCGGTTGCATTACTTTTTTGTTTTGTTGTTCAAGGATTCCTTTAACTTCTAGGTACATTTCTTTCTGTGGCTCAGAGAGCCCCATTTCCCACAATTCTTCCATAGTCCAGAGAGAATATCCAAACCAAGATGAGAAGAGAGAGGTCTAGCGTGATTATGTTACTCACGAATCTTTCTCAGGGATCGGTATCTTGCTCGCATTCCTCCACCAGTTTGTCGCAGCGGGGATTACTGCAACAAGCATATTTCAAACCAGGAGTCCCGTGGAAAGCGAAGTATATATGGACAGATTCGTGGTAGATGGTTCAGAGATGTTTATTTCTCCAGCCGCATGGCCGGGGCTCAGCTCAGGAACTCCGCAGTCACAGGACCCACGGGTCCTTGGCGTTATCAGGGAACACAAATCAACCAATGGGAAATGAGACTGACCAGGGGCAGGGAAACCCCGTGCCTCCCCCCAGGGCCCCTTTCCCAGGGCTCCATGGCAGGGGATGGACCCCAACATAACCACACTCAAAAAAATCTTTAAAAATATTTAAATGTGGTCCAGGTCTACACAAACCCATGAATTTTCTTTCTGCCATAAATAATTTTCTGCTTTGAACACATCCAAAACTGTCCAGATTTGAAAGAATGGAAGAGCTCAGAATCTAGCTAATTTCCAATGCCCAATGGATACAAAAATAAAAGTTAGATTTCTTCTCTTGATGGGTTTGACCAATTGGGACCTCTGATTTAATAACACAACAAACTCAACACAAAGCTGAGGTCTTTGCAGGTGTAATAGAGTGGTAGACATCTTCATTGTAGTTTTATTAAGATGATACCAAGAAAAAAAGAATGATGCAACAAGGGAGATGACTTCTACTTTGGAATGTTTTGGAGATGTAACTCACAGAATCATAGAATGGTTCATGTGGTAAAGGATCTTAGCATCTACTTCCAAGCCCCTCACCATGGGCAGGGAGCCTTCTATCAGACCAGGTTGCACAAAGCCCCATCCAACTTGGCTTTGAACATCCTCAAGATTCAATTATGTCTTTAGTTAAAGTATAAAAACTCTAAAGCAGGAAAGACAAGAAACTGACTTCCCATGGTGAATCCCTTGAACACTAAGGGAGGATGACATGTTTCTCTCTCTATTTTTTCTGTTCAACTCATCTGGTCATTGCAACGTCTTGCTGCAAGAAGGCATCTGTGGCAGATGAGTGTTTGCAACCAGTTTCAAACTTGCTGGACAAATGTTCTGTAAATCATTATAACAAATATGATGGATGACTGTGACAGCTTCAAATTACTGGGTGCTTGTCTTTCATACTCCTTTTTAACTCCATTATCAAGGCTAAAGATCCTCTTCCTTTCTCTTCTCTTCTCCATCACCTTTTTCAGCCCACCCAAAAGCAATTGGATATCACTGGTTCTGTGCTAGCTGAATTTTTCCAGTATATTCTCAGCTCATTTTCAGTACCAGCTCAGAACTTTGTATTCTGGAGTATTGCTGTGCATTATCATATGGGGTAGTTTCCTTGGGAATAATAATTACCAGTGAGCTGCTAGCCAGGTATGGAAAAGCTAACAAAAAAAGAATGAAAATGTTTGCTTGAAACTATTTTTAATTAAAAATCCAGTTTTTGCCTGAATATGGTCCTGTTATGGGCTTTCTCCACAATCTAGACCTTCTCAGTCAAAGAACATCTAGAAATTTAGAAGTTTGGAGATATTTTGTTCTACAGAATTGAGCTGAAACATGTAAATTAATGAAAGACTTATGTTCAGACTGACAGACAGAAAATGACTGGAGAAGCAGATGGATGATGTGATTCCATAAAATCTGTTTCCTCAGAAAACAATGTAAATTCATGGCAGTGCCTGAGTAATGTCTGACTTTAGGAGCCTTATCAGACAGGATATTGGTCATTATGTGACTGGCTTGGGAATGTCTAGCTCTGCAAATGCTCCACATCAGGCCCCAGGCTCCTCAAAGTTCGTTATTGCAACATTTTAATTTCTTTGAATTGTTGCTTAATCTAAAGTAGCTCACAATTACTTCAGCAGCAATAAGACTCTCAAAGTCTTCAAACAAAAGAAATAACTTTAAGACATTTTAGCATAGATTTTGATTCCTAAAAATTAGAAATTGAATGCCCATATGCTCTATTTTTTTGGTATTCATTGGAAGGTTATCACCTTTAAAATATTGTTGGCCTGAAGAAAATATAGGTATTCTGTTAATATAATGTACAAGACCCTCAAAACTAAAATTGATTTTTTTTTTTGTTGGGTTAATTTTATTATCAATCAAATAAATTTTTAACTGTCTGGTTCACTAAATTTAACAAAAATAAATACCAAATCGTATCTTTTGAAAATTTTCTTGAGGAACTTAGACTACACCTGTGCTAGCAAATTGAACAGGGCAAAGAAATTAATGCATACATTGCATTTTTATCACCTATAAAATTAAATAGAGAAGGTGTTTGTGTTGTTATAGCCCTTGCCAACAAACAGCCTCCTAAATCTCTTTTCAAAATACAGTGATTTAGCACAGACTGGGGATCTTTTCAGATAATTATTTACTTTGTCTGTGACCCTACAGCTGAAGAGGCTGAATTTAATACCAGATACCATTAAAATTTCATATTCTGTAGTTGGCATACACAGACCATTCTATTCACGTTGGCCTAAGCTCCAGAGGAGAAGTCTTGAACATGTTTCATAACAAATATAGACAGCACAGAGGAGACAAAAGGGGAAAGTGGATCAGTAGGGTCAGAAGGCAACACCTAGAGCTAAAGGCAAAATCGAGTTTGGAGCAGAAAGGGCATTATGAAATATGTAAGGAACTAAAAAGGAAGCCAGAAAGCCAAAAGAGATCAGTAAGTGGCAAGAAAGAAGTGGGAGGGAACAAGAGCACCAGAATTAGCAGCATGGGACAAAACCACTCAGAGACCGTGCAGGAAGTTTGAACTTTATTTGAAAGGTTGCATTTACCTTTTGTCTCATTGAAAATTATTTTTGTTTCACAGTTATGTTGCTTAATTAAAGGAAACATCATTAAATCAAAAGAAAAAGAATAGAAAGAAAGGAATTGAAGACTTGAGATTTTAAAATAACAGATACCTTCTTCCAAGCCTAATTTTGCCATTTATGAACAATTCTTTGCTCCATTAGTAGCATGTAGTTGATTAATGTATAGTGTTGTCCTGTTAATGAAAATGGTCAACACCCTCAGCTAAAATCTACCCGTCAAGTGCACATACCTAAAATTCCCTTTTTCAAGCTCCTATGTGTCTTTTAAAAGGCCATTAGTGCACAGGGAGAACATTGGTCCAGCTGAGTGTGGAGAATACAGCCATTTACAAGTACAATTACAGACACCTTAGGCTTCAAGATTTTTTGTATGATATCAAAGCTTTATTGAGAAAATAAGGGGGAATTAGGTAAAGGCATGATTTGGCTGAACATCATGAAAAATTAACAAGATTTACCAGTTCACAGACCAGCACCTTCAGGGACATGGAGGGAATCCCACTGTTAGGAATGTCTTGCCCCAGAGAGGGACATTATTTCCCTGCATATTAGACACTTTCAAAAATACAGTATAATAAAAAACATAATAACACAATTTCAAAAATATAGTAAATATATATTTATATAAATAGTTGTAACCTTTATGCTTATCCCTTTACTTTGCATAAGACTTCTCAGATTAAATTCAAAGCCCTGCTCCAAAACCTGGCTGCACTGATGATACTGGAACTTCCTAAGAGGCTGTGGGTATGACCTGGACAACAACTAGCACATTTTAAAACAAAAATGTGTATTATTTTATGCACCACACTACCTAATACATGACTATTTTGTGTACTAGGAATAGTGTAAGATGGCATTATAAGCAGCAACAGATAGGAACAGCAGATTTGTTGCTGTTACGTATCGTGCTCTGAAGGAAATGCTCTGTACTCTGTACCCAAATTACTCTTTTCTGTTCCTCATTTCTCTGTGGAATTAATAGTCTTACCCATGTCTCTGTGTGTCAGTCAAGATCTGGAACATGGGAGAGAAAAAAAAGTCTGTGGAAATCCAGATAGACAGGACAAACTGCTTTTTGAAAGGGTCTGGTGATTTCTTCTGGCTTTGAAAACAACAGTAAAGTTCCCATTTACTTCACTATGGACACAAATACGCTTCTTTGTGTCATTCTCTGCCTGTTCTCTCTCTTCATTCATATGCATGAGCAGTACCTTAAGTCATCCATATTCACATTTTATTGAGTATTTTATATCACAGACAGCATGTCTGCATCTACAATCCTATTGCACTAGTCCTACTGTGAAGACATTTTCTCCCTTTCAAAAATATAATAAAAATCACTGCCAGTTTATGCTCAATCACAAATTATGCAAGCGTGTCATGGTGTGACTGGAAATAATCCTCATGGATTCACTGAAAAAATTGCTGTAATTTTGTACCATTCTAAGTTCACATCCTCTCAGGCCTCACAGAATTTATTTATCCCATGAGGTGCTACCCCCATGCAGTTAGACAAAGAAAACTGGTGTTTTCTTGCTCCCATCTATCAGTGTTGCTACTACATCTATCTACTAACATGGTACTGTGTTAGCAGGAACAGCAGCACAGTTTCGGAGGCAGAAGTTACAGCAGAATCAGGAAAAACATGTTCCAAGTCTCTGAATCCAACCTGTCCAAAGGAGCTCCCACAGACATACACAAGCAGCTCAAAATCGTCTGTGCTCTGCTTGGGTGGGTGAGGTAGTTGATTATGAATCTTCTGTAAGTTTAACTTGATAGTCATGGATCATACTGAACAATCTTCTGATCAGCTCAGCTTTAATCCTAACCTTGGCTTTCCACCTGTGAACAGCAGTCAACTCTTTTGGTGTCATTGACTGCCTTGGTGGCAGTTATGTATCAAGAAATAGTAGTTTAATGGAGAAGAGGACCAGTTCTCCTACTACCTTCAGCTGGAGGTGAGAACTGGGAACTGCCAAAGCAAAGTAAGGTTTTAAATCTGCAGTAAGATCAAAAGTATTGATCCATAATAGTCATTTCAAAAAATGAGCATGAGATCTGGACAGATCAGATGTTGCACTGTTGTTATCCTGTGGTCTCTGATTACATGTCCATGCCCTGTAAAAAGGAGTAACTGCTGCTCTTCTGGAAATACATCATTTATCTGTCTACCTTTACTCTACTAATGTAGTTCCTTCTATTTTTATGGTTTCTTTTAAAACTCACATCAAACTTGGAAATGCAGTCTGTAAAGCTATCACTGTCTTAGGTGGGATATTTATATCAGAGATGTACACAGCCATCTCTCCATTAGTTTTTTTTCTGTCCATCACTGATACAGCTGAGGACTTCTAAATCCGAAAAAGCTCAAGAGAGTGGTTTTAGTATATGTTCCAGGGTGGCACATATGCTTGCACCAGGTGTCCTCAACCATTATTGAAAGAGAAGCTGTATTGCCAGGTGTCCTGGTTTTGGCAGGGACAGAGCTAATTTTCTGTTTAGTAGCTGGTACAGGGCCGTATTTTGGATTGAGTGTAACACAGTGATATTTTGGTTGTTGTTATGTAGTGCTTAGTCTAAATCAATGGCTTTCCAGTGTCTCAAGCTCTGCTATTGAGGAACTGCACAAAAAGAGGACAGGGAGCATGACCAGGACAGGTGACCCAAACTGGCCAAAGAGATATTCCATATAACATAGAACATCATGCCTAGCATATAAACTGGGGAGAGTTGACTGGGAGCCACTGATCACTGCTTGGGGATGGAGTGGGGCATTGGTCAGTGGGCAGTGAGCAACTGTGCTGTGCATCACTTGTTACTTTTGGGTTTTGTTACTCTCTCTCTCCTTATAATTTCTAGTAGCAGTAGTAGTAGTAGATTTTGTTTTAATTATTAAATTGTTCTTATTTCAACCCACAGATTTGAAAATATTTACCTTTTCCTTCTGATTCTCTTCCCCACCGGAGGGTGTAGAGGTGAGGGGGGTGAGAAGGGGCCTGTGTGGCACTTAGTTGCCAGCTTGGTTTAAGTCATGACACCAACTTGAGACATCTTTACAGGGTCCCTGGGAGAGCAGGAGCAGTACTGGATGTTGTAGAATATCACTGTTGCTGTTGTGCCCCTGATGAAGAGCAGAAAGGAAAGGAAAATGGGAAGAAAGTACTCTGGATGGAACAGACATAGTCACTGAAGAGCTGCGAGTATTAAATATGTTTCCCATGTTTCTCAGCATGTCCAGGCATATTTTTTAGTCCTTGTAAGCTAGGCTGCCCATATGTTCACAAACAATTGTTTTAAAATACAAGTTTACATAACAGACAAGATTCCCCAGTCTCTCTGAGCTCTCTCACTGTTTGCTTCATTTAAAATGACATTTAATTAAATGAACAAGGACAGGCTTTGTTTCTCCATGGGAGTGGGGGTATATGCAATATCTTGATGAGTTGTTGAAAGAAAAAAAAAAACAGGAGTGGTCAGAAGATAATTACTTTTTATGTCTTTCCAGACATGAGCTCCTCTTCCAGACAATGATGTTGAAGTAATGTTATTAAAAGACATTTGTCTTAGCCATGACTTTGCTTCTAGTATTGAAAGTTGCAGAGGCAACTTCAACCCTTGCAAACTTTATGCTAAAAAAACAGATTTTTTTTTCAATATTTTTCTCTTTCAAGGCACCACTTGCCAGTCATCCAGTCTAACCCTCAGCTCAACTTAGGAGCAGTTACAGCAGGTTGGTCAGGACCACATCATGGTGAGTTTCAATATCTCTAGTGTCATGGTGAGTTTCAATATCTCTAGTGATGGAGATTCCATAGCATTCCTGGACAACCTGTTTGACCACACACAAAGTAAAAAGCATCCTCCTATTTTTAGACACAATTTCTTGTATGTCATTCTGTGCCTATTATCTCCTGTACTCTTTTTGGTTGTCACTGAGAAAAATGTGGCTCCATTTTTTTTACTCCCATCATTAGGTATTTTCACATGTTGAGAAGGTCCTCCTGAGCCTCCTCTTCTTCAGCCTCAAAAATCCTGGCAACAAGATTATTTATGGAAGGAAAGCCTATCTAGGGTGATGCAATGTATTTTATACTCAGCTGTCATTAAAAACTGAATTGACAACAAGTTATCAATTAACAATTAATAAAAGCTTCTCTGCATGTTTTAGCATACATCTGAATAGAAACTGCTTCACTGTTTTCAAATATATTGAGAAAAGCACATACAAAGTATATTTTAGTCTGTTATTTCTAGCAAGACATCAGAAAAAAAAAATTTCGGTAGGTAAAGCTGGAGATGCCTTTTTATTTACTCTTCACTTGATGTTGCTGGGTTTAGTCCAGCAACTACAGAATATTTTAAACACTAACAAGAGCGCATGAAGCACATTTTCATTAACAATTGGTTCCATGCAGTTGAACTACATGAAGAAAAAATCATACATCAGTCTAAGATTTAAGAATTTAGTCTCTCTGAATAGCAGAGTATTTAGATCCATTTATTTAAATTCCTTAAGAAAAAGCTAAGAGAAAGAAGCACCAAGGACCTTCTTTTTGCAATTAAAAACATAGTGGGAACTATCAATTTAAATTAAACTCTATTCCCAGCTACATCTGTGAAAATCAAACATTATTGTAATAATGTCAAGGGGGTGAAAACAGATGAGTTTGTTTTTTAATTAAATGAGGAGCTGCCAAAGAGGTTGAGGATAACTGCAATATTCAGTGCAGGTCCAGCAGGAGCTATGGGCTTGCACTGCATTATTTACTTACATTGTATGTGGTATCTCCTTGAATTGTCCCATACAGTGGGACCTTTCTGTTGGTCTCCTACAATACCAGCTGAGCCAGAGCAACCCATTTCTGAAGCTCCAGATAAGAAGCAGAGGGGAGAAGAACAAGGAGAAATGTAAAATATAAGTCAACTCATTCTCTTGATCTGCAGCTGTAAATCATGCAAGCTTGTTTCAAACCATCACCCTCTTACTAGAAGCGCTAGCCTCTGTCTAGAGGCACAGTAGAGTAGGTCCAAATTAACATGTTTCATTGATCTTATTAGACCTAAAAAAATGCCCACATCCTGCCTGGATAGACCATTCATGTTTAGTCCGGAATTTGTACTATTCTGTGCCATAATTTAAAATCAGCCATGCACATCTGTATGAAAGAACTGGCTCATTAGCTGCCTGCAACAACACACCCTCCAGTTATTCTTCAGTGTTTTTAACAAATGGAGAGATACCCTTTATGTTTACATTTAAATCTTAGTTTTTACAGGAAGGAAGAATTTGGGGGTCTACTTTAAAGGAAAAATCCATTGAAGTTAAACAATAAAACAATGCATATTACAAGGAGCAAATTATTATTGCATTCTCTCTTGAGTATGCAAGGAGATCACCATGCTGAGGCTTTGTCAGTGAGTGCTGCAAAACCAGGCAGGGAGTGGCAGGCTTAGAATGTGATGCTGGAGTGACTTTTTTTTTTGGAAAGAAAAGTTGAAAATTACTCAGTGATGCCCCACAGCCAGGTTAGTTTACGATTTTAAGGGAGTATTTAGGCTTGACTCAAATGAAATAGTCAGATTTTGTTGGTCGGAATTGGTTTAAAAATTAAATGCAGTTGTCACTAATGCTTAGGTCCTGTGACCATTGGATCTGGTTGGGGAACTCACAATGTTCAGAATTTCATGATTCTCTCTGTGGTTGCTGAGCATGAGGCAGACTAAAAACTGGAAAACTACAAGGAATGGCAACACTTGCTCAGGTAAGTTGGAAATGTAACCTTCTCATTAGGCCAGTGATGGCCATACCAGGATGTATCAATCTACCCTGAATTTCTTTTATATCTGGCAATGATATGGTGAATTACAAAATTTCCTTTTAATCATTTATGAAGTGCTCAGAAACTTGACTTGAAACTCACTTTCTTTTCAATATTTCAGTTCTTTCCTTGATTCTTATTTTTCTTCATCGGTTTTCTGTTTTAAACAAAAACATGCTATGTACTCTGTATATTAAATCCGTATATTTACATAAAACACTTACTCTCCATTCAATGAGGAATTACTTTATCCATGACACTTTTTTTCCTATTAATGAATCAAATGGATAGCTACTATTTAATTAAATAACTTTAATTGATGATAGAGCTGCTAGAGGTCTTCTCCCATATACAGTTAAGAAGTGGAGAAACTAGAAAAATTAACATTCTACCTTTCATGAGAAAAGCATAAGCTAAACACTGTTAATTTTGAGATTACATTTGTGCCCAGTGATCATACAGTTAATTCTGTTCAGCTCAAGGCAGTCTTCATCAGCTTCAAAAAAAACCCACTCACTATTACATTTACATAAATCCAGAGATGAAAAATTTAGTAAAAACCCTGATAAAAGAGGATTTAAACTGGATTGATAATCTTCTAAAGGACTTAATGTGCATAATGTTGGATGCACCTTTGCATTTGTCCGCTGTACAAATCTGGATATAAACACAGGATTATGCTTTGCTTCTTCACAAAATGCAACACTTATGCACACCCTTGCTAGGAGGGTGGGGAAGCACTGGAACAGTCATGGATGCCCCAACCCTGGAAGTGTTCAAGGCCAGGGTGGATGGGGCTTGGAGCAACCTGGTCTAGTGGAAGGTACTCCTGCCCATGGCAGAGGGGTTGGAACTGGACGGTCTCGGGTGCCCCTTCCAACCCAAACCATCTATGATTCTGTGAGCCTATGAATATTATTCATAAATGATTTCTAATGGATTCAGTGAATAGAAATAATTAACCTCTTACCTTCTTCTTGTAGAATCACATGCTTTCTAAAGACCTATACCTTCCCCACTACCTCCTGTTTTATGGAACAAGCCCATTTGGTAGTTTTTTCTTGACTTTAAAATTCCTTAGACTGATTAATTATATACAATATTATGAAAAAATCTCCATGGAGATATAAAAAAACCCCTATCTGATGGAGTGGGTACAACAGAGGCCAATGAACGTTTCAGTTGACTGATGAAAGATAATACATGTAATAAGAAGTCTTTAACCCTGAAACACACTATGTGATTCTCAAAGAACAAAAATGACCATGTTTATCTGCTGGAGAAAAACTAGTACTGCCATTTGATTAGCTTACAAAGAGACATCTTTTTTTATTGGCAGTTCATATCAATTAAGGAAGGAGAAAGATGAGGTGTTGAAATTATGAACAGAAAATGGCACCAATGAATGATGGAAAAGAATTCCACAGTGTGAAATAAAGAAGGCCTGCAATAACAAACACCAGAAGATGAGCGTCATCTTGAACAGAGAGCTATACAGTCTGTCAGGTAGAAGAACTGAGAAGACTTCAGTCATGAGAAAAGAAATCAACAATAACAGAGAAGCACATCCACATTTCCATTTGTGATGCCAACAGAGACAATGTTATGCTCATATTTTGCATTCCCTATTGCAAATCCAGTTTGGTTTTAACACCTCTATTTCAATGAAAGAAAGCTGTTACACACTGGCACTGAATTACTGACATCCTCCCAGCTGCCAGCTGTCCTGCTAAGGCAGAACTGTGCCTTGTCTGTTGCTAGAAATGATTGCTCTAAATTAATTTTCTCCAGTTTTTCTGATCAGCACATATAACACTTATGAATTTACTATGAATGTTTCCTGCTCTAATCTGTCATGCAACAAACAGATTTTCTTCTCTCTGTTACCTATGAAACCTAGGATTAACTTTCTTCATAATGGAACACAAGGAGAAAAATATCTTTTGTATTGGGTTTGTGTGGCAAGGGTTTGGTAGCAGGGGACTGCAGGGTAGCTTCTCTGAGAAGCGTCCAGAAGCTTCCATCATGCCTGACAGACAATGCCAGCTGGTTCCAGCATGGACCTGCTGCTGGCTGAGGTTGAGTCCATCAGTGATGGCAGTAGTACCTCTGGGAGAGCATATTTAAAAAGAGGGAGTGGGGAGGGGTAATGTTATGAAACTGCAGCTGGAGAGGACTGAGAATATGTGAGTGAAACTGCTCTGCAGACAACAGTGGACAAGGAGGGGCAAGAAGTGCTCCAGCACTGCTCAGCTGCAGGAGCTGAGATTCCCCTGCAGCCCATGGTGCAGCCCATGGTGCAGCCCACAGTGAGGCAGCTGTGTCCCTGCAGCCCATGGGGGATCCCATACCAAAGCAGGTGGATGCTTGAAGGAGGCTGAAACCTTTGGAAAGCCCACTCTGGAGAAGGTTTGTTGTCAGGACTTGTGACCCCCTGAGAGCAGTTGGTTCCGGAAGGACTGCACCATGTGGGAGGTGCAGCTTGTGAAGAACCGGAGCAGCTTGTGAAGAACTGCAATCCATGGGAAAGACTCGCGTTAGAGAAGATCATGGAGGACTGTGTCTCATGGGAGGGACCCCAGATTGAAGCAGGGGAGCCCTCATCCTGGGCAGGAAGGAGCAGCAGAGACAAGTTGTGATGAACTGACTGCAGTTACCATTCCCCATCCTCCTGTGCCACTGTGGGTAAAGTAGAGAAATTGGGACTGATGTTAACCCAGATTAGGGGAAATGTGGGGCCGCTGCTGAATCAGATGGGTGTCCCCATGAAGAAATGTACAGAGAAGTGAGAATTACTAAATGCCGCCTTTGCCTCAAACTTTAATGTCTCCCTCAGGAATCCTGAACCTTGGAGGTAAGAGAGGAAGGTTGGAGGAAGGAAGACTTGCCCTTGGTCATAGAGAGTTAGCTTAGAAATTGGCTAGACTGACTTAATAACTGTAAACCCACAGGGCCTGATGGGATACACCCACAGTTGCTGAGGGACCTGTTGAGGATGGCAGAGCACTGAAACAGGATGCTCAGGGAGGTCTTGCTCTCCAGAGATATGCAAACCCCACCTGGACACATTCCTTTATAATCTGCTCTAAGTGACCCTGCCTTGGCAGAGGTTTCTTCCAACCATAAAAATTCTGTGATTCTATGAACCAAAACAAAGCAGATGACAGGGCATTGGCAATGCAATCTCTTATTTCAAATATATATTTTTATGCTGTTAGAAGAATGAAATTATTTCTTCAAAATCTCCTTCAGTAAATGTTGCCACCTGAAGATTCCTGTCTCTAAATTGAGATCATAACTACTGCTCTCTTCCATTAAAAAAATGAACACAAGTCTTGTAACGAACTTGTCCCACTACCATTAGAGTCAGTGACACCAGCAATCCTGCACTGAGCCCACTGCTTTGGAGAAATTTCTTAGACAAAGGTTTCTTCTCATTAAGCACTGCTGTACTGCAAGTGTATCTATAGCTATAAATTTCACACAAAATGGTCCTTTTAAAATTCACCATGATACATTTTGGGAAGATTGCAGCTGTAGCATAAGAGACCCTGAATGTTTTTCCCTCAATCCTGATTTTACAATATACGGCAAAAGACTTCAGCCTTTACACTCCTGACTTACTTCATATTAAGTAAGAGAATCAGTCCTTCATAGCTGAACAGAACAGATGTATGGCTTTAAATGACTGAAAATTATATTTCTTCACTGTAGATTAAACATCCTCCTACTGCTTGTTAAATGCACTTGTTCATTTTCTTGATTGACTATAGATTCAAACAGTCTTCTTTTTTAGAAATGGATATCCTTAGATGAGGTAGTCTCAGCATTCAGTAGTATGTTAATGCCAAGTCTTCTACAACATGCTCTGAGATTTTCATCAACAAAATATTGTGCAGCATGTGAACAACAACTGAAAAAAAAAGCCCAAAAACACACTAGTGTTGTTTCCCACAGGCAGAAGCTAGGTAGTATCAACCAAGAAATCACTATTTACAAATGAAGCAAATTGACATCCTTCTGCTGATCCTGTATTTCCACCTTGGGGAACAAGGAAAAAAAAAAAGGAAGAAAAAAAGCATTTATTTGGCATGTCTCATTTTACAATTCACATTTCACATAGCAACAGATTCTATTAACACAAGCATCCAGTGAGAGAAGCAGGAATGTTATCTAAATCCCATCATATGTTTCCAGGACTCCTACATCTGAAATTTGACAGGTTTATAGCTTTTCTCATAGAAACCATGAATCTCTCCAGGCAAGAAACAGCCAACAGAGTAGCTTGTTGAAAGACTTTTCAAGGTCACTCTATTCAACACAACAGAAGGTCAGGGTAATGGTGATATACTCTTTTCCATAACTACCATCAGAGTCCACTGGGGAGTCAAGGCATCTCATAAAGTATAATGGTGTTTTGGCCTCTGTTCCAGAGAGCTTCCCTGCCCCCTCTTTCCTTCCCCTTTTCCTTTCCTAGGAGAAGTGCAGCAGCTACATGACAGAAGGCTGGAAATGTAAGCATTAAGCAGCTAACCTGCGGTTCCTTTTGCTATTTTTTTAAAAATCTTTTCTGCTTCTAGGGTTCACATGGCTCTGTCAGAATTTCAGTTTGAATGGAATAAGAGCCAATTCAGTCAATTCCCTGGAGGCTATCTAGAATGTGATTCCTGTGGAGTTATTCATAGATTAGCTGGTGTCCTTTACAGAACCTCTAAATCCTGTATAGGTTGGTGCCACTTATTCCTGGATTAAATCTACACTTTCCACAGCTAATACTGAAGCATCTCAACATAGCTCTCATTCATTCAGGTACTTTGGTAACCACTGTGGGAATTATCAAGGGGTTAGAAACAAAACAGCTCTCAGAAGAGCTCTGATTTATCCTTCAGAAGCTTGCACAATTCCTCTGCATTTATTTTGACAGAACACAAAGTTCTTACACACAGCAAAGCTCTGTGGGTATCCTGGATATTTTTGCACTGTGTGAAGCAAAGGTAAAGGCAGACATAAAGTCATAAATATCAGCTTTGTGTAAAGAGACCTCAGCCATTAATGTAAAATGTGACATATGTTCAGCCTCTGATCTTCTGCTCCCTGATGAGAGTGTCACCACCAGGTACAGTAAGGACAAAAACCAGTGTGGGAATTCAAAATGAAAAGATAGGGATAAGTGCTTTATCATAAAATACTGAGTGCACAAATGGCCCTTCAGTGTTTTGTGTGAACTCAGAGCTCTGCTTGCAGGTTTTCAGATGAGGAAGAGATTTCTTTCCCAAATGTTATTGATGCTGTCTGGATTTACACTTTTACCCAGCCCCCATGTCACTGAGATGTTTAAACTGCCAGCTCACAATGGTAGGTCATGAGCTCTTTAGGAATCTTGATTTCGATTCTCTTAGGAGGAAACACGGTTTTGAGAAACAAGTGGAATAACAACCTCTCTGTATTCCAGACAATCTTTAAGATAATTAAACACTCTATCATTACACTGCAAAATAACTAAAAAGGGACTGAATTAAAACCCCACAAAACCTCTTTTCAATTGTTTCCCATAGTTCGAGAACTCAATTTTTACACCTTCACATTCTTCTGCTTCAGAGAAGTAACTTATACAGGAAAACAATGAATATCTGAGTATCTCTTCTATGGAATAACTATCCACACTGGAACAATGTTTCGTCCTTTAAACCAGTATCATGACCCTCCAAGTTTGCACACCAAGGAAAAACTGCTAAATTCATGCAATTGAAACAGAATACGGTTTAAAGAAGCTTTTATCTGTTAATTGTGGTGGTGCAAGTGGCTGCAGCCACCCCTGACTCCTGAGGACAACACCAATAACAAGCTCTGGTGGTCAGGCCCTGAGGTTTAATGCCTCACTCTTTAGTTAGGGTGAGAGCCCATAATCTTCCAGTTCAATTATCTGCATACTTTTGTATGGTTGGTTCATGTTTTCCCCTCCCTATTTTATGTATAATTCTATGTATGTTCATTTCCCTTATTTTCATATGTATAAGTTCTAGAAAGTTCTGTTGTACTCGACACCCCCATTGCCTCCTTCTCTAAGTCCCTCCTTGGTGTTATTCCCATTGGTTCCCCCACCTCCTGTCACAAGTCCTATTGGCTGTATCCCTTATCCCCGCCTTTCCTTTCCCCACTATAAAATCCCTGGACACCCTCAGATCCTTGGTTCTTTGTCTCTTCCCCACATCGTTTCACTTGAATAAACCTTCTGTGTGGAACCTACACGGAGAGTCCCCTCGTTCTACTTCCTCGCCTCGGCCTGTGTGCCCTCACACTGTGCTCAAGG
This sequence comes from Corvus cornix cornix, assembly GCF_000738735.6. NCBI lineage: Eukaryota > Metazoa > Chordata > Aves > Passeriformes > Corvidae > Corvus > Corvus cornix. The sequence goes on along the minus strand of NC_046333.1, from coordinate 148,763,589 downwards.
GACGGCTCCCTCGGGTGAGGAGCGCCTCCCCTCTGATCCTTTTGTGTGTGCCGCCACAAATCAGAGGCTGTGCAGCTAGACCTCTGGGCTTCTCTTTGGGCCAGCACGCGGGGATATTACAGTTAATAACATCTAATTAACTCACAAACAGTGAACTAGGCATTAGGGATCGATAACAGCAATGTAACAGATGAATCAGAATGTTAGAAAGTTACCAGATGTTCATAAAACTGTACATATCTAAACACCTTTCAATATGCCAGTACCCACAGTGAGCTGTGCACACACCTGTTTTCAGCAAGTGTGGGCTTCAGGCACACGCCCTCTTCTGAAAGGGCAGGCCCCCCATTTAGACCCATCTCTTTTTTGAGATGTAAGTTCTTCAGTTTTATTTACACCTGTGCCTCTCCCTACAATCCTCTAATGCACACACCAGTAAGAAAGTGCACCCTGTATTCATGTACATGCCCCTCTCGCCGTAACCTCAGGGATTCTCAAATGGCACCAAAGTCAGAATTCACATATTATTTTCTGGGATGAGAGTACTGGAAAGACTAAGCCACCTAGCCTACTGCATGCATGTGTTGGTGGTCAGATTTGAGCAAGGAGGGTTTCATTACAGCCTGTGGAGATCTAACCAGTGAAGCCTGGTGGTGAATATAGCTGATTTGAAGGCAGATGCCCAGGAATGGGCCAGATCCTCCATTAAATTATTTAAAGAGAGGCACCTAATGCAAGTTCAGACACATTGCGCATCTCCTGCTCCAGAAAGATGGGAGTCTCTGATCCTTTACATATATCCCATTTTATGATCTTGGGTAACCTACAGGATTCAAAAGGTGCTGTGTGTCTAAATTTTGGCAATTAAATCTGAACTCTTGAATAATACACTGAGCAGATTGTGGTGGTGCAGGTGGGTGCAGCCACCCTAACCCCTGGGGACACACCCAACACAAAACTGTGGTGGGGTCAGGCCCCAAGTTTAATGCCTCGCTCTCTAGTTAGGGTGAGAACCCACAATCCCCAGGTTCTGTGATCTGCATACTTTTGTATGGTTGGTTCATGTTTTCCCCTCCCTGTTTTACGTATAAGTGTGTTAATAGTCATTTCCCTTGAGTTAGTGTGTATAAATTCTAGAACCTTCTGTTATACTTGACACCCCATTGCTTCCTTCCCTAAGTCCCTCCTTTGTTTTAATCCCATCGGCCCCTTCGCTTTCAACCCCGCCTCCTGCCAAGTATCCCATTGGCTGTATCCCTTATCCCCGCCTTTCTATCCCCACTATAAAATCCCTGGACACCCTCAGATCCTTAGCTTCTTCTCGAAGCACCTGTGTTTTCACCTCAATAAACCTTCTGTGTGGAACCTATACGAAGAGTCCCTTCTCTCGACTTCTTTGTCTCCACTTGCGTGCTTTCACGTCTAGCTCAGGGACAGCTCCCTCGGGTGAGGAGCGTCCCCCCTCTGCTGCTTTAGTGTGTGCTGCCTTACAGTAGTCCGTGCATGGCTAGACCTCCGGGCTCTCTTTGACCTAGCATGTGATGGGACAGCAGATCTCAACATTCCAGTTGCTAATAAGGAAAGATAGTTTTCAAAAGAAAAAAGTTTTCATCTAGGCCATTTGACATGCTCTAGGATATCCATCACTAGCATTTAGTTGCTGCTTTAGGAGGAGCACATAGATCCAGGTATTGGGCATGGCTGAAAGCCTAACATGGATGTCTTTTGGGAATGAGTAATGGCAGAAAACTGAGATGTGATCAGCAGAACAGAGCTCTCATTGACTGCAGTGGGAGCTTGGACTCCCAAAGCAGATGCAGATTGCATGTTCAGGTGTGCTGCCCTGGGAGAGAGTGCCATTCTTTCAGCAAAATCTAATCTCTGCTCCCAACCTTTCCCTAACTCCACTTCACCTATCTTTGTCATACTGCATGAGTACAGATTCCCTTTTCTCAGCATTCCTGCAACTCCTGCCAGAGGAGGGTTACAACAGCAGATATGGCATTGTTTACCTCCCTCAGTTTAGATCTGTAGCAGCTTCTTAATGCACTGAAGCATTAATGTAGGTATGTGAAAAACATCAAATGCAAACACAGGCAAAGAGAGATTTCAGGATAACATACCTTAATTTTCACAGGCATTCAAGTTTCTTTCATTATCTCCACAATGCCCCCTACAAAAGATAAAGCACTTCTTTATTAAAGCTGATGTAAGAGTTTTATTTTATATTTTATTTTTCTTTTGTTAGCTCTCAGATGGGTCATCAGAGCTGAATCATAGATCAGATTATGGCTAACGATTAAAGTCAGGAAATTCCCATGTTTTTGAAAACAGCATCATATCAGACGATGTGGAAGGTGTCTTTTCAGCTTTATACCGTCTAGCGGTTGTATTTCAATGCCTTAGAAAGCCTCGAGCAGCCTTGAGAGGTAGCACGGGTGATCTAGCATTTTAGTAGCTCTAAAATCGGCACCTGAATCAGCTGCAGAGCAAATACCATCAGCAGAAGCAAAGAGGGAGAAATATAGCTCCCTGCTCGCTCAATTCCCTGCAGTTAGAAGCTTTCAAATGAGACAGACAACCAGAGATGTTCACAGGAAAGTAGCTGAGCTGAGAGAGAGGCGGAGCCTCCCCTCGACCATCTTTTATTAGGAGAAGGGGAAAGGGGAGGACTGGGGGCGGACCCGGGGTGACCGGCCAATCAGACACTGCTGAAGAGTCTGAGTTACATTTGGCTTTGCCCGCGCTTGGAACAAAGGAGCTCGGAGCACATGGGCAGAGCACGTGTCTTTGGGAGGGGGAGGGGAAGCTCAGAACAGGCAGCAACAAGAAGATATCTGAGGGTGTGCCATGTACAGAACTAATTAAATTGCTTGTAAAATTTAATGGTATCTTATATATAAAATATGAATGTGTATCGTTCAGTAGTGAAGTACTAGACCAGAGGCATAACTGGGTTGAATCTGCTTTATTATTTTTCTTGTGGATTTTTTTGGTTTACATTTGCTCTATTATATCAAAAAATATTCATTTCTTGAGAATAACATTTTAGAGTTGCAAATATGCAATACATAACCTGGTTCTCATTAATTTCACAAGTCAGATCCAGCAGGTCTCTACAAAGAATAACAACAAAATCCAACATGTGAGCTAAAATGCTGAAAACAACAGAAGACAGGCTGGATTTTTTTTGTTATTTTTAGGAACCAACATTATACCTATAACTTGTGCTGATTTATGAGAATGGATTTTCATTCAAATAATGCAATTTTGCCTGATGTTTTGAGGACTGGAAAAATGTAAATGAATATATGTTTGAATATAGAGAAGACAGGTAAAAATATTGTTCGTACATTTCTGTCACTTTTTGAACTGTTTAACGTTTAAACAGACTGAAGGTTTGGTATCCATGACCTCTACTGTTTGCCACAGTGTGAGCTTACAAATGACACTTATCACTGTGACTGAGCCTTTTACAATTAAAATGAAAAATAATTCTCCTTTCTATTTTACAGCAACAAGAATGAGAGAAAATTGAGTTTCTTGCTACTCTAAGAATGATCTTTTCAGTGTCTGATGAGCTCTAAGCCACCTGCACTTCAGTTCTGAATGAAAAGTTGGGCAGCGTTTTGAAAAGATGTTTGGCCAAGTAATAAAAAGAAGAGCAATGAAGTGAGGGTAACTCATATAAAGGACTTAAGAAAGATCTCAAGGGGTTTGGAAAGCCATAGAAAATAGAAGAAAAACTACCAGCGTTCAAGCAAGACATTATAATACGCTGAAGTGGCAAAACTCTTCATTTGAAACTGCCACAAGAATTCATGGTATACAAGAAAATATTTCAAAGGGTCAAAAAAATAAAATAGAGGGGAAAAAAAGCATAAAATATCATGTGAGCAACAGAAAATCTCAGGTGACAGCACTCACAGATAAAGATGACAGATATGTCACTGACAGGCAGAAATCAAGAAAGAGATGGAAGAATGCAATCAAGGTCTAGTTAACAAGAAAGTACACACCCGTGAGCCTTGGTGGTGATACATAAAACAGGGAGAGGGTGGCATCCTTTGAAGGACTGCAGGAGACTGTTAAATACATATTTTTGGATGTGGAAATGATGAAAAATGAATTGGGGTAATACAGGGTCAGATAATTTCAAAAGATGTACAGATTTTAATCTTGTGAGAGTATTGTGTCCCTTGGAAAAATGTTTAATTTATACCTTTAAAATATATATTTTTAGAAAATCCCAACGCAAAACCAAGACAAAGATGGTTCCTGTCAGAGAAATGAGAGCACTGTAGCGGGGGGGGTCCCGGGAGCAGGGGAATCCAGCCAGAGTCACGATACGAACACTGATACGAATTGAGCATCGTGCTCCCCTTTTATTATTCCGTTACACCAAGTTATACTTTTTCCCAAAGTTCACGCCCCTTTCCCATGAGAAAGCTTCTAAGCAGCAGGGGAGCTGACCCGTGTATACCTTTTCCCAAGGCTGTTCAAGGCTGCCGGCTGGCAGGTGCCTTGCAAGCCTATATCAGCCTGAGGCCCCTTCAGGGGTACTTCTGCAACAGCCCTGGGATGCCCAAGCCCTCCTGGGGTATCCTATATTCCACAAGGAATCCCTCTACAGAGCACAACTCATATTTCTTCAAAATTTAAAAGATTTACAATTGTTCTTCTTTTTTATATTTGTCAGGAATGAGGCCACACTCAATTTAGATTTTATAATTTAGTTTATTAAGCTAACAGGTGAAATTCCCTTATTCAAATTATTTATTGAGGTTACAGTGACTAGAGACACTTTAAGCTAATTCAGCTCTGAACCCAAGGTAAAGCACCCACAGCACTCAGTATTGGTAGGGCTAGTCCCGAGCAGGAACACACCTCTTCAGTCTGTCAAGGGATTTTATATCCCCATGGCCCCTCCATCACCACCTGCTGTCCCTCCTCTGAGGTCAGAAGTGATTGGTGGGGTCCATGTAAGAGTCTGTTTAATTGGTTCATGTTTAGAGATGATGTTTCGATGTACTCCATTGGTAAAGTCTCTTGTCCAATCGCTTGTCTGCTTCTAGGGGTGTCAGTCTCTTGGTCCTCCCTTCAGGGGGAGGTCATCAGGGTTTTGACGGGAAAGTTCCTTGTTAAAATTCGGTGTTGCCATGGTGCTTGCTGACAGGTCCAAGATAGCTCACTGGAAAATCCCTCTTGAGTCTCTCCCTTTCACTGAAAGGCAACTTTGTTCATATATTAATGAAAGAGATATGATTCTGTACACAATTCAAACTCCTAAATCTAGCTTAAACATGCAATTAGTACTTAACTTCAATGTGAATGTTTGAACAGTGTTACAATAATAAAACTTGGAGCATTTAACCTTTTTGATAACTTCCAATTAATTATTTAATTATGTAATTTTAATTGATTAACACAAACTGATTAAATGTTGTTCATTCATGCGAAAGCCAACTTTCCAACTTTTATAACAATATTGGTGTCTCCATCCCTCCATGAGGAGCAGTAAAGCTGTTTCTCACATTTTGCATTTAACAAACCTGCTAAGGCAACACTGAGTAAAGCCTATTTAAACTCTTATCCATAGGAAGAAGACCTCATCACCAGTTGATTTGTTCTTTCTGGGAGGATGTGTTCCCAGGATCTGGACATGATTAACCTCATTAGTTTTTCAAAAATGAGCATTCAGATCTAAGCCCAAAGAGTGTGAGGAAAGCAGCTTTTTTTAAACACCTCTCATTTGAAGGTTTCCACAACTTTGCACTGATGGGCTACCTTGTTTCAAAAAGTAATTCAAAAGCATCTCTCAAATTATGTCCCATATTTCAAGCCACAGGAGCTGTTCACATTTATTTCAACCGAAGCTCTGTGAGGGGATTGAGATCTTACAGCCCTCACCTTCCTGAGCACAGGTGAGCGAACACACACAAAGTTAAAAGAGAGCAGGCCAGACCCTGAAATTTTTAATCCAATGGAACTCCCATGCCTCAGCGAGAACTTCGCTAAGGTTAGGACTACTAGACTTGGCTCAGCTCCAGTGCCAGATCTGTGAACTTTGCTTAGCTTCAGGATAATTAGAGTTCAGAGGCACAAAGGTACTTCAGAGACTTCACTGCTGATAACCCAAGGCCATATCTTGAAAATTTTCCTCCTTTCTTTCCCAGCACACAAGCAGGCAAACTTCCACTGACACTGGGAGCTGACTGCCTAAGCAAGCACATCAGGGAGGGAGTCAAAAATGTGTTGCCTGGATTACAGTGGGAGCTTTGCTGGATGGGATTTCACCTTTTACTTCAGATGAGGAAAAATCAATCAAAAATGTTAGGCCCACACTAAGCTTTATTACTGAGGTATTAGTAAAAAAAAAAAAAAAAGAATTTAAACAGCTCTACACTGTGTCCTATATGGATATATTGCACTCCTTTCTGTAAATCTTAACATTGAAGCTTAAATGAAGTGGATAAGTGAAAAAATGTATGGAAAAATGTTTCAATATTGTGCTTTATGCACATACAATAATCTTATTCTCTGCCCCATGACAGTGAATGCACTTTGCATGTAAGCATTTCTAATAAACAAAGTGATTATATCTTGTAGCTTTTTCAAATGTTGTCATTATGAGAACAATTCTAATGATGAAATTATGTGAGCTGGGGACCCCAGAGCTGGATGCAGCACTGCAGCTGGGGTCTCACCAGACCAGAGTGGAGTAGAATCACTTACCTTTACCTGGTGCCCACATGGCTTTTGATACAGCCCAGGTTACAATTTTGGGACAAAGCATTTTCATGTCATTCCCAAATTTGCAGTTAATCTTGATAGCTACACATGAGATTAATATCTCTTCTTGAGCTGGAATCAGAGTAATATTAACTTCAGTTTTGTTGTCCAAAGGGATGAATCCAAGGTTTGGTTGTTACAGACCAAATGAGCTCATAGGTACTGTGACACTGTAGGAGCTTGGGTGGGTTGGACGGTCGGGACGGACGGAGACGAGAGATCTCTGAAGTCAGATCTTGGAACATGCGGTTTATTGCAGAGGGTGTGGGTACAAGGGGCACTGCTTGAGCTGCCAGCCGCAGCTCGGAGCAGGCCCAAGAGAGCAAGAGTGTAAGCGTAAGAGCAAGTAGGTAAGGGTGGAGTAAGCGAAGAGGAGGTAAGTAAGAGAGTAAGTGGGTAAGGGAGTAAGTAGAGTGGAGTGGTGAAGTCCTGGTTACAATACAATAAATCATCTTCTGTACTGAATATTCTAATTGTCACTAACCAATCTAATACAAGATACAAATCCTATAGCATTTACATACAGCCTATAAGAATTGTTATATTATCATAGAGTGTTACATCTTAACTCCTAAAAACTACTCTTTGGACCCCTTCTGCTGAGCTAGTAGGGTCTGCTCTGACCCTTGGACCTGCCTGCAAGCAGAGGGTATTGTTCAATCAAAAGGGGGATTACCTTCAGTCGGCCATGACCATTGTTTTCCAGTTTGTTCAGTAACTAAGACTTGGTATCTCAAAAGTGGCCTTCATTTCGATGTTGCTTATAGTTTTCATATTCCCAAAATCTTTTGTCAGGCAATCATATTTATAAGGCTTTCCTGTTTCATCTTCCCCAACATGACATCAGTATTTTCTCTTCAGGAAGATTGTCCAGGTCATTTCCAGTGGTGTCTCTCTGGGGTACTCAGGTAAATTTAGTGCCATGTAAGGCTCCTGGAGCAACTGGTCTGGCAACCAGCTCATGTGGCAGAAATCTGAGGGTGTCCTAAACACTGTGTAAGGTGTGTCCTATAAACTGTGTAAGGTTTTCATGCCCTCTGCAGATATCCTACAGTGTTGTGGGTGTCTGAGCTAGAACTCCACACTTGTGCTTCCTCGTTTATTTGTCATTCCCATCTCTGAAACACACTTTTGAAAGAGCAGAGTTTGGTCTCCCCTTGCATCCCTTACATCAGGATCAGATTCTGCCCTTTTGTGTGACAAGCTCCATGCAAACAGTGTTGTACAACACATCCCCTGGCTCTGACTCCAAGAACAAGGCAATGTGGAACAGGTGATTCTGCCACTGAGGCTCCTAAAACCCTGCTGGGGAAGCTGGCTCTGCCACCATAAGCTGCACAGCCAGAGCTGTGTCAGGATTGATTAAGTGCACAGAGAGGCAAGGCTCATTAGATGCCAGGAAGCCCTTATTGGCACATTTATGCTGCTTTTTGGGATCCCAGCAGCCTTTCATAAGTCTAGACATACCAGTTTCCCAGGAGTTAACTCAATGTCTCTACTTCTGCACAATCTCTATAAACCTGCCTTGAATCCTTATTAGCTCAACTCATTTTTTTTTTTTTTTTTAAATCTACTTCTGGACTTCTATTGTTTCAAAGGCTAAAACCTGGAATTTCATTTCATAATCCTTCTATTATTCTAATATATTTCCCAGCTACTGAGACAAGATACCTGAGTGTAAGTACATGGATGCATAGAAATTTTTTCTCCTTTAATGAAGAAACAATTAATCATTTTTCTTTTAACGTTAAATCTATTATTCATGTCAATATGACATGGATGTAAGACTACCATTACAAGATCATTACAAGGAATTTCTTTATCTGAGACTATGCTAGGAGGGATGATAATTGTTTCTGCTAATAAAAGTAACTGCTATTACTTGGATTTTAAAATATAATTACATGGCAGGAATACTTTGCTGCCATTTACTTACACAAGCCATGTAATAGCCATATAACTAAATTAGAAATGGATGAGGTGGATAGTGGAGATTAAATCCAAATTTACCCCTTTCTGATGGTATGCAGAAAGTTCTTGCAGAACTGACTGAATAAAGAGTGCAGAATTAGGGAGGAGATACTGCTTTCAGCTCAGAGCAGACACAGATGATCAGAAACTGAACAAAGTAGTTTTTCACACCAGGCTGCCTCATACTTCCAGCAGTACAGGTGAAGGATCCTTGGTGTACTGCCAGTTTATGCTACTGACCCCTGCAGAGCCCCCTCTGTGCCTCCACAGCCATATGGCAGTTCATACACACATGCACATTGCCTCCAAAACACCATTCTGTTCCCCCCGACCTATCTGGTGCCATTTATTCCATGATGTTAGGGTACTCTGAGGGTCACTTGCACTGATACGCCTCAGCAAAATAGCAGATACATTTCTTCCACTCAAATAAATAATCAAGAAAACAAAGTGCAGTGTTTTATCTGTACCATATAGAGTTTATCTGTGGAATGTGGCAAATAATAATGTAATTTCTTATCTGACTAAAGGTGAATATGGAGTATATAAATACCATACAGAGAGAGAACATTCTCCACCTGCAGTACTATCCTGATTTTGGCTGGGATAGAATTAATTTTATTTGTGGTAGCTATCACAGAGCTGAGGTTTGTATTCAGTAGAAAAAAGAATTTTATGTAGCTTTGCCATACATAATTTCTTTACATTTTCTCATTTCTTGAATATGATATAGATGCACCTATCTATGTGTGTCTCTGTGTACACAGCAGATCTTTCTGTGGAGAGAGAGAAAAGGATACCTGAATGAGCTTGATGAGCTAACAGTGAGGAATTTTGAGAACCTGTGTAATTCTGTAGGGAACAGAGGAATGCAGGTCATTCCTTTCACTGTGGCTATGGGATATCATGGACAGTTTTCACCTGGGATTATTCTTAGTGCCTTTGTTAATGATCTGGAAGACAGAGCAGACCTTGCAGCTGACACTGTGGTGGGAAGTATTGCAAAATAAAATGTAAGGAGAGAGAAACAACAGAAGGGCCCTAAAAAGGTGATTAGAAGGAGAGGCAGGAAATGAGATTCAAGCAGGGAAACTGTATTTGTTGAAAAGAAACAGCTCAGAATTCAGTTGAAGCTGGGGAGTAATTTAAAGTCGGATTAAAAGCCTCTTGACATTAGTGGGAAAGATGCACGCTGATTTTAATGGGCCTTGAAACTGATGTCTTTTAAAGCACTTTGAGTTCCCTGAATGAAAGAGACAATATACAGCAGGTCTGATCCTGTGGGGGGGAATTTGCTGTGTAGGCCAGCGGCAGCAAGAGTCAGGGAAACATTTACAGAGTTATTTGGAACTATCAAAGTAATAACAGCATTTTCACTCCCTCATCTTTCTCTTCTGACCTATCACCATGTTTCTTGCAGCTATGGAGGTGAATGGGGCATAGGGGGGCTGCTTTGTGAGCACCAGAAACTCCAGTTATTTACACAGAATCCCTGAAATTACTTTTGCTACTTGGCTCATGTTTGAAAACTATGCCCTTCAACCCAAAAAATACTCTTTAATGAGATTGGAAAGCTGCAATAAAGAACAGCGTTTCAGTGGTGTGTGGTACAGGTTACATATTACAAACCACTTGGAGAGTATCTGACAACAAACTTTGTAGATGCATTTAGTATTTTACACCACACATGAAATACTGAGGTTCTTTTTTCTTCACAAAATCTTAATACAAAGGATTTCCCCACCTGATTTATTAAACAGACATGATAAGGTGCAGGCAAAGTCATGCAGTTGAGGTAGCAACTATTCATCCTTATCTTCTGAGTGTGGAGAAGGTTCATGGGAGACCTTTTAGCACCTTCCAGTACCTGAAAGTGGCCTCAAGAGATCTGGGGAGGGACATTTTGCAAGGGCATGGAGTGACAGAATAAGGGGGATATGCTTAAGCTGAAAGAGGGGAGATTTAGGTTGGACATTGGGAAAAAATTCTTTACTGTGAGGGTGGTGAGGCACTGAAACAGGTTGCCCAGAGAAATTGCCAGAAGGAGAACATTTTCCACCTCTGGAAGTATTCAAGACCAGGTTGGACGGTGCTTTAAGCAACCTGGTCTAGTGGAACATGTTACTGCCATGGCAGGGGCTTGGAACAAGATGATCTTTAAGCTGCCTCCCAAACCAAACCATGCTGTGATTCTGTGGTCTTGAACATTGCGTCTTCTTCCATAAAAAAAACATCTATCATATGCAAAAAGCAGGAAAACACCTTCCATGTCAGCATAACCACTACCTCACCTGGTTGGTTATGAACACCTATTAAAATTTGTTAATTTTAATTGGGCTACATCCTGTGATATAAGAAAGATGTAAAAATGCTCTTTTAGAAACTAACATGACCACTAGAACTTTGAATACTTACATCAGAGTTAGGTGTATTTAGCATCTCTGTAGAGAACCTTTTTGTATATTTAGTGCACAGAACTCAATCTGGAAATATGCATAGTATCATATTTCTCAAAAGTATATTTTATCCGTACCATTTTAAATGTTTTTATTCATGTGCTAATGTCTCACTTATTTTTTATACAACTTTTTTCTTCTCTTTCCACCTTTTCTCCTGTATTTTTTCTTTTCTTTTAGATCTCTAAAAGAAAGAAATAAAAAAAAAAACTAAAGAAAAATAAATGGGTGAAAGAGAAAGGGAAATATCAAACCTGTTTGAAAAATGAACATTACAAAACTCAGTACAAAAAAAAGGAAAAATATTATGTGTACCCTTTTATGCCATTTTTGCTTAAAAAATGTGAGAAGAAAGGAGCAAAACAAGCTTTCACTTTCAAGTTTTAATTAACAAGAAATATCTTAATAAACATACACACTTTTGTAACTTTTTAAACTTTGTTAATTGGAAAAGTAGGGACGTACACCCAAGTTGCACCTCACTGAATGCAAACAATTATAAAAGTGAGTGAAACTGTAAGTGATAATGAGAAGCTCTATTTGCAACTGTGCTGAAATGTCTGCCTAGATCCTCTCTGAGGCATTCATACACCATATGTTTCTAGAAAATTGGTCACAGAATTGTCTTCAAAATCGACATCCCCCGAATGTTAAAGGCTTGACTTTGGTTTGTACTTAGCATTGTTCTACAAAGGGAAAAGTTCTTTCACTTTTATCTAACATCAAGGCCTGTCCCCATTTCAAGAAGCACTAGCACAGCTAAGATGCTCAGGTTTTTCTATCAACCCCTCCAACCTCTCACCATCACCACAGGATGAGCAAGAAATTTCAAGTGTTAGATTCTATTATTTGTCATATTTACCAATTCCAGCATATTCTTTGTTCTCTTCTAACAGAGAGCTTTTTTCTGCTGTTAGTCTTATTCCTGGCCTCCACTGGAGTCAGCTGGCTCAGAGGAACACCTAAAGGTAGGGATGCGTTGGAGAGACTTGATCTTGTTGGATGGGGCTTTGAGCAAGTTCCCCATGTCAGGGGGGGGTTAGAATGAGATAATTAAAGGGTTATCAAGCATTGGAACAGACTGCACAGGGAAGTGCTGGAGTCACCATTCCTGGAGGTGTTCAGGAAATGACTGGATGTGGCACTCAATGCTGTGGTTTAGCTGACAAGGTGGTATTCAGTCGCAGGATGGACTTGATGACCTTGGAGGCCTTTTCCAACCTCAGTGATTCTATGATTTTACCTCTGAGGTCCCTTCCAACCCAAGCTATGCTATGATCTCTAAAGATCAGGCAATGAAGAAGTGGCATTTTCAGATGCGTTATATGACTTGGCATGTGACATAAATAGGGTTTTCAGTCAAATGGAAAATTTCCTTGAGAAACCAAAGGTGGCAGTGGCAGAGAAGGAGGGAGCTAAACAGGGAGCAGCAGCAAAGGGAACCCAAGAGGGGCTGGAGGAAGAGGAGCAGGGCAGGAGTGGCTGCAGGCCTGGAGCAGGGATCACTCCCCAGCAGTCCCAGAAAGCCCTGCTGGAGCAGAGACCCTCCCTGCAGTCCAGGGAAGGGCACACACAGGAACAGGGAGATATGCCAGGAATGAGTATTCACATCTTTATCAAATGTTTATTGCAAAATATAATCCTAGTATTCAGGTCATTAAAATACCAGCTTGCCTTGGAGAAAAAAATGTAAACAGCAGCATGAGGTGAGTGTAAATATGTACATGAAAGTTAAATACAGGAGAAACACTGGCTTGGCATGTGTGTTTTATAAAGTCTCTGTAGTAGTTTCCACCTGGGGACTTGAAAGTCCTTTAGCAAATGTTAATGAAATAGAGATAAGTCATCATAGGTCATTATTTGTTATTCATAAGAAATTAATTATTTTAGGTTAAAATCACATTGCAAGTAGGCTTCTGAAATAGTTAGAAACATCTAGTAAAAGCCCTATCAGCCACTACACAAATATTTGCGTATTTTTATTTAAACAGAGAGATAACAGCAGAGCAAACTAAACCAGAGAATTTTATGTTTGCATAGTGTGCTTCTTTAACACCTTTTATGAAACATTATGAGAAAAAAAGACACAGCAAGTGGTTCTTGCATTTTCCAGGCTATTTTTCATACTCCTTTGGATTTTTTTCCTTTTCTAATTTGGAAGCAGTGTTTTGTACTATATTGGTTCCTGCTTCCCTATCTCAGTTTTCCCATCTTGCACACCTAACTCTCTCCTTGAATGTGAGCCAGATTTAATATCCTGTACCTTCAACCATTGAAAATACAGAAATATGGAGTATCAATGCCCAGTATCAATGACACTGACCCTCTTTGCAGCCCACCATGGAGCTCTGAGAGGACCAATGATGTCGTATGATGATAAAAGCCCCATGGCACACCCTAAAGGTACACAGAGACACAGCAGGAGAGATTCCCCCACTAAAACCCTGCCCTGACTGCCCCAGGCCCATTCCAGGAGCCATCAGTCCATCAAGAGCCAATCTGCACAAATCCAGGGGAGCACAGGGGCACAAAGAAAAGCAGGAACACAAGGACTCAGAGAAAGGGACACCTTGACTGATCCCTATGGAATGAGGGCATTGGTGGATCGATGCCACGTTCTTTCCACAGGCTCCCTCATGGAGACGCTGAGGCGGCACTGTGCCAGCACCCACACGTGCACACAATCTCACCCTCGCAGGTGGTCGCGAACAGCTGCTCACACACACAGTCTGTGCACGAACCGGAGATGAAGAGGCAAGAGGGGTTCTCTGCATGCAGTTCTGAGGCATTTAATGGAACCAATACACTCGAAGGGAACAGAGGCAAGAGAACCAAGAACAAAGACCACGCATGGTTTTGTCCCGAAGGGTCTCAGGGGCGGGCAGAGCATCAGAAGCCAATGGTCTGAGGGCTAGGGGGCAGAGGCAAGGGTGAGTGACATAACAGGGGCCAATGGGAGAAGGGATGGCTGGGGGGAGAGAGTCAGTGACCAGTGAATCTTGGTAAAGGGAGAACTTTCTAGCACAGTGGTGTAGGGACAGACCACCTAAAGAACTATAGGAGGTGTAAAGTGGACTTAGCCGCCGCAACAGATCCCCTCCCAGGGGGTTGTACCAGAAGAACCTCAGTCCCACTATCCAGAAGGCAAATGGATCATGCCAGGTCAATGCTGGAGCACCTTTGGGATTGAGAAGGTTGATGCCTGTGGGTATAGGAGACACTACAGGATGCAAGGGAAAAACATTTTGGGGTTGAATAGGACTTACTAGGACCAGAGCTGGGGAAAGGGAGGGATCTAGGTAGTTTGAAGGAGGAAAAACTGTGTGAAAGCAGGGATAAAGTGCATAAAAAGGATTGATCATGTGCAAGTAGCTGCTTCACAGTATATTTATTAAATCTCTTTTTATTTTTTTTTCAGATTGACATGCTCTCTGTTCTGCAAGCAATTTTTTGGGGTCCTGTGGGCTCATGTGTCCAGTTGCCAGCAATTTGGAATTCTGAGATCAAGGGGCTCAGCAGACTAAGAGTCTGAGCCCAGATGCTAGAGGGATTTGACGTCCTTTCCTCTCTGGCCTATCAGGTTTTCTTAGTTGATTATGATGTGGTTACTGAGGGAACAACAGTTGCTACAGTCCCAGTATAACGGTTTTGAGACACTTGTCCATTACTTATAGCTTGTTCAGTTTCTGCCTTAAGAAACTTCTTCTGAGTGCATTTAATATTCTGACTTTCGATTTTCTGGTTTTTTCAGTTCATTAATTTGAATAGTAATTTCATCGTTTTTGACACTGAACTGCAATCATACACTGTCTGGGTAAAACACTTTACTGATAAATCCAATAAAGTAATTTTTCTTAGACTAGCTATCACACTTAAATTATATATGTTACAGTAACCTAAAATGCACCTGCTGAGATAGAAACTATGAATTGATATATATATATACATAGTTCTATTTTTAAATTTTTCCAAGCAAGCTATGGGTTTGACATTTAAGCCATTATCCCACAGAGAGGGTTATCATTGCATTGGATTCAGGAACTTTAAAAAAGTTCACTTAATTATTTTATTTATACGGTGTATTGATCATCTGCTTCTCAGGCTTTGAGTATTCCTTGTCTTTGCTTCATGTCCTATCACATCTGTGGGAGTGTTTATGTTGTTATCATTTGCTGCTGTGAGTCATGTGGGCTGAATATCACAAATTAATACATACAGAAAAATAAAAATTGGTGTTTTGTTTACAGTACACAAATGGCAGATTTTTTCTCTTTTTTTTTTTTTTTTTTTTTTTTTTTTTTTTCCCTCTAGCTCTTGTGCAAAACAGCTCTGGTGAGCCCCTTTTGCAGTCTAGACTGGGATATACTGGAGTCAGAGCCAAAGCTCTGCTGGGCTGCTGCATTGCCAGATTGCCCCTTTGATCTTGGCAGGAAACCTACGCCCCATCTGTGAAACATGACTGGAAACACTAATGTTCCACAGCTTTGCTGTGAGGACAACTTTGTTCATCATGGTGACACATTTAGAGAAGATTTGGGTCCAAAAGTTTTTAGATTATCCAATGCTTTCAGAAGATTGCAAACATAATTTTAGCACTTTGACATGAAAAATATCTCTATATTCCAAAAAAGCATCAGACAGTAATAGCAGCAGTACTGTGTTAAGCCCCATTGGTACAGTTCTTTGACTATCAAATATTTTTTGAAGAGCTGTGAGAGACCAGCATCCATCCACCCTTGAATGCTTTCTTACCATCCAGCCATCTACAGCTTTGGGGTTTTCTGTGTTAGAAATGGGATCTATATCTTCATTCTTACAACTTTTAATGAGCTTGTCTCTATAATAGGGGTGTGGTGGGTTCACCTCAGCTGACTGCCAGATGCCCACCCAGCCACATTCTTCCTCCCTCTCCTCAACAGGGGAGGAGAGAAAATAGGATGGAAAAGCTTGTTGGTGAAGATAAGGACAGGGAGATCACTCACCAGTTACCGTCATGGACAAAACAGAATTGACGTGGAGAGGTTGGTTTCATTTATTGCCAATTAAGCAATATAGGAAAAATAAAAAAAAACCCCAATTAAACTAAAATACCTTTCTCTACCCCCTACATTCTTCCCAGGCTCATGGTTTAACCTCAGCCAACAACAGAGTACACACAGGCACCAGGTCACTCCACCTTTGCCTGGAATCAAAAGCAAAAGTAAAACACATGGATTGAGATAAGAACAGTAAATTAATGAAAAAAAAAATTCTAAAAAGCCCAGCAACAATAATAATTGTAATGAAAAGGAACAAAAGGAACAAACCCCAAGAGAGTCAAGTGATGCACAATATAATTGCTCACCACTCACTGGCAATATCCAGCCCGTCCCTGAGCAGTAAGTGGCAGCTCCCAAAATTCTCCCTCCAGTTTATATATACTGGGCATGACATTCTGTGGTGTGGAATGTCCCTTTGGCCAGTTCAGGTCAGTCCTTCTGCCCAGGCTCCCTCTGGGCTTCTGGTGCACCTCCTCCCTGGCAGAGTGTGAGACACTGCAAAGTCCACTAAATTTAGAGTAAGAACTACTGAGCAACAACCAGAACTTCAGTGTGGTATCAATACTATTCTTCTGCTAAATCCAAACCACAGCACTGTAGCAGCTGCTGGGAAGAAAATGAACTCTATCCCAGATGAAACCAGGACATCATTTCACTCACAACTCTTCTACATCATCCTCACTTGTCCCAAGTGGTGCAGGGGCATGGGGAATGGGGGTTGCAGTTCTTCAAAAACTACTTCAGCAGGGGTCCTTTCCATAGACTACGCTCCTGAGAATGGACTACTCCAGTGTGGGCTCCTCTCCATGGGCCACAGGTCCTGAGGAACCTGCTCCTGTCGGGTCCTCTCCAGGCTGCAGGTGGATCTCTGCTCCCCCATGGACCCCAATGTGCTGCAGGGGCACAGCTGCCTCACCATGGGCTGTACCAGGGGCTGTGGGGAAACCTTAGCTCCAGTACCTGGAGCACCTCCTGCCCCTCCTGCACTCATCTAGGTCTCTGCTGGGCTGTTTCTGTTACCTATTCCCAGTCTTCTCTCCAGCTGCTGTGCAGCATTTTTTGCCCTTTCTTAAGTATGTTAATACAGAGACTCTACTGATATCAGTGCTTGGTTCAAATTCTGGGCAGTGACAGGTCCATCTTGGAGGTGGCTGGGTCTGTCTTTGTCTAACATGGCAGCAGCTTCTGGTCTCTTCCAACAAAAGCCACCCTGCGGCCTCCCTGCTACCAAAACCTTGCCATGTAAACCCAGTATAACAGTTACAAAGCTGATGTTATTTTTTCTGTATGATTAAGCAACAACAAGGCTTTTATGCTTTGTTTCTCAATATTGCCATTATTTGATCAACTAGTCTTGGGAAAACACTACATAATCCTAATCATTAACTATCAAATAATCCTATTTTTGGAGACCTTTTCATGTCAGAAATCCCAGGTTTCCAGACCCTCTTTGTGAGAGCAAAGTGTAAGAACTGCACCTTAGAGGAACTATTTGAACTTCACAGGGCTTGGATCATAGGGTTTGAAAGAAGTTTGGTTTGCAGGGATTGGAACTGAATCAGCTTAAATCAGAGTAGGGAATGAATCTTCAGAGGGATTCATCACATCAAGGCTTTCCTTATCACCCGAGTCAGGAGGCTTTATCTGTGCCCAGCAAAGCACTGAAACCCAAGAAGCCGAGAAGTTCAAGCTGCCTGCCACACAGAAATCACTCCTCTCTCCATCTGTCTTTTAAACGTAGACATCATCTGGTCTGTGCTAGCTTTGAAAGAGCCATCATTATTTCTCAAGGCTGCTGAGCTGTTGCAGCTTTGGGATGGTCTGGAGACTGATCAGCTCTTTTTTTTCTGAGCCATTCCAACCTCTTTAGAGATAGCCTTAGAGACTGAAGTCATTATCTGTAGCAAGGAACTGAACAGGAGATTTCTCATCATGAAGTGAAAAAGTGGGAAGGTTCCTGCTTGTAGCCAAAAAAGACAAGCTTCTTATTTTGAGGGAGAAAGGGATTTGATGGGGGGAAAAAATGATTCAGCAAAAATGGTCTTTGGTTTAAGACACCATCCTACAAAGAGGAAATTTTTCTGGGTATGTTTGCTTGAAGTCCTTGGTGCAGGAAACAACAGGATCTCTGTAGCATTTGGTAATTGTCAGAGCTGTTATTTGGGCCATTGCTGTTTACCACTGTTTGTTGTGACTTTCTTACACCTTCCCACATTCCTTATGAATAAGCACACCTACTTTTTCTTGAGATCCCTAAATTTCAGGTTTTCCACTGACAGAGAATTTGGAGTTGCCAACAAGTCACTCAGGAGAAAAAGTTGTGCATCAAGATAGGATTAGAGCAAATGGGGTAAGCACAGATAACAGTTTGAAATAGTGGAAAAGCAGAATGAGACCTTTTCCTGCTTCATCCATCCCTCTTCTCACCTACGCTCTCTCTCACTGGCTTTGGTACCTGTATGCCTTCCTGGTATAATAGATGGGAATAAACACTAATTTGACAGAAAAGGGGAATGGTATTTCAGTAGATTATCAGGCTGCATCAGCTACTGAGGGGATCCAAGTCTCCATCTCTGCATTCACTCCTGAAAGAGTAGCACTATGTGTTCAACAGGAGGGGAGATATTTCCATCAGACATACAGAAGTGTGGCAGGGCATATCCCCCCTCTCCAGACCACAGATGGCTAGTACAGATGGGAGAGATAACCCAGGCAGGCTGAAGGCCCAGCAGGGACCATCTCCTGGCTCCAAAAGGTCTGCAGCCTAACCAAGAATCAACACTTTGGTATGGAGAGCAGACGTGGAAAGAGATAAAGAAAACAAACATAGGTGAGCAAAAGGCTTGCCTTAAACTATAAAAGTAATAAAGATTACCACAGAGGTAGAAGTCTCTTACACACTCCCTGGGAACGTGCGAGATGACTTCTCCCCAAAGCTTGGACACATCTTCGTGGTTACTTTTCCAGAAATTGAGGGAAAGGATTTCGATGTGTGCCCCTTCAACAACTGGATGGTAAGATATATTGGATCCTAATCTATACTATTTCTTTGCTAGCTGTATTAAAGATGGTACCCTGTCGTGCTTTGTATATTTAGCTATTAATAGTTTCTTTTGTCTTTTTTTTCCTGTGTAGTAATAGTCTGTCCAAAGTCTTACATCTGTTAGTTTTGTGTCTATTAAATAAATAATTCATTCTCTAATAGACAGAATCAGCCATTATTAAAGAACTTGCAAATGAGAGTGGGTTTTGGGGTGCTGGCCACCTCAATAAAGCTACTGCCAGAGGCCTGGGCAAAAGTCAGGGAATTAACTAAACACCTCACATCTATTCACAACAAGAAGAAATGGATGAGACATTTTCAAATCTGGTTACTAAGGTAAGGGCTAATTATGGTTTCTCACCTGTATTGGTGGTCTCATCTTTTGTCAAAGACTAAATCATAGAGAACAATCTCAGCTGTCAAGCTGCAAACTCTACTGCAGTACAGTCTTACATCTTCGTTTCCAAAAGCAGTTGTTGAAAACACTTTCATTAAAGTAGTTCAATGAATTAAATTACAGAAACTTCCTTTTTTTGAGAAAGAAAACTGTTCAAGTACTCTTTCTGTGAAGCAAAGCATATTTAAACTGAAAACAATGCTCTGGAAATTTGTAAATGTCTGTCACTTCATCTTGCAAGGCAAAAAAAATAGGTAGAGGTCACTGTCAGGATAGGAATGTCTTCTGCCATTTTATATGGGACATTTTATATGTGCCAAGAGTATCTGAGAGCTCTGCTTGGTGCTGTCAGACTTAGCAGGACCTATGGAGGGGGATGCTCCCTGGAGTGCCAAGTGGAGGGTGGGAAGAATACCTTATCACACCAAAATTCCAAAGTATTTGAAGTATACACAGGCTCTGTTTTAGAGATATCATTCCTCACATAGGAAATACTGACATGAAGATTTCAGGTGTTAACAAATAGCAAACATTAAAATGAGTGCAAATATTTACTAATTTACTTTTCCGATATATTTAAGTCTACAGGGGAAGATGATAAATCTGGTGTTTTTAATTGAAATCTAACTCTGCACAACTCTTCTTATGTTTTTATTATTACTCTTACTACGTTACACATTATTTTTAGTAGTTGCTTGTCACAAAATTTCCCAGAAGTCCTGTGTAGATCATTCCCACTGTTAAATCCCACTGCATTATAATAGTTGTGATATCTTCTCCATTTCCAAGATGCTCTGAGGAGTGGGCAATCGTATTTTGAAAATCTTTGTACTCCATGTGAAATGCAAACAAAATTGTGATTTTTTTATTCTTTATAACGTGCCAAGTATCTTTGGGGTGACTTAGTTTTATACATAAACACACTGACAGGATCGAAAGCTGTTTGAGAACTTCACATAAAACTTTTAGGATACATAGGTAGATGGATAGATAGATAAGACAGACAGATAGATGATATAAATTATTGTGCCACAGGTACCTTTTCTATTCATGCCTTTTATAATAATTCAGGAAGGTCAGCAAAGATTTTAAAACCCTCTTGGATGTGCTGTTGTGTTTAGTTAATTGGAGTGTAAACTGCTAGAGCTGGATGAATTTCAGTATCAAAGGTGCACTTTTTGCTTTAAGTATTACTTTTTCATTAAAGAAACATATTATGCAAGTAGTATTGCTTTTCTTCTTTCTTTCCTCCACTGGAAACCTGGAAAACAGAAATGAAAAAACAAACATACCTTAATTTTTAGACAGCTCTTCCAGTTCCTCAAATCGTGTGCCTGATGCTTTCCTGGCTCGAAGGTTCAAGCCTTGGCATGCCCTTGGTCAGAGGGGACACAGCATCACTTCTGCAACATCCCTCAGGAACATCTTTGGTGCAGGCAGGGTGCTGACTGGATGCGCGTGCTGGCTCCTCCTTAGAGGAGGCATGTCAGGGAGCCAGTGGATGGGGCTGTCATCAACCCGGAGGCAAAGGAAGAGAGAGAGGCCTCTGGTACAGATTCCTGCAGAGCCTATTAGCAGGAGGGTCCAGGGACCAGAAGAGCGCTGAGAAGGGTTGTGCACTCAGTTTTATGGGGGGGGGGGGGGGGGGGGGGGGGAGGGGGGGAGGAGAGTGGGGGTGTGTAACAAGGCAGGGAAAAGGAAGGTAACCAATGGGGTACAATCAAGGGGGAAGATACAATTTAACCAGTGGAGAAACAGGGGAGGCAGGAGTTACAACTGGGAGCCAATAAGTAACCTAATGTAACAGAACTTTCTAGCAAAGGGGGAGGTGGCTTAGGTCAGGGTACCGCCCAGGGGGATGCATCTTACACTTCGGTGCCACCTTCTGACCCGCCCCTGGATTCACTATCATGGGCGGGGAAATCTACCCATGGGATGGCATTAACCTGAATGGCACCTGATTGCCACAGCCCAGAAGCGGGCTGGGCCGCTGCAACACCTAACTTCCTTACACTTCCCAAGCCTGTGAGCAGCTGTGCTTTCCTTCTCATCGACATGGTCACAGCAGTGCTCTTCAGTATCAATACTGCAAACTTGTACAGTCAGAAAAGGGGGAGATGCTTAATATTTGTAATTCTAACAGACTCTCTGTTGTCTTTGGAAGGAAATGTGCATTGGTTGAGGTTTTTACACTACATATTTCTCTATTCACAATATTGTTTAATGACTCTAAAAGACAATTTTCTTGCTAGACTAGAACAACAAGAAACTGTAGAAAATCAGATGCAAAATGCATTTTCAAAGCTCAGAAGGGCAATTACAAACCCAGCCAAAACTGTAGCTTATCTAATTTCAGTGTCTTTTAATGAACTGCATGACTAGTTCCTATGAATGGTGAAATATTATGCAGCATCATATTTCTCCTGTAAAAAAAAAATTAACTGTCCTCAGTAAAAATTTTGATTTGGATGTGTTTGATTTCATGGCCTCGAAACATTTCTTATTCTTCAATGAATTATAAGAAAGGAGAGGAAACAGAGGGGTAAGTTGCATGTGAACTGGGGTTCACACTAAGAAATCTTATTTGCAGTTACTTGGGATAGTTTTTTCTCGAAGAATCGATCAAACAAAAATAAGACAGTACTGAACAGATGTTTCATAGGCAGTTTATTAAGAAAAAGGGGAAAATTAAAGGAGGTAAGGGATCTGTTATTGTGGCCTTGACGTGCTATGTATCCAAAGGTCAGCTGAAAGTTGCAAAGAAAATCAATTTGTCACATGCTGCTCTGCATGAGAGTTTTTTTCTGTCAATGACATGCAGGGAAAATGCTACACAGACAGTGCCTGACATCCTCACAATAACAAACACACACTTGACTTTTCCACTCTGCCGTAATGCCTGTCTCCCCACCCAGCTTCCCCATGTCTAGTTTACACCAGCAAGCTCTCTTGTTCAGTATCTTGTGACAATGACAAACAAAATCTGCCATAGGGTGCTGAAATAAAAGGAGAAAGTGCATCACAGGATATTAGAATGGTTTGGGTTAGAAGGGACCTGAATGGTAATCTTGTTCCAACACCCCTCCCATGGGAAGGAACACATTTCACTAGACCAGGTTGCTTAAAGCCCCACCCAGCCTGGGCTTGAGCACTTCCAGGGATGGAAGCCACATCTTCTCTGGGCAACCTGTGCTAGGGCCTCACCACCCTCTGAGTATAAAATTTCTTCCTAATAACTCATCTAAACCTGCTTTCAGTCTTTCAGTTTGAAGCCATTCCCCTTTGTCCTGTCACTACATGCTCTTGTCAAAAGTCCCTCTCCAGCTCTCTTGTAAACCTCCCTTAGGCACTGGAAGGTGTTATAAGGTCTCCCTGGAGCCTTCTCTTCTCAAGGCTGAACAACCCCAACTGTCTCAGTCTGTCCCATAGCAGAGATGCTCCAGCCCTCTGATCAACTTGGTGGCCTCCTCTGGACTGGTTCCAACAGTTCCATGGCCTTCCTGTGCTGGGGACACCACAGCTGGATGAAGCACTGCAGGTGGGGTCTCACCAAAGCAGAGCAGAGGGGCAGAATCCCCTCCCTCATCTGCTGCCCACAGGGCTTTGGAGGCAGCTCAGAACACATTTGATTTCTGGGCTCTGAGTGCACAATTGCCTGGTCATGTTGAGCTTCTTGTCCATTAACTCTCCAAGTTCTTCTCCCCAGGGCTGCTCTCAATCCATTCTCCACCCAGCCTGTTTGTGCTTGGGATTGTCCTGACCCCTGTACAGGACCTTGGCGTTGTTGAATTCCATGATGTCCTGGCTGGGTGATAAAACTCCCTTCATCTTCAAAGCACATGATCTGGATCCAGATTACTGCTTACCTGTCACTAAAATACCTTTTGCAGGTGATAGTTTGTAAGCCAAAGAAAGGCAAATATTATGAACCATGGATTTGTTGAGATAATGTAACTAATAAAGATTTAATATATAAATCATTTAATAAAATTTATTGCTGGCATTATCAAGTCTATCAGCGTCTGCTCTGAGATTCCTTAATCTCCATGATGTTTATTTGGCTTATTATTTTCCCTGTGTATCTTCAATTTTGCTGTACAAACCTCAAACATACAAACACAGCACGTTGGCCACAAGCACCATATCAAGCTGCAGGTTCCCATCCAGTTGATATCAGGGATGTGTCTGAGCAGAAGATTTTCCACATTTCTCTATTTGAATTTGAAAATGAAGTTTTTAAACTTATATGAAGCTGCTTATTCTGTGAGTTTTTTCACATCACTCAAGTGTTTAATGAAAAAAGGATTTTTGAGAGTGACCAGTGTGTCTGGTGAGCAGGTAAGCCTGAGACTCTGAGTGTGACTTGTACCAGATGAATACAGAGCACTTGAAAGGTTCTCTAGACAATTTCTCCTTCTATAAATAGAAAGAAATATACCTTTTGGAATAGCAAAAATCTAAATCCTGCTTAACGTAGGAAAGTGTGATTCCTGAAGAAAAAGTCATGCTGAGGTTATCAGAACTGAATGGGTAAAATATGAGGTAATAAACTGCCCATTCAGTCAGGGGTAAAATTAATGAAGCTAAATTACTGATACTCTCCCCACCTGTGTGGATTTTCTCATGTCTGGTAAAGTTTTCAGCCTCTTCATCAGTGGGAAGTTTTGTCCTCTCCTCTGCCAACTGCTTTCGTGGAAATCATCAGAGCATGGTACAGCCTGATCCATGAATCCACAAACTTTTGCTGAGGCTGGGTAACAGATTCAAAAGTTACTTGAGAAATGAAGGAGAAAATGGAAATATTGGTGATAGGAAAACACACAGACCTTGAAACACCTTTCCTGATCACCCAGCAATTGCTTCCATAGGGGACTGGTTACAAAGGCATATGTTTTTAGACTTCTTGATCTTGCATTTGAAGTCAGTGCAATGCAACTGAAATTCCCATCTTCTTTATATGTATATAAAAAGAATCCATAATTAAGCTCAATGGTCTGTTCAGTTCATGTATTGTTGAGAAAACTATTTATCATTCAAAATGTACACTCTGCTTTTCTGTTTTAATGAGAGATTTCATTTGATACTTGGGAGGGTTTAATTTTTTTTTTTCAGTTCAACTTAAATTTTTCTATATTAAATTTAATAATTCTCTGTAATTTGACAGAGAATTAAATAATAAGAAGACATTTTTAGTAATTTTCCAGTCATTAAATGAATGTAGGTAATTATTTATAAGAAACTGATTATTAAACTGAAGCCTGGACTCTGTAAGGAGCTGTCATATGGGCAGTTGCTATAAGAACAGAGGTATGATAAGAAGAAGAAATAAGTACAGTAAGTGTGTAAAATGAGAGAGAAGCCTTTTGAACTTGTATTTTCTCCAGGCTGAAGGCTTTCTCAACTGCATCAGGGTAATGTAGACTGATCGTATTAATACGTGGAAAATGCAGATTTTTTTTCATGGCAATTTACTCTTTTCTTTGTCCACTCCCTCCTGATGGCCCCTGACTTTATAGGGAGTCCCGTTTCTTGACTGTGGGAATGGTCAGATGTCCAGCACAGGAATAACCCTGGAGATGTTTCCATGGAAGACTCTCAGCAGCTGCAGTGCTTACAACAATTCTTCCCACTTTGCCTCACCTACCCTCTTTATTTTATTATGCAAACAGCTTGAAAATCTCAAGCTGCCCTACCTCTCCTTACAGAGAAGGAATCAAGAAGACAATTTGCCTCCTTGAGAGGTAGCAGGGTTTTTCCAGAAAAACTTCTGATACAGCGTTAGCACAAAACCAGGTGGGATTTTCCCATCATTTTGTACTGTGACTCAATGTAATCTCTGTGTATTGACTGCAAGGACACAAGGCACACACACTGATTTCAAAGCACTTCTGGGTCTGCTCCTTCAGGTGACCAGGATTTTATTTTATTCTATTTTCTAAGTTGCAGATTTTGATCCTTTGTGTGGACAAGTTTCTTGTACTGTTTGCCTGTCCACCTGTAAAATCACATTTTTATCTCTCTGTGTGCTGCCTTGTGGTGAGATCAGGGTCAATCCACAGTCCACATAATCTATAGGATCGTTCTCAGTCTCCAAGTGCCCAGCTGAGTTTGGATGTATTTGTCCAAGTATTGATCTTCTCCCTTTCCTGTACAATGCATTGAGAGGAAAGAATATGTGATTTGTTGTTTCTTGTAATTAAACACTGATCACTTTTTTGATTGAAATGTTCTACATGAACAGCATTAATAAAATATCTGAAAATAAAATATTCTTAAAAATAGGTTTGTTAAGGCAATTTGGCAAACTCATTTTTTCATGGAAAATCTTTTGCCTCTGATATTGTGGCTCTGACTGTATGTCAAAGACAAGACTATGCATTTTTAGAGAGCAGAGTATCAGCAATCAGGACCTGTCATGCAGATCTGCTGGGAGAATTTTTCCTTTATTGTCTTCTCCCTAACAAGCTGGTGCCTAGTTCATGTCAGTGGGAGTCATTTGATGTGATATAATGAGAGATGCAGTTGTGCCAGTCCTGTGCAAAGTAAAAAACAGGTCAGAAAAGTTTACCAAGGATCATGCTAATGAGTTCAGAGCCCAAGATGTACCAAAAAAAGTGTCTTCTCATATGTTAGACAAACAGCTTTACTCTTCTGCCAATTTTACTGTCTCCTACTCAGCATCCACTTAATTTAAAAAAGAGTGATACTTAGATCAGAGCAGTTTCCTGTGAGTTCACATGGATTAGATGGAAGAGCATTATTTTTCCCTACAGCAAAAGAAAGTGAGGGTTAGTTCTGAGTAAGGACTAGAACTCTAGGCAGGGTGGGTTTTTTTGCTGTTTTGTTGTCTTAAAATTTGTGATCATATAAGAGACTAGTAGTTCACAGTATTTCATAGTTCTCTGACTGAGCTTACAGCAAGACTTGTTTACACTTTGGTGGCATCCTAAGATTTCCTGTGTACTATTGCTAAATCCATGTGTCCAAAGAAAAGTGAGAAAATCCCCCAAACCTCAATTCAATTTTATTATTTCTAATGGGTTTGGGACTACGCATTTGTTTATGTTTTCAGCTTTCCAGTTTTCACCTTTTAACTTACATATAATTTAAACTTTTATTTCCACTTCTCTTGTGAGTGAAACAAAAAAAAAGTGGGCACAGACATACTGTTATTTAGAATCAAAGGACAAATTATCAGATGTTGTAAATAAAATACTTAGTGTAAAATAACAAAGATGAGTGGCAAGGCCCTCAGGATAGGAACACCACTGTGCTGTGTGCAGAGTAAATCTGCTCCCATCCTCACCAGGCAGATCTGGTCACTTAAAAACCTCAGGTTGCTGTGAAAGGAGTTTTTTAGACTCTGACCTCAGACTCTGTAGTAGAAGTCATTTTTTTTTTACATTGCCTTGCCTTGTTTTTGCATTATTAACTGATCAGCAACTGATTTATTCCACCTTTTTCTTACACATACAAGATGCATCAAGATTTATTATATATCTATCCTGTCAGTATCTGCCAGGGAAGTGTAAGTCTTATCTTGCAGATAGGAAATGAACCTCCTAAATGTGGGGTTTATCTCCTCTAATTTAAACCCATGCAATGAAGAGCTCCCCATCTGATTTGGTCAAGGGAATTCTCTACATAGAAAATGGAGAGAAATGAATGCAATTCATCTTCCCTATTCTGGAACTCTTGTAAGATGAAAGGACTCCTGCACCAGGAATGATTATTTATTTTCATTCACCATAAAAGAGAGCTCAGAATATAGATGTCTGCAAAGTGAGGGGTGAGGTACCCTGCCTTAGCAGAGTGAGCAATCTTTCCAAAATAACATTTCTGGCCTATGGCTAGTTCCACGCACAGCGTTCAAACACCACGGTAACTTCACAGTAGCTCTCACTGTAGGCTGATGTACTTTGCTCAGAACTGCTGTAATAAACTGCTACTCACTGCTGAAAGAGCTGAGATCTACAGCCACACTGCAAAATGCCTTGGCAGCAAATTTATGCTTTCAGCACCAGTGAGGAACTGAACTATTGTGCTCAGGCCTAAAGTCTGACCACTGCATTATTTTTCTTTGTGCATTAAGACCACAAGCAAAATATGGTAAAGGGAAATTCTCAGAGTGGCTCACCCAAGTGGAAGAACTGATCCTTGAGACATTCCACATTCTTCTGGCTGACCTAACGTTATGGAATAAGCCTCACATTTCACCCCACAGTGAGAAGATGCTGGAATACCCACGTCTGTGATTTGCAGATCACTAAGGGAAATCCACTTGTACAAAATTTTTCTTCTGAGGTGATTTTTGAAAATGATCTTCAGTAGAAGGTTAACATGCTAGCATGGACTGTTGGAAATACATTTCTCACACCTAATGCTAACACAGACCATTTTCCAGGCACAGAAAAATACCAATGTCTTTAAGGGAAATTTTCCAGGCAATATCTTCTCTATCACAATGTTGCAAAGTAATCAGTTTAAAAATGCAGTATATCCCTTACTGCTAATTAAAACCTGCCCATACTAGACAGGGTAAAGGAAAAAAAAAAAAAGATTAAAAAAATATTTTAGGGTTTCTTATTTCTTGCCTTATAGCATTAATAATATTATTTAATCTTTGTTAGTTTTGATCTATAAAGACTTGTGAAGGATACCCAGACTGATGTTTTCCCTGAAGAGTTGGGGGAAAAATCCTCTAAGAGTATCCTCAAATCATTCAGAATCTCATGTTCATTAGAAACAACCTGATTATTCTGGTTGCATTACAGAAATCTGAGTATTTGAGAAAAAAACCCTATCATTCATTACCTTCTACATGAATAATTTGCCCTCTCCTGGAACCCATCCCTTTGGGGGGCACTTGCTTTAGGTGATCTAATTCTGTCAATGGAGTGGCATCAGTGTGTCTGTGGAAGCTGTGTGCTGTTATAAATCACTGTGTGAGAGGGTACAGGCAGCACTCCCTGTGACTGCAGAACCGGGAGGGCTGCACCATGACAAGCCAAATCCTCAGACTTTAATCATGAGTTATAGTCTAAAATAAACTTTTTACCCATTACTGAATTCAAGGTCAAGTGGCACTCTCTCAATAAGAAGAGAGGTTTGCATATTATCAGCAAGCAGCAGCAAAGCAGCCAGCACAGTGTGGTTGGTGTCCAAGGCTACAATCTCATACAACACAAATGATGGGTTCAACCCAGTTCCCAGGGAGAGCAGCCCTAAAAGAGAAGCAGTGAAGAATGCTGTGCATGTGGTTAATTCTTTCTGTGCTGCTCTTTTTTCAATCCCTAAAGAAGCAAAGTAGCTAAATGGCGTTAACTTTTCCCCTTCCTTTCCCCTTCTCCTCCCCTTTCTCCTTCTTCTTCCCTTTTCCCTTCCTCTTCCCTTTTCCCTTCCTCTTCCCTTTTCCCTTCCTCTTCCTTACCCCTCCCCTGCTCTTTCCTCATACAAGATCAATGTTCTTATACCTTAACCCATTGTTAGTGCTGTTACTGTGCTTGTTTTGAAGTTGGATTAAGCAAATGCTCTCACCTAATGATCTAATAACTTTGGATTCCCAACGTTTTTCTGTTCTAATATATTCTTTAGAATTTCTTCAAAAGTGTAAGGACAAGTTTGATTTCACTTTTCATTGCCAAAAATTGTTCAATCAGCATCTTTTTACTCATGAAACATAATCTGAACAAAAAGATTAATTTAAAGTTTAATAATCATTCAATATTAGCATATTAATATATATTCTTACTCGGCAAATTTCTTACTCGCTAGTTAAATCTATTTTGGAATAATAAAATTCTTTTAGAAGAACATCCACGCACAATATTGTCTAGAATATTTAGTCCAGACTGACCATGGGTTTAGAAAAAACTTAGCTGCTGTCTTGCCAGAACTTTGCCAGCTGCAAAAAAAACGTAAGTGAACCAAGCTTCACCAGGTACAGCAACTACTGAAAGCTGTTTGCTCTTTTATAGCCTTTCATCTTGTCCAGGTCAACTGCTGATGAGATTAATTAAGTTCTTGACTTTTCCTCAAGGCAGGATGGATTCAAAGCCACATTGTACATTATAGTTGTTGCAATTACTTCAGACCAAGAACAGGGGAGTTGTTTTCAGTCCTACTTTGTGAAAAAGACAGTGTGTTTGGGTAATCTATGTACAGACATGCATGCTTGTGTCAGAAATCCTAGGCCTGAAAAGCATTTTGTTCACTGACCAAGTACAAACCAAATTATAGTGAGATATTTGTTTGGTGAGGTATAGAAGCATTTAGTTAACACCCTTACAATAACACAGAAATTTGGTCCATTGATAACGATTCTTGTCTACTATAGAAAAGTGTTGTTTCATGTCTAACAAGCTGTTGAAAACACACATCTTACATGTAAAGAGATAAGAAAGTTTCTTCACTTAGAAGCTGGTTTGTCTTACATGAGAGTATTTGGCAGCAGGGTGAGGAAGGAGATCCTTCCACTATGCTCTGCACTGGAGAGGCCACACCGGGTGCTGTGTCCAGTGCTGAACTCCCCAGTACAGGACATTCATGAACACTCAGGAGGGAGTCCAGTGAAGGGCCCAGAAGAGGATTAAGGGTCTGGAGTCCCTGATGTATAAGGAAAAGCTGAGAGAGCTTGGACTGTCACCAAGGAGAAGGCTCAGAGGGGGACTTATTAATATGCAAAAATATGGCAGTCTGACGTGACCCACTTCCCATCCTTTGGAAAGTCTAAGTATGTGCACGTGTCAGTCGACACATTTTCTGGGGCAGTGTTTGTATCAGCCCACACAGCAGAAAATGCCACCCACACCATCAAGCATTTTCTCCTTGCATTTGATACCCTGGGAGTCCCTGAGCAAATAAAAACAGATAATGGGCCCACCTATACCTCCCTCAAATTGAAAGATTTCTTCAACCAGTGGGGAGTAAAACACACGAGAGGCATACCCGCTAATTCCACAGGACAATCCATAGTAGAAAAGATGCATCAGACCCTCAAAAGAGTCCTCAATCAGCAACGGAGAGAAACAGAGATTATGTCTCCTGTTGATAGAGTCTGTAAGGCTCTCTATGTTATTAATTTCCTAAACTGTACGTCATCAGAGCCTGACCCCCCCGTACTCTGGCACTTCTCGAATTCGACCCAAGCTAAGCTCACTGAGAAACCACCAGTGCTGATCAAGGATTCAGAAACACATCAGATTTCTGGGCCCTTCCAGTTGATTTCCTGGGGGAGGGAATATGCCTGTGTTTCACTACCATCCTGTCCCAAATGGTTCCCAGGAAAAAACATCAAACCATACTTAGGCCCTGCAAACACTGCCTCTGCAAATAATAACCAAAATATCTGAGTCTGACACATCAGGTCCAGATAACCAGAGAAGCTCAGCCTGGAGACAGAGGAAGCATCGACTGCCAAGAAGAATCCACCATCCCATCACCAGGTCACAGACAAAACACAGCTCCAAGAAGAACTCTACTTACCAAAATGCAAACTACAGGCCAGATGTACGTCTGGCCAATGCTGTTATAAATAACAAGTTATTCCCCAGTTACCCCTAAAACCCCACTTACCTATATACCTACCTTCCTGTTGCCTCCCCTCCTTCTCCTCCTTAGCCCTCATTTACCTCCAACCAGAATATCCCAAACCCTCTATCCTCCCCAACAGTATTCATTTAAAAAAAAAAAAAAAAAAAAGAAAGGGGAAATGGAAAGGGAGGAGAGAGGAAAAGTGAAGACAACCCTTCTCCTTCACCTCAAAGCTAACAAATTTTCATTTATATTCCCTATCAGAAGCCCCATCCCTGTCTAAGATGAGACCCATCTACCTTGGTGCTGCCCTCATTGCTGCCTGGACTCTCCTCACAGCGCCACAGGCCCTCAGCTGGGTTGTCCCACAGCCCAGCCATAATATCTGGGTGACCCTAGCTAGGACACTAAAACAAGATAACTTGTGCCTGTCCATGGGCAACCTAGACAACCCATTGTCGACGTGCCTGGTAGGGATTCCTCTAGCAGCACATGAATACCCATATACAGGTAAGAAACCCAGTCCGGTAGACATTTGGGACAAGTGATTCTTCCACAAGCACCAGAGGAACCCCAGGAAATGGACTTATTGGAGTCCTCTAAAGCTCATTACTATGTGCAGTTTCATTATAAACTATCTGGCCAACATTTGAACCACCTTGACCTTATTAGGTCTACCCATAAAAAAATGTATCACCAAATAACAAAGTTTATAATCCTCCAAATAGGTGCAATTACACCAGTCGTACACTTTCTTCATCCTCACTGCATCCCAAAGTGTTGCCCCGGGGAGTGCTTCTTATTTGTGGAGACAGGGCATGGGCCAGGATCCCCTCACGCCTTCAAGGGGGTCCTTGTAGCCTTGGCCAGCTTACTACCCTCACCCCAAACATTACAGTACTTCAAGGTTTAAAGAATAATTAGGCACACAAATTGGCATGCCAAAAATGATTGTACATAGAATATGACGAAAATTGTGATTCTCAAGTTGTTAATTGGAGTAAAGGAAAAAGGGAAGCAGTCTCCCTACTTCTACCTTGGGTAGCCGCTGCTAAAGCCCTTGGTGAACTAAATCACCCAGGGTGCTGGCTTAGCAAGCAGGCCAATGCAGCATCTGCTGCCCTTAGCGATCTCCTCCAAGATGAAGAAACAACCAGACATGCGACACTGCAAAACGGGGCAGCCATTGACTTTCTGCTCCTAGCCCATGGACATGGCTGCCAAGATTTTGAAGGCATGTGCTGTTTTGATTTAACATCACGTAGTGACTCCATCTCAAAGAACATCCAGCTGCTAAAAGATCAAGTCCACCAAATCAAGACAGAAGAAAAAATCACTGACAGTCTTAACAACTTTCTCGGACAATAGGGACTCCAAGGGTGGGCACTTTCTTTAGTTAAGGGTGCTTTGTGGATTTTCATTGTAATTCTTATTGTATTGCTTATGTTCTCAT
Source organism: Corvus cornix cornix (assembly GCF_000738735.6). NCBI lineage: Eukaryota > Metazoa > Chordata > Aves > Passeriformes > Corvidae > Corvus > Corvus cornix. The sequence continues at coordinate 148,730,906 of NC_046333.1, read as the reverse complement.
GCTTTTGACGCTGCTTTAAAAAGGACGTTGAGGAGGCATTGTTAGTAAAAAAAGAAGGGGGAGTTGCGGCGGGCTGGGAGCCCTTGGCACAGAAGCCCTCTGCTCTCCGTTGGAGAAGAGAGGCTGGAGGGCAAGATGATCTTCCCCAGAGACCTTCCTCTGGGTCATGGTGAGAAAGTGAACCACCCCCAGCATGCCTCGTTTCTATATGGTAATAGCCTGTACCCAGTTGGCTAGTTGGTTTCTACCCCACCCCCTGCCTACCCCATATAACCTCTGCCCCCTAGCCCTGATGTAGGGAGCTTTGTCCCTAGCCACCCCTTCACAGGGACTGCTGGACAATAAAAGCTACCTCTGTGGAACTGTTATACAAGGCTCCTGTCTCTCTATCCCTGAGTTCACTTTGGGTGATTTCATGAAGGGCTGAATCACAAGAGCTGGAATCACTTGTAGCTGAGAAATCGCTACACTTGCTGAAATCACTTGTTGCCCAGGGAAGCCGGCCACCACTTCTGGAAGAGTTGTTCCTTGCAGGACACTTTCTAGGAAGGTTGTGGTACACTGGGTTGCCCATCCCCCTGTCTCCTTGGTAGCAACACATAAATATGTGAAGAAAAGCTAAAAAGAGGTCAGAGACAGGTTCTTTGCAGTGGTACTTGGTGACAGAACCAGAGGCAGCAGGTGCAACTGAAATACAGAAGGTTCCTTCTGAACATCAAGAAAACCTTTTTACTGTGACTGTGACTAAGCACTGGCACAAGTTGCTCAGAGAGGCTGTGGAGTTTTTATTTGTTTGGAGACATTCAAAAGCCATGTGAAGATGGTCCTGGGCAAATAGATCTAGGTAGCCCTGTTTGACCAGGTCTGTCCAACAAGATTACCTCCAGAGTCCCTTCCAACCTCAACCATCCTGTGATTCTGCAATAAACTGGACTTCCCAAGAGCCCAGAAGCAAATAAGCTGCAGGCTCTCTTTCTCCACCAACTGTGATGATCTGCGTTTCCAAAGACTCTCAGGAGTGAAATTCTTGTTATCCCTGTAGCATGATACCTCTCATCCTGCTTGAAACATCTGTAATTGAAAAGGAAGTTTCTAGCATACAAAATGTCACATATATGCATCTAGACAAAGACCAGGATGGATCTTGTTAATAATATTCACAGACAGAATATTCCAGACTCTTTCCTGCTCTCCTGTTTAGCCATATCATGCCATTTGTAGAGTTCACTGTTCATATGACCCCTGCTCTTCTCTGAAAGGTCAGCAGCCCTTCTGACTGGATGAGCTTTTCCTTGATTCTGATCTAACCCAGTTCCGTAAAAATGGGACAGGTGAGTTTAAAAATAGTTTATCTTTGCTAACTTGGGTCATGGAGATTGAAGTAATTTTGGTAGCTACACTTCAAGTACATGGAACAAAGATCAAAGGGACATGTTGGTGGGGAGGCAGTGACCAGAAGCTGCAGCAGACTGTGGTGAAAGGCTTTTCAGTGACACAGCTGCACCTGCAAAGTCTCTCAGTAGTTAGAATAACAACTCAGTAGTTAAGACCTACAGTATTTTCACCTCTTAGCAAAGCATAAAGAAGTTTGAAGGAATATTTATTTGATTTTCCTCAAAGAAGTGCTCAAATTCCACACAATCTTTAATGAAGTGTAAGACACATTCACATTGATTTCACTACCTACATGGAACTTCTCCAGAACCAAACCTATGAAGGTCTGATGGATGCCATGGAGGAAAATAACTGTTTAGAGCATCAATTTCAAGTGCAGAAATTCTTAAGTTTGTGACCTGCAGATCACAAAATAATATAGATAAAATTGATTTTGTAAATATAATTATCAGCAAGCTAGGTAAAAAAGACATAACAAAGAATGGGAACAAGAGAAGAGCATTGGCTTTCCTTTCAAATCCTGCACACAATCTGATCTATCCATATTTTTTTCCAGCACAGGACACAGTTCCAACCACATATGGTATTACACCATTTCTCCATTTTAATTGTATCTTTCAGAACCTGGAATTAAGACAACAAAGTTTTAACCTTTCATTTTCCAGCAGGATATGAGATAGTACAAGTAATGTAGGCATTAATCAAGATTTCTGTAAAAAAGAGGAAATACTAAAACTCCTGAAAGAGGCTCCCTTACACACATTCCCCAAAGATTTGGTTAAAAAATAAGAAGAGAGAAATAAAAAAGGCACACCACTGAAGTTTCTGATAAGACAAGTTTTCAGTTGTAATGGTAATAGCAGCTTTCCAAGGATTTCAGATCCTGCTTTTTAGGGGAGTTTCTTCAGAATGAACATTTCCTGATTACTCCAGCCAGGCTAGGACACAAAGTTACATTTTCTTTTACATTTGTGGAGTTTTTTCATATTGTTCTGGGTTTCAGATCTTGAAGAATTATACCAGACATTTGTGAAATTTCTTCATAGTGTGTAACATATTCAGAGACAATAATGCAGTTAACTGTGAATAGATTCACTGAAAAATGAAATATTGTATTAAGTGAAATACAAAAGAGTGTATTAAGGAAATCAAAAAACAATTTGGCTGCTTCAGAGAAAATTGAGGTAAGGTTGCTCTTATTCAAAAAAGAAAGCATAGTTATGCATTTATCACCTAGGTACCCTGAAGGCACTAACAAGTATATTAAAAGAAAAATTATATATTAAATGAAGTTGGATTTTGAAATAGCTAAAAAACTCTCAACATAACAAATCCAAACAAAAAAAAGTAAGATCTTAAAATTCTGGTATTGAAACGGATGGATCAAAAGAGAGTGCAGATTATTAGAAAGAAAGAACAATTTAGGTGATCAATAATTTGCTGTACATAAAACTTTCGAGGTTATCTTTAATGGTAAGCAAAGATTTTACAGTAAACTTTAATTTATGATTAATGGAAATAATGTATTCAAATTATCTTTAAAACTGAAAATAACTAATGAATGGTGTTTAAATTGTATTTAATGATATTTCAAACTGCATTGTAGTAAAGAAATAGATAAATAGAAAAATTAAGATTATTTATTAGGAATGCATACAAAATTACTTGAAAGAATTAAACTAATGGAAAATGTACACCAGGCTCAAGTGAGATTTTGCTACAGATATATAAAAATTTTTAAAGAATTAGCATTTCCAAAGAGTTTATTTCAAGCATCATCTTTAAAGTATTTGATTTTGCTTGACTGCAGCTGTAAACATTATCCTTCCAAAATGCCCTTCTCCCTCCTTTTTCCCCTTGATAAATTAAATAAACTGAGGGATAGCTCCCAATAAATACACAGATTGATTTGGGGAGCCTGAGTTAGAGGTGGCCATCGGGAGTACTCTTTTGGGATGTGAGAAAGGTGGGATTGACCCCTTGATATCCTTGAGGATGGATGGAATTTAGCCAACAACAGTTTTCCTGATGAACACAGCAATCTGTACTATGATACACTTGCTCACACAGAGGTGCAAAAAAGAAATTTTGCATAGCACATGCCTGTGAACTTCCTTTTGTTCCCTGAATGATTTTGGGAGAGGCACAATTCCAACATTCCCCTTGTGACAAGAACAGACTGGCTCAGCATGCTGCCTTTTGCCTCCTGTGTGAAACATCTTGTCGTGCTTCCTTCCAGCAGAGTGAACCTCTGCTTGGGGACTGTGAATTTGCCTCCTTGAACAAAACATGCCATACTAAAGCACTGAAATGCTCAGTGGGATAGCACCTGAGTTCTCCATGAAACTGGGACAACACCAGGGAACTTGGATGAAAACATTACATAAATCATTCAATTTGTTCTCCAGGCTTTGTGAGTGGGCAAAGTGTGTGTGTCCATTGTGCTCAATTTCCTTGGGAAAAAAAACAAAAAAAAACAGAAACAGAAAAAGTTTATTTTTTTCTCTCTCTTCATAAAATGGGAGCAGGTTCCTACTAGTAACAGCATTTTATTGGTGACTTTTGTTTTCAAGGCAGCTGCAAAAAATGATGCAGCAGAATATGTCAGCAGGTTTTATCACTCCCATAGCCAAATAGCACAAAAGCAATTGCAAGAAGTAGTGAGAATGGGTAACTAGCACAGGAGAAAGTTCTAACAGCTAAAATAATCTTAAATCTCAGCAAAAAATGATGGGAAAAACCTGGAGAAGCAGTCTCATTTTGTCAGCTTGATTTCATGGTAATTACAGTAATAATAAAACTAATTACATCACATAACACCTCTGTGAGGCAGGTGAGAAATGCTGGCAGGGAGGTAATGTCAAGATAGCAGCTGAACATGCATAATAGGGAAGCCAGATGAAGTGATGAAGTTTTTCTCTGAACAGCTCCCATCTAACCGTGTTCAGAGCCCTAACAAGGAGGAGTTAAGTGACTAGAAAAATGACTTTTCTAAAAGAGCAATCATAAGATGCTTGAAGTGATTATTGTTTGCTTGATAAAGGTTTATAACTAGAAAAAAAGGCAAAGAGAATTCTTGAACTTCTGCAGCTACCAACCAAAGTGATTGTGCTAACAGCTCTGATTATCAGGCAGTCAAGACCAGGCGAAGTGGCCAGGAGAGACATGAGATGATAAAAGTGGTTGCTGATGCTCAGAAAAGTCCCACAGCACTTTGTCCTCTTCCCTTCCTTGCTGTGTACTCCACTTACACTACAAGATGGCTATCTGGCTTCTCAGCTTCTGACAAAAAGGCTGACAGAACATTATTCTAGCTTTGACGGGCTATTTCCCTGCCTATTTAATGAGTTAAACCACAGAATGGCTAAACAAGTAACAGCCAGTGTTAACAGGGAAGTATGAATGTGCACCTGGAAGACATGGAGGAACTTCATTTTCTGCATCAGGCAGTGGTTAGACAGGATCATCAAACAGAGCCCTCCCTGTGCAGTGCTGGTACAAAGAGAACATATTTGGAATTCCTGCCATGGCTGCTGTGACTCTGTGGTCACCACATGACACGCAGATGTCCAAGGCCATGAGGTTCCAGCCAGTAGCACATTGTTCATACCCAGCGCAGTCAACACTAAATCAGTCATCCCAGTTCCTTCTGAAACCAGCTGACAAACCTCTCTGTAACACAATTAAGTCCCCTAATTTCAGATTTTGATGGGACAAAAATCCTATCCATTAAAATTAGGTCAGATTACTTCTATATGTAATGTATTAGTCTCTCACTTCTAAAACATGAAAAAAGCACTTCCACACACCAAGGCAATACTAGCATTTAATGAAAGATGGTAGAAGATCAAACAGCATTCCAAAACAACCTGTAAGCTCATGAACTGAGTGAGGCCTTGCTGGCCTCAATTCCAAGTGCAGAATTCAATCATCCGTGTGGCTAAATTCAGGGAATGGTCCCTGACATGATTTTGGCAGCACTCCCAGACAATTCCCAGACACAATTTAGATGTTATCACTCCCAGTAAAGAACATAGGCAAGACTACCTTGACTAGAGAGTTGGACAGCTAGCATGGATGCAAGTGTCCCTGTGCTGCTGAGGGAATCCATGTCAGGGATCATGGCAAGGTGTGTTTTGCAGTTTGTACTTGGTGGGCAAGTGTGTAAGATATGTGTGCCACTGATCCCCAGATGTACTGAACAGAAGATTTTGGAGCGTCCTTGTGGGGTATGCCCTCCTAGTGTAACACACATTTTCTTCACAGTGTGAAGATAAAAGCATCGTTCTTACTCACGTGTCTTTGCTTACGGATCTTAAATCAGCTGTATTGGGTTTACATGGCAAGATTTTGACATTGGAGGGTTGAAAGGATGGGTTTGTCAAAAGACACCAAAAGTTATCCTTGTGTCTGGCTGAGCCCCCATTCCCCATCCTCCTGTACCACTTGGAGGGAGGAGGTAGAAGAGTTTAGTGGAACATGGAAAAAAGGGAGAGGTGGAGCAAAGTATTTTTAGTTTATTTCCATCTTACTCCATTTAGTTGGCAATAAATTAATTTCCCAAGTTGCATCTGTTTTGCCCATGATGGTAATCGGTTAATGATTTCCTTGTCCTTATCTCAAACCCACGATATTTATTTCCTTTTGATGGAGGGGAATGACAGAGCAGCCTTGTGGACACCTGGTGCCAGCCAAGGCCAATGCACCCCAACAGTTTTAAGGAGATGGAAACTGTGGGAGCTAAATTTTTAAAAACAAATTTTCTTAGCACTCCAGAAGTCTCAGAAATAAGAAGTGCAATGAAATTTTAGTCACGATTTGACAAAAAAGTCAAAATGTTCAGTATGTACAAAATGTTAAAGAAATTGAAACCCTGGGAAGGAAGAAATATAAATGGGTAAGTCAAAATATTTCAGTTTGAAAATTAGAAAGTATTTGCTATCAATCTGGCATGCATGACAATATAAATTAATCAGAAACTCAACATAAGAAAAGGTTTTTCTAAAACTTGAGGGGGAAAAAATATCCTAAGAAATATAACGTAGTAACAAGAACTTCATTTTTCAAAATTCAACCAAAGATATCAGTCAAAACATATTTTTTGCCTTCAGAAGTATAGGTTCTGACAAATTGGTATTCTCAATTTAAGAAAAAAAAAAATTAAAAATTGATTACCAACCAACTGTTGTAAATATCAGCCTTTTATTGTATATTCTGGAAAATGAAGTATGGAAAAAGAAATAATTATGATGGCTGATTAACAGATTTAAATCTTTACTAGGAAATGCTATTATTTGAAACACTGATCCTGAGCAAAAGAAAGGGATCAGGAAAAAATCAGTTATTTTCTTCTCGCTCTGAAATGAAGCCTTTCCTTGAACACCTCATGGATTCAAATTTAATTGTTAGGACTTGTGAGATGAAGGCGGTTGCACTGTCCAGAAAGTTTCATCAAGTAGATATGGGTAAAAATCTCTTACTGTAATCATCAAGGAAGAAATATTAATAGGAGTCTGCTGCAGTCTGTGCAACTTCATTGTGCGGAGTTTATTTTAAGCTGGTTCAAGTTAATTAGCAACTCTGTGTGATTGCCCACTACTTGCTGTTTTCTATTGTGTTTTCACAGTACACCTATGACAGCTTTTTAGCAGTATTTTCTTTGTACTTCAGTAATATCAAAACATCAGAGAAAGAAGTGGGAAGGAGAAGGGGATAAGTACCACATTTGTGCCTTCTCTCTCCAGCTCTCAGTATTACACTGCATTACTTACCACCCTCATCAGTCTCTGTTCTTGATACCCTCACTGCCCACACAACTTTTGATTTGGTCCTTTCTGCCCACACAACTTTTGATTTGCTCCTTTCTTGTCCATGACTGAACATAAAAAGAGAAGAAAACAAATCTTCAGTATTAAGCGACTGAGAAACACACAGTTTGAGTATCAGTATTACCACCCTGAAGCAAATCATTTTGTGCTTGGTCAGTCTCAGCAATATCTACTTCAAACATATTGTTTAATATGACATGAAATTTCCTGCTCCAAGATGGCTTTTCTCCTGAAAATCACCAGGTGATTTGATAAACAAGCAACCTGAAATTAAACAAATCCCCATTTTGCCTTTATGAGTAAAGATTATAGACAGCTCATTATGTACACAAGTCCCAGTGAGGAATTTCCTTTCCAAGAGGAAGGTCAGACCTGTTGTGCCTCAGGGGAAAGCTGCTTTGCCTGACTCTGTGGTAGCATTGTGTGACTTTGTTTTCATGGTGACAAGGTCATGGGTCCCATATTTCCCCGTGTTCTAGCAATCACAATCTGAGGTTTCACTCAGATCATACAGACTGGACACTTTGTGCGCACCACAGAGGAAGAAAACTAGAAGACAGACTGATTCCAGGAGCATCCTCTTTCCCAACGCAGCACACACGGACGCAGGCTGCTACAAAGCAGGCAGCCTACTCATTACTTTCTTAAACAGTGAATTGCAAAATGTCCCTGGGACATGGGTGTTACTTGTCAAGAAAAATGCAAATGCAGGCTCTGAAAGGATCAGGCTGGGTACCCAGGTTCATATTGTTAAGTAGATTGCAGAAAACATCAGGAAGCGTCCAGAGGAATCATCTCCGCTTTTCTGGTCAGCTGCATTCAAGAGTGATACATTCCAAGAGAGACCAGAAAAAGGCTGCAAGGGAGAGCCAAAGAATACAAAATGATGGTACAGAAAGTGAGCCTTGGAAAAGTGTCTTTTAGCTTAGCTAAATGAATATTAGGTGGGTATTGGATCATACTCAAGAGGGCTAACCATTAAGGAGGGAAAAGAACTACTTAAGTTAACTGTCAATGCTGACACGAGAAGAAATGGAGGGCATTTTAGCTGGAAAACAGAAGAAGGACTCTAGTAATCTAAGTGATATCTTAAATAGCTTTCCACAAGGTCTACAGGGGCCACAAGTCAATCTAGTTTTAAAATGGAATTTGTGCGAGTATGAAAAAACCCCACTCCATGAGATGGTTACTTACTCCAGGAAGCCACAAGATACGACAGCTTCAAAAATCCCATACATTTCTGTCTGCTGGCTGTAAAATAAAATGCCTATGCTTTCCTTCAAAAATGTCATGAACTTCAGGATTTATTCTAGCAGTTGTGGTGGTACAAGCTGGATGTTTGTTTTGCAGAAGATAGCACAAATATAAACATAATGCAGTTTTCACAGGAAACAGTGGAGCTTGGGAAAATTCTAACGTATGTACTTTATGGTAATGTATGTCTGAATTCTACAGTCTAAGTCTGGACTTGATGGACTAAAATTACAGAGAAAATATTTATCACAGAATTTCAGATTCAAAAATGGTTGAGGCTTGACGGGACCCTGAAGGTCATCTTTTCTGACCCTCCTGCTCAAGGAGATCCACCTAGAAACAGTCACCCAGAACTGCATCTGGATGGCTTTGGTATGTCTCTGACAAGGAAGGGTCCACACCTCTCTGAACAACCTGTCCCAGTGCTTGGCTACCCTCACAGGAAAAAAAGAGCTTCCTGATGTTCAAGAAGACTCCTGTGTTTCAGTTTTTTGCCCAATGTCTCTGGACCTGTCACAGGGCACCACTGAAAGAGGCCAATTTAGCGAGTTTCAAGAGTTCTTAGAGCTTCATTAAAACAACTATAAGATAAATATTCATAAAAGTTTGTGCATTCACTGTGGTTAAACTAGTTAAAGGCCATACGTGCTTTAAATTTACTTAGGAAAACAAGAAAAAAATACGCAATTCCTTGCTTGCTTTATTTGCAGTTTCAGACAATTCACAAGTCTGGAACTGACAGCATAAAAACAATCACCTTGAATCATAGATTGGAGCCTGATTCATAACTCACCGAGGCCAGTTTGAGATCTAATGAACTCTGATATCAGGTCTTTGCCTTTCTAAAAGAATTTATAAAGTACAGCTCGTGGTTTTTCTATCTCTATGATTTTACTACATTTCTACACATATACACTAAAGTTACACATATGTCTATATTGTATTCCACCAATTAAAATAAACTTCTTCTTGATTCTTATGCCTACCATCACTCAGTAAAGACTGCCTCTTCTTTGAGTGTCACTAAGGGATGTACAAATACAGAATGATGTCAGTTTTTACTGAGGGATGTTTAGACATAATGGTCTGTAGCTGTGCTTGTTAGAGGACAAAAATTTGCATGTGAAGAAGAGGAACTTTGTGTTCCTGTCAATGTGGTATTTTCTTGTTTCCTCCCTTGTCTAGACTTACAATCAGGTAATTTTTGCAGATGAAATATATTTATGCCTGTGTCTAGTGTTATGCAGAGTTGAAAGGTTTTGTATGGAATACAGCTAATATTTTGCACACATCATGTAAGAAATATCTTTACCTGAGCAAATGGAATGAATGCGGGTTTTTTCCTGTGTTTCGGTAATGATGATAATAATCTGTATTTTATATGATGTCACACAGGCAGCTATCATTAAAATAATGTTGTCAGCCATGCTCAAAGCTGGATTTGTACTCTGCATCTAGAGTTCTGAACTGCTGTACCCTATGGCATTTGCAAATAATAAAATTTGGAAATAATCTGATTTTACTTCTACCATAAATATAAGAACAACTTTGAATTTAAAGAATCAAGACTGCTGTGTAAATGACACTGTTCAAATGGATTCCAGCATTATAGTGAAATAGTGACCAGTGTGATTAAGTTTTACCGCTTGGAAGGCAGTAATTTTTCATTTTACCAAAACACCAGTTTGCTTTTCATAATAAGTCATCTACATTTCTCATATCTGAGAGAAAAACAAAAACTTATTCACAGGACTTTCTTGCTGGTGTGTAGACATAAGCTTGGACTAAGGAATATAGGTAGTGTGGCACATGCAGAATGAAAATTCGTATGAAAAATGAACAAAAAAACTTCTGGTTTTGTCAAAAAGTCAGATTACCTTGACTTCTTATTAGCTTTAGTAGATGTTAGAGGAGTCAGGAGTTGGGGTGGGGAAGGTGGGACTGGGGAAAAGGGAAATGAGGGAGAACATTTTAATATTTGTTTTTGTTTCTCACCATCCAACTCTGTTGTAACTGGCAGGAAATTGCATTAATTTTCCCCAGGTTGGTTCTATTTTTCCCATGGTGGTAATTGGTAACTGATCTCCTTGCCCTTTCTCAACCCATGAACTTTCTCATCTTATTGTCTCCCCTTCCAATTGAGGGAGAGCAAGAAAGCATGTGAGTTCAGCATATAATGTTAGTTTTAGACTGAAATAAGAATAAACTAGCAAAAAGGGGGAAAAAATGGGGAAATATGGCTGTAGCTTGTCTGCCTGTTTGTTTGCATTTTAAGCTGTTGAATTTCCCAGGGAGCAGTTAGAGAGTCTAGTCAAGAAAAGGAGCAGTAAGTGCTTTAATGTGCATGGCATTTGCTTTGTATTTTAACTGTTCCCAGAAAATTTGGAATGTATTTTATCCCTTATGTCATAGCAAGAAGCCTATCCAGCATATTTCACTTTCCAGATCAGGAGACAATGGAAAGTCACAGAGGAGAATTCTGGGTAGAGGACTAAGTTGCTGACAAAGGGCAAAGTTTAAATAAAACATGTTCAGTGGAGTTGAATCAATACTTTATTTGTTAAGGAGAAGTAAAAGTACAAAAAAGCTTGTACAACTAGGCATAAAAACAGTAAGAAATCAATTCTAGTTAATTCAAAATGCTTGAAGAGTCACCTATGCCATAATGTATGAATAATTCAGGAACAGAAATTTATTGCAGACACATATTGTTTGGTTTGGATTTAGTTTTGCCCCTTGTTTGACCTGAATCCTGTAAAGAATGATATTCAACTAATTGAAATAACATTTTGCAAGTAAGACAATACCTTAGGGATATTTCAAGACCAATCAGGAAATAAAATTTGAAAGATGAAACATCTGATAAAGTTGATATAAATAATGTTATTTTACAGTGTATTAAACATTGTACGTGAAAGTCTTTGCATGCAAGTTGTGTTTGTCTGTTGAAAACAGATCAGATTTCTTTTCCCCATTCTCTCTATCAGTCCCTTTTTATTTCTCCCTATAGCAGTGTCTTTCTTTCTCCCCTTCTCTCTCCCCCCGTCCCCCCCCCAAGTGTTTGAACATGTTTGGAAATATTTATCACCCTCCACCTTCTATTCACAAGAGAATTTTTTGCAAGACATTATTGAGAATAACTGAAATAAATCACAGCGGTACAAGATGCTTTCAGATGGAATCAGCACAAGCATATTACTCATGTCCTGAGATACAACAGAAATATCTGAAACCATAAAAGATATAGGGTGACTATGCACATGACTATGCAGTCACTGCAATAAGCTCTCAAAAAACAAACAATGTGGAATCCAAATGTGTTTCATTACTGGCTTTTATCTGTATTATACTAGCATTTATTTGCTCTGGAGTAGGTCTGTCTGTAAGCATCCAAAAATTTTAAAAATATAGATGGATGCAAAAAGAAAACAGCAACCTCAGTGACCAAAACTACTGTCACTTGTTCAGGCTTATGTTCAAGTCCAGTGTTAGTTCTGGGCTCAGAAACCAGTCAAAGGAAAAAAATTTGTAGCTTGCTCACTAAGCTAAATAGCTGCCCCCAAACAGGAAATTAAAATCATTCACACACAGCAGGACTTTTTTCATTGAATAGATGTTCAATGTATTGAATTTATTCAAATACAGGTTTTCAAGAAATGCTTGCTGTAACTCATATAAAACTACGTGCCATCCTACGTCAGTGCTTCCAGTGACAGCAGCCACTTTGGATGCAGCCTGTGGCTAAGGTCTGAGAAGTCCAGCTGATTGATTTGAGATTTAATACTTGATGCAAACATATCAGATGGCCTAATCCTGACATGCCATCTCAACCTTAGTACACTGGAACACACAGTATTAGTGCCAGCCTAGTACCTCTCTGGTGAGTCTGATTATTCCTTGTATATCTTCACTCCCATGTGCACACATTCAGAAACACTCAACTTAGGCACTTAAACTCTGTTGCAGTTCAGACTCAAGCAGAGAAACCCAATTCAGAATATCAACTCTGATTAGATACTTTAGAAATGAACTAAGTTTAAAAATGGGCAGAGAAATTGACAGTATTTGTGCTTTGCAGAGCAGTCTTCTGGCAAGAGCACAAGCACAGAGCACGACCTTGTTCTTTTAGGGACTTCAACCCACATCACAAGGCTCTCTGCCCTGTGGTCACGAAGGTGAAGGTCACATAGAGGAACAGCAGGAAGTAAGAGAAACAAGATTTAATTTGTCTTGACGGATGGATTCCCCATTCAGTCAAGAATTAAGCTTTGTTCAGGAGCCTACTGCTCATTGCTCCTTGCACACTAACCTAATAGGGGTGTTCGGGTCTTTTTTTGGTTGGTTGGGTTTGGGTTTGTTTGTTTGTTTGTCCCTCCCTCATATAAAATGCATAAACAGCATAAACACCGTGTAACCCACAAGTATTCAAGATGGGTGAAAAATAGGTTTTCCTTTCTGGGGACCTGTGTCCTAACCACTGGGCTATTGTCAAGGTATTTCTTCACAAATCTTTCCGTTCAATGTGCTCAGCTTCCACAATATTTGTTTTGGGAGGTCTTGCATTTGTTAATACACTTAGAATACAGATTGCATGTCTCTGGAAATGCAACAGCAGATTAAATACTTTAAATATGGTCATCACAACTTTTTTCCTCAAACTAGGTCTCTTCTGAAGATCTAGGATTTCCTTAGCTCTGGAAGAACTTCATGGTAGAGCAGGCAGGGATCAAATAGCCCCAACTCGAGCAGTAAAATGAGATAATGATCTGTTTGATAATCCTGAGGCCAAGATGTATCATAGGCTTATGTCAGTCCAACTAAAATCTCTTATCCTACAAAAGAGAGAGGTAGTATCTGACCAGCCTTTTGAAAATGATCTCTCATCTGTGCTGACTTCTGGACAAGCCCAACAGAACCACACCATGACTAACACCAAGACGGAAACCAGTCCACCAATTTGATAGTGTTGATAATCACGCCATGTCTTCCCTCTGGAGCACATGTTTTATTAATATAATCATAACCATTGAGTTTTAACATGAATTTCAACACAGAAGCAAAGCCTCTACCCCAAAAGTAAATACTTAGCAGCATTTTGTTGCAACTTCACTGAAAGTGGTATCTAAGCCAGCAAGTTAAACTTTGTCCAGTGAAGACATTAAGGGCCCTTGCTTGTCTGAAAAAAGAATCATAACAATATTAGATCTGAGAAAAGCATTTTATCCTCAATCATTGTCATGATCCAGTAGACTCCAGCAAACCAGAACCAGAGTATCACATGAGCTTTTCAGTTATAATGGCAGATAGCAGAGATCAGAATTGATATTGTAGGAAAAATCAAAGTAACCAGGGAAAAAAACCCCACCAAAATACCTTCAGTGAGCGTAAGCTAAGTGTCTTGTGAATAAAATTGCAATTATGCCAAACACTTTTTATTGAGGTATGCTTCATTATCCTCTGGGTAAATTATTCAGTGATTAATAGTCTCAAGAAAATTGTGTAATTTATCACTTATGAAACAATTCTTGAAAGGCACTGTCTTGCTTTTATATTCTGTGGAAAGCCCAGTGTGCAAGAAACAACCCTTTTGAGAACACACAGGCAACTCATATCTAATTTTGTTAACAGAAGTAAAATGCAGAGCAACAATCTCAGTGGAGACTTTGTGAGCTCTGCTAACTCCTGATGCCATTCATGCAAGTCATTAAAGCAATTTTAATCCAGATGGAGCAGGCAGTGTGAGAACATGCCGCAATTGAGGAAAAGAGGGAAACCAGTTTTACCACAAACTGGTTAGCATTTCTTCATTGTATTCATTGTCTTAGCATAACAATTTGCCAATTTACTCCATGTACATGGTAAACTCTGTGTTAGAATAATTGCTGCCTTTTCTTTTTTTACTGTCATTAAAGGAGGAAAACCAGCATAGGAGAGACTACTTTCAGTTGTAATGCTTCTTGAGAACTGTTGTAAGTGTATTTACTTAACCAGCACTGTTGTTTCAATTATCTATACAATACTCAGGGTATTTTTAGGTGCAAATGTGAAACATTTTTTTAACTTACTTTCTTTGTAATTGTTATATTTTTTGTCTTTAAAAAAAAAAAAAGTGGGGTTGAAACTACAGATGTTTGCACAAAAAAAGAGGAAGTCTGTTCCTCAGGGGAAAAAGGGTTCTGAAGCAGCATGTTGGTTTAAAGAAGGTTAAGCACAAGGGCCGTATAACTTTTGGCACATTACTGAACTAGCTAATTCAGAGATATAACTGCCATACACTCATTAAAATGAATGGAGAGAGATAGGAAATCAATGGAGAAATATAGGACATTCCAGAGGTTATTTAGACTTTGGGTGGGTAGCATCAATCTCTTTTTCAATAGAGTCTGGATGAAGCCTAAGCTTCCTATCCTACATATTTCAGTCAGGTGCTCAAAGTCCAGTGAGGGGGATGTTGGAATGGCCATGACTGAAATAAAAGGAGAAGCTCCAGCTGATTTCAGCCACAGTCAGGGTTAGGCCATAGATCAAAATTCCTGCCTTGAGCAGAACCAGATGGCAGCATTTACCTTAGTATTGCTCTGGAGAAAACACTAGTTGACCTTGCTTGAGGAGACACTGTTATGCAGAGCTGTTAATAAACAAATTAAGTGTTTAACTACTTTTTTCTCAGGAGTATTGCTTTGGTTTTTTTGTTTGTTATGCCCTCCATGGGTCAGGGACACGTGCAGGCTCATTGGAGCAATTACATACACTATGAATGCTCAAGCCTTCTCTGCATTCCTGCTTAGGACATTTGTACTTCCATAATTTTCTAATAGGTATCCTGCTCAGCAGCTCTAGTGCTTTATGCTTGATTTATTCTCTAGAACTGGTTCCTTCTTTTAATTTTTTAATCCCCCCTCCCCCCCCCCCCCACTTGCTGTAAATATCAAATTATTTCATATTCAACCCCTTTTGACCAGCATATATCTTTTTCTGTTTTGGAGACAACACATTTATCTATAATTTTATCAGTGCAGTCAAATTAATACAAATGTTAATAAAAGTAAAACTCAGGTTAGGTTTGAAATCCAATAATAGCAACGAGCAGTATTTTATTGGCTCAGAAGTACAGGTAACCATGGGAAATTAGAGATATTATCTTACCAGATAACACCCTTTGTTTGGTACAGTGAAGTCTATATATTATGTATTCATTGCATGCCAAATAAAAATAAATGCCTGGACAAAGGGTATAAATTAGAGTTTGACTGTACCTGCACTCTGCTGGTCAGGAGTTTCTCTGTAAAGATGATACTTATGGATCTGTAGTTACAAAGATAGCTTCTCACCACCTGATAAGCTGCTGTCATGTATGACTCCTCCTGAGAATATCTGTGAAGATAGACAAAGAATACTAATTTTTCTCTTAGGCATCTGAAACTGATATTTTTCATTCTCTGCCTGTTACCCACTGTGTGCACTGGGAACTGTCTGTATCCTCTCTGATTTTGGCTTTACTAATCAATTAAATAACATCTAAGATTATGCCCTGATATCATAATATGACTGTTAAATGTATTTTTTTTTAATTTACTGCTAAGCAGTTAGAATGATCTCTTGATTGAACAAGCAGCATTGTCTCACACAAGTCCTGGTCACACCTCTGATGTTATCCTGGTCAGGAACCATTCCCAATAAACAAACTGAGAGTGGTGAGTTGGGTTTGAAAGATAAGGGAGTGCAACAACTGTGTGCTTTTCCATGTCTATTGCCCT